>NW_022196904.1:24572905-24575336 GCF_008632895.1 Mastomys coucha
CCCCCCCCCCCCAACACTACCCACAACAGCACCAGGAACCAGCCTGAACCGGCCTGAAACACAGATTCTAGCCAGAGGCAGTGAGGCACTCCTGTTAATTCAATATTCCAGGGCTGAGGCAGGAGGATCACAAAGTTTGAGACCAGCATAGGGTGCATTGCAAGATTCTGTGTTAAGGACTCCAGAGGTGGGGATGTGTAGCTAAGGGCCTTGAACCTAGTGGTGAGAGGCCTGGGGGCCCAGCTCGTCAGTAGACTGTCTAGATATCACCAGTGAGGGGCTGGGTATGTGAGTCCGAAGGATCTATCAACAGGCGCTGGAGGATATGCCTTGCGTGTACAATGCCCTGGATTCCATCACCAGGACTGCCACAAAACAAAAGAGAAACAAAACTCAAGTGTAAATCCCCACCCCCACCCACATCAGAAACCTCAACTTAAAATCCGATGCACATTGAATTCTGACAGAATAATTAGGAGCAGACAGGGTTTCTTGAGTGAGCCAGACTGACTGCAAAGGGCTTAGCTGGGCAAGACTCACTGAGGCCAAGGGCTGGGGACAAAGAACAGAGCTGGCAAAGTGTGGGGGAAGACAGTGCTGGACTCTCTCAGAACATCAAGTTCAGGAGCAGGCAGGTCTGAGAATAGCGAGCGGCCAGCAGAGCTGAGGACCATGGCTCCCAATGCAGACCTGAAGACCCTGGGCCACCTTGCACATTTCTAGAGAGAAGATGACCATGGGGATCCCTGTGGGTGTCTTCTCACCTCTGGGCTGAAACTCTGGACCTGGCCTATTCTGAAGCCCCAGGTCCTCTTGAGGGCAGGCTGGAGGCACAGACAAGCCAAGTTCATCCACCTGGCTCTTGGATGAGACAAAGAGGAAGTTCTCAAGGGCCGGTAGCAGAGCCCTAGGGTGGCCCAAGCCAGCCAGCCAGCCAGCCAGTCCTGGGAGAGTGAAGGGAGGGGTCAGAGTGGCGAGAGGAGGACCGTTAAGGGGCGGAGACTCTCTCGGAAGAGAATGGTGTTTTCACTGGGCAGATGCTCTGGCTTCCTGGGCCTCAGCAAAGAGGGGCAAGAGCCCACACAGGTGTGTGGGGAAGGGAAAGCTGGCTGGGGACGCAGCTGGTCCCAGGCAAACTTGCCTGCAGGTGAATGTCTCACCTGGCTGTCTGCCTATCACACATACAGAAGTGTCATAAGCATAAACAACCACAGCATTGTAAGTATGCCAAATTCACACACACACACACACACACACACACACACACACACGCACACGCACATATGTCACAAATATGCTACCATCACACAGCATCCCGGAATCAATTCCAAATTCAGAGAGCTACAGTAAGTCCCACACAAATCAGCTTCACATATACCACCAAGGGAAAGTTTTTCAGGGACACTGAAGACCAAAACAAACAGCAAAAACCACAACAAAGCTATTCGGACATCACCTAGTCACGGGACCCAGTGGCCCAGACATGCATTCCTATGGGAAGGTAAGTCCTCACACTGACCTACCCACCCTGACAGTCCCTCTAACTGCTGGGTGTTCACCAGGCAGAGAAAACAAAGCAAAGGCCAAGTCTCAAGGGTCTAGGGATGGGATTATCAGCTGTCACCGTGACAGAGAACCTTGACATTCCCATAGACAAGGGGGACTTGGGAACGATGCTGTACCAGATATTGAAGGGTCAGTATGAGGACCGGGCAGGCTTTACAAAGCAGTTAAGGTTACACCCAACATCCCAGGAGGGAGGGTCCTGAGCAGAGAAAACCACAAGGGGTCTCTGTCTCTTTCAACAGACAAAGCCACAAAGGGTCTGGGAGACATAGACAATCTCCCACCCACCCAAGGCACGCAACAATGCCACATTTGGATACACTGGAACTTTCCCACAGATGGAACCAGAGGTAAATGAGCCAACCAGAGGGCCCAGTGACACAACACTGTCACCGGTAGACACATGCAATTTCTACTTGCTCACTGTACCAAAAAAGACGTTCAAAGGTGGATGATAGGCACACAGCAACCGAGCCCCAACCTCATGCACACATACTAAAATCACGGTGAGAGCTCATGGTGGTAACTCACAGATGTAATTTATGGTAAACTATAGGCACAGCCAGCCGAGAGAGACTGAAGCCGAATGCTGTACAAGTCACAATGAGGCACAAGCTCAGAATGAGTGATTTACACACACGGTGCACAAAGAAAATTGAGACAGGCCTCACACACAACCACAGTGGGTCCAAGAGCCCCAGATGCACTCGACCTGGTTGGTAGCCATCACACAGATGATAGATAACACACAGCCACACAATATTGCCCCAGCTGTTACACACACACACACACACACACACCACGCTCAGCACAATCACAAACAGAAACCCTCAGGCACAGGGGACCAGGCAGGAGTGGCGGGGGT
>NW_022196904.1:24575346-24581668 GCF_008632895.1 Mastomys coucha
GAGGGAGGGAAGAACACACACGACCCCCAGCTCGCCCAGATCTCAGGATCAAAGCAGCTCCTTCTCCCCAGCCCCCACGACAAGCGGGGACCAACGACTGGAGGAGCTGCGGGGCCTGCCCAGTACTGGGGATTGGGAGGTTGGGGCTGCTCGCGGTCCTTTCATCTGGGTGCCGTGTCAGGGCTCCTCGAGGGGGACGATCCAGGCCTAGGGGAACTCCCCGCTGCCTGTACGCGTCCCAGACCGGCAGTGACGCCCCAAGCTTGGGTCTCGCCTCCGGGCTGCAATCTCTTACGCATCCGAGACACGTGTACCCCCTTCTGGTTTCCATCGGGGTCACTCCTACATGCACCAGCTTGGGAACCCTACTCCGGCCCCTGCCCCAGCCCGATCGCACCACCATCCCCGCTCCCCACCCCGAGGCCGGGTGCTTACTCGAACATGGATGCGGCGCCCCGGCTGCAGGGCAGGACCCGGCCGGCTGCGCTGAGATGGGCCTCCCGGGCCTCGCCTGCCTCGGCCGCCGCCTCCACCGGACCCTAACACCCGCACAAAAGGCCGGAGCCGCCGGAGGCCGCCTCGGCGTCAGCGACACCCCCTTCCTGCTCCCGCCCCGCGCGTCACGGCGCCGCCCCCGCCGGGAGGGGGACCTAGTGGTGAGCGCGGGCCTAGGCCTAGATGGCTGGGGAAGAGTCTGGCTGGGAGACTTGGCCCGAGCGATGGACAGAAGAAAATTTTTTATTTAAAATGAGCAGCCTGGGCGGGGCGTGATAGCGCACACTCCTCTTATCCCAGAGGCCGAGGCAGGAGGATTGCTGTGAGTTCGAGGCGAGCTTGGGCTACATAATGAAGTCCAGGCCAGACTGGAAGGCAGAGTGAGACTTTGTCTTCAAAACAAACAAGCAAACAAACCAGACAAGTCTAAATACCCTGGCCTTCTCTGCTAGGACCAAGAAGAGTCTCTGAGAAGTAGGGTGGAGGTGGGTGACAGGCTGATGCTGGGAAGAACTGGCCCGGGGCGGAAGTCTGGGAGGGGGCGGGGGACGCAGTTGGAGGGTGGAAAGCCTCTTCCCGCTCTCCCCACCCAGCCTCTGAGCCTCAGTTCCTGCCTTAGAAGCGTTCACTTTTCTGGGCTTGTGTGGAGACTTCCCAGCCTAATCTTGCAGACCACGTCAGACTCCAGCCTACCCGGCTCCGGGCAGTGTCGTGTGAGTTTGGGCAAGTCCCTCAGGCCTGGGGAGCCCCCTGCTCCCGGGCAAGCGGTTTCCCCTAGAACAGCACAGGGGCAGGGCTCATCAGCGCTTTGGATACTGGGAAGCCTGCCGAGTCTCAGGACGGGAAATGACCATACATTGCAGTGTAGGACGGGTTCTCCTGCCAGCCTGCCCTGCACCCACCTCTGCAAGCCAGGCGTGGTTGTCGTCCTTGCTGGAGAACACAATGTGAACGAACCTTTAGCTTTGGGACCCAGCCCAGGGATTTCTCCCCACCCCTCTTCAATCTTCAGCCTCTTGTCCAGCTACAGTAGACCCAGTCCCACCTTACTTGGTTTCCATTTCTACCCTACTCTGTTACCACTTATGGCCAGAGAGCCTATGAATCGCCAAGTCCGGCCAAGAGGCCTCTTGGCTTCAAGCCCTACCCTGGCTCCATCTCATGCCTTGAAAAAAAAAAGTGCTCACCTTGGTGTCCAGAGCCCTCCTGATTGGGCCCCTTTCACGTGCCTGACTAATTGGCCCGTCCTTAGTCTCCTGGTTGCTTATTCCAGGTGTCAGCCTACTGCCCAGTTCCCGCCACCTGCCTCCCGGCCTCAGGACCTTTGCACTGCTTTCCTTTCCACAGGAGGAAGCTTGCTCTTGTTGCGTGGCTGCCTTCCACCTTTCTGTGTCCGTTGCTCTTTTTATACTTCCGTAGCTTGTTTACTCTTAGAAAGACATTTACTTTGGTGGTGAGGGCATGAGGGTGGGCTGGAGGGAGGTCCAGGACTTCACTGTGTAGCCTAGGCTCGCCTCAAGCCTCAGTATGAGGCAGGGCTCGAACTTACGAACTTCCTGCCTCAGCGTCCTAAATGCTGGGATTACAGGCAGGAATCATCAACCCCAGAATTTTTTACATTTTTTACGTAGAGAATATTCATTTCAAATAGAAAAATGTATAATGGCCATCTGTGTCCCCACCATCATATGAGGTTAAGTATGCATGAAAAGTCTCATTAATTTCTTTAAAGGTTCGGAATTGTATCTAAGGACAATGGAAAGCTATTAAAGTATTTAAGTGGGAGCACTTTGTGCTCAAATTTGAATATCAAAAAGATCACTCCGGACTTCTTCAGTGGGTGGTTGGTCATTTTAGTTGAATCTTTTTTTTTTTTTTTCTGGGACAGGGTTTCTCTGTATAGCCCTGGCTGTCCTGGATCTCACTCTGTAGACCAGACTGGCCTTGAACTCAGAAATCCGCCTGCCTCTGCCTCCCAAGTGCTGGGATTAAAGGCGTGCGCCACCACTGCCCGGCGGATTTTTTTTTTTTAAAGATGAATTAAACTGTTAAGCTGATGTGGTATGACAAGCCTTAGAGGCCCTTGGGAGGCAGAGGCGGGAGGATTGCTTTGCGTTTTAGTTGTGTTTAGTCTACATAGAAAGTTCAGACTTGCCAGGGTTATGCAGGAAACAGTCTGAAAGGAAGGAAGGAAGGAGAGAGAGAGAGAGAGAGAGAGAGAGAGAGAGAGAGAGAGAGAGAGAGAGAGAGAGAGAGAGAGAGAGAGAGAGAGCGAGCTCGGGGAAGGACTGACTAGCTTTTAAGTCTCACTTGGTGCTATACCTCTGTCATTCCAGCCCTCTGGAGGCTGAAGTGGGAGGACCATGAGTTTGAGCCTAGACAATAAAGTATGAGCCTGTCTCAAAAACAAACAGGCAGGGCTGAAGAGCAGGCTTGGTTTAGACCATGTTCTGCTTTTGCAAAGGACCTGAGTTAGGTTCCTAGGACACATTAACTCCAGTTCCAGGGGAGTGCCCTCTTCTGGCCTCTGCAGGCACCCACACGTGCACAGATACACATGAAGGCACATTTAAAAGATACACCTTTAAAAACAGATAAACTGTAACATTTACCATCTAAGGCCCAAGTGCTTAACTCTCTTTTCTCTGCCTGGGCAGGCAGGGTATCTATTACCCTGAAGTCAGTGTGGATCACCCCTGTGCGGTTTTGCTACAACATAGGCCTCAACAAGACAGCCTCTTATTCAGTATCTTTGAAAGATATACAACTAGTCCCTAAAGTATCTTTCAGCAAACAATACAAAAGTGCATTTCCCTCCCACTTGATCCTTCTTGTTTCTGAGACTGTTTTGGTGCCGGCCGAGCTCTGCTTGCTTCCTGAACGTTTTGTCTTATTCAGCGTCCATAGCTGGGGAGAAACCCCAGTGCACAGTTCTTTCTATTTAAGGTCAGTCTGTTGGGTTCTTTTCCTATGCTGATGCTCTGCCCTTGAACCTCTTGGTTTCAGTCTCCCTGGGCTAGAAGTAGTTTTTCTTTGGAGAAGTTTTTGTTTGAATGTTTTACACCCACCTGTGAGCCACAACAGGAAATAGCTCTTGTGGTGGCTGGTGGCACACTTAGAAATATGTCTTGCCACCAGAGAGACACAGGAAACTACACTCGTCCTCACTTTGCCTTGTCCTTGGTATTATTTCCAATTTTAAAAATTTTATTTTTAAAAAAGATGTTTTGATGTTTTTGAATAGTGTGTGTGTGTGTGAGAGAGAGAGAGGGGGAGGAGGTGGGGGAGGAGAGAGAGGGAGAGAGAGAGAGAGAGAGAGAGAGAGAGAATGAATGAATGAATGAATGTGTTGCATGTGATAGAACCCAGAAGAAGGCATTGGATGCCCTGGAGCTGGAGTTATAAGTTGCTGCTAGCTGCCTGATGTGGGTGCTGGGAACCTAACTCCGGTTCTCTTCAAGAAGAGTACTTGCTCTTAACCTCTGAGCCATCACCCCAGGCTGTTTTCCACGTCAGCCTACTTCCATTTGGAAACCAAATTCTGGTTACAGTCTGCCGCCTTTGCTTCCTAGCCCTCATCCAGGCCTGACCTACAGCCTGTGCCATGGGTCTTCTTGCTGGCAGCATGCAGTTGGACCTACAGTCACTGGTCCTGAAGCACATTCCGGGCCTTTATTTGTGGCTTGTGCCGGTTAATTTTGCTAACTTCATTGGACTGATGCATCTAGATAGGACACAGCTTTGAATGTGTCTGGGAGTGTATTTCCAGGGTGGGGGGAAGAGTAGCCTTTAATGTGTGTGGCATAGTCCTAAGCTGGGGTCCCAGACTGAATATAAGGGGGGGGGGGGAGAGAAAAAGAGCAAAGGCTGGTATTCCCACCTCGCTGCTTCGTGGTTGTCAGAGGTGCGAGCATGCAGCCGCCTGCTCTTGCTGCCACAGCCGCAACTCTCCCTAGCACCGTGCTTTCCTTCCTATGATGGATGAAACCCTTAAATCATGAACGCAAACAAATCCTTCTGTAATGCCTCCTTGCCAGGCATCTGGTTACATGTAAAAGAAACATGACTAATATACATATCAATTCCATGGTCTCAAATCAGGTCTCTATGGGCTCAGGCTAGACTTTAGTAGAGCTTGAAGCGTATCGACCAAAAGGAGCCCACCCACACTCCAGCTGACAATACAAAAGACACCTCCCATCCCATTCCCAAGTCTGACCTGTCCTGAGACAGACACTCCGGGTCCAGGGTCTTCATACTCTGAAGTCGTGGTGTACTTGGGGTGCCTGGAGGTGACTCCCCATCACTGGATGGAGTTATGTGAATAGTAGGCACCCCCAAGAGCCTCCAGGATTTAGGGGAGAGGCCCTGGACATTGTGAGCTTGTGGCTGTTGCTCAGCTGGAGACCCTGATGAGTCCTGGTTCCCACCCTGAGGCCCCTGGGGAGCCCAGGGTAGCAGAGGAAGAAGGTCAGCCATGAGGAGGAATTTGGACAGCAGTGTGGCTGGCTCCTAAGGGAGGGAAAGAAGACGTAAATCAGAGAGCCCTGTCCAAGTACAATTTGGGGTGGTTGGCGCGGCAGAGATCTGGGTGAGACTCCCACCTCTGCTGACATCGTACCCTCCGAGCTTCCGTTTCTTTATCGCCTTACTAAAGGCCCTATAGAGATAGAATATTCCAGAACAAACAGCCAGTGCTGAGTGTCCGGCCGCCCAGAGCCCAGCTCAGAGCTCAGAGCTTGGCAAACAGCTGTTCGTGTCCCCAGAATGGGTGTCTTCCCTGAGCATCCAGTGTGGCTGTACTCTAAGGCCCAGACACCACATTCCCTGTACACACAAGGGCCTCACTGGGCTTCCAGCATAGCTAGCCAAGCTGGGACGGAGGAAGGCACACTTAGGACTTCCCTTTGGTGTTTTTCTCAGTGCCTCAATCAAAACAAACAAAGGGAAGGTGTCTCGCACACAGCTGGGAGGAAGCAGGCCTCTACTGTTACTGCCACTTGGGTCTGGCAATGCCAGCCCAGAGCGTGTGTCTCTTCACAGAAGACAGCAAAGGCTTCTGCAACCCAGCTCATTGGGGACAAGGGAAGGGTGACTTTGGTTTAAAGAAGACCCTGGCGCTCAGGCCTGGCTTGGACCAGCACGCTGGAGACCCAGGACCCCTACCTTGTGAGTTCTTCCTTCAGTCTCACGGGATTCAGACTTCTAGTATAAGAGAAAGCCTGGCCCTTCCTTTTCTCCCCGAGTTGGGCTGGGCCAGAGACTCATGACCTTCAGGCCGGAACAGCTAGTCTGAGTGGAGTCCTGTTACCCTGGGGCCAGCTGTTCCTGGAAGAAAGTGTAGAGTGGGGGAGGGGGAGGTGTTCCTACTACCGAGGGCACCTAGGGAAGGCTTCCTCTTCTCCCCTTTCTCCTTCACTCTGCTTGTTCAGGCCTCTGGTGGTCTGCTGCTTGTGTTGGACTGCAGTGTAGTTTTGGCCTTGGGCTTCTCAGAGCTGCTCCTCCAAGCTCAGAGACCACCCTGAGGGTCACATCCTTCCCCTCCTCTTCTCACTCTCGTGCACACGTCTATTCCCCACAGTAAAAGAGATGCTTTCCCACCCTTGCCCATATTTATAGGTGCCCTTGTGAATGGCTCTATGGGGTGGGCGCGGTGATTTTGAGTGAGAATCGCCCGCATGGGTTGTGGTACTGGAACACTTGGTCACCAGCTGGTGGCGCTGTCTGGAGAGGTTGTGGAGCTTTTAGGTGGTGAAGCCTTGATGAAGGAAGGCCGTCACTGGGGCAGGCTTTGTGGGTTTCTAGCTTCTTGTCACTCCTCTCCCCC
>NW_022196904.1:24581812-24582865 GCF_008632895.1 Mastomys coucha
CCTGTGTGTGTGGGGAAACGTTACCAGTCAGCTTCCTGCTTCTGCTACTGTGCCTTGCCTAGTGCCAGGCCTTTCCCACCATGATGGATTCCATACCGCTGGAACCACACGCCAGAATAAACCCTTTCTTTTAAGTTCCTTTTGCTCGTATTTTAGAGCAGCAACAGAAAAGTAACGAAGCAATTCCCCCTACAGGCACACCTTGGGAATGCTTGGTTGCTGTCCTCTTGGTAGTGGTCATTGGAAGCTCTGGCAACTTTGAGAATGAGACTTACCTGATGGAAGTAGGTTGTGTGTGTGTGGGGTACCCTTGAGCACATCTTGGCCCTGACCCCATTCTGTGTCTCTTTCACCCTGTTTCTTGTACTCCACGGAGAGAGAAGCTTCTCTCTAGCACACTCTCCCACAGCACGGGTTTCTATCCACGTGTGCACACAGGGGCCAAGTGGCCATGGCTTCGATCCTCCGAGATCCTGTTCTTTTCTTTAAGTGTTTCTGTCAGGTTCCAGCAGCCAGATCCAGGCTGCCTTAAGCCACACCATATCCCACTCTGCTGCTCTTCTAGAAGCCTCCAGGACCTTCCATTTGGAACCTACCACTTGGTCCTTCCTCCATTAATTTCCCCACGTCTCTGTATGCCACTAAACAATGTATCTTAAGTTGTTCTTGCTCGTGAGTGTTATAAAATTCAGCTCTACCATGTGTCCTCTTCTAAGACTTTTTTCCCCCTTATTCAGCATTACAGTAGTGCCTCTTATCTTTGGGGGAATGCTTCAAAGCGATAGCTAACATACACTTCATGGATACCCTAGACAAAGCTGTGTTTCACATCCTGGGTAGGACAGAGCAGAACTGCACAAACGTTCACTCCTCTTTAAGGGGCAACACGAGTTTCAGTTTATGGGTTAATCATTTCTAGAATTTTCCATTTAATATTTTTAGATCACTACTGACTAGGGATCATTCATTGGAAACCTAAAATGTGAAGCTGTAGGATGCCGACCAGCAGCTTCCTACTAGCGTGGGTTTCCACGAACCGGGAATGTGAGGGAC
>NW_022196904.1:24591794-24602315 GCF_008632895.1 Mastomys coucha
AGACTAGCTGTCAACTTGTAGTTTCGGTTTGAGAATCTCCGAGAGCACAGCAGGGCTTCCCACATGAAGCCACAGACAGGAAGAACCAAGGGTACTTCTAAGATTGCCCCATATGTCTGTAGACTAGCTGTGCTTCATCTATTTTACCCATTGCACAATAGTCCACTGTAGGAGTGAATTACAACTTATGTATTAATTTTCTCCTGTCTGTAGATAGTGCATTTGTTTTTGTTTTTGTTGTTTTGTTTTTACTGTGTTGAGACCAGCTGGAACTTGTGGTGTGCCTATGTAAGTAAGAGGTCTCCTCATTGCCAACTACCCCTGCATTGTCTCCATAAGCCTGATTCAGAGTGCTTGAGCTGTCAAGTCCTGAGCTACAGGAATGCTTCAGTTGCATCAGCACTGAAGCATCAATCACTCTTGGTATTGAATGATGTCATCTTTTCCTCTTGCATTGAGGAACTTAAGGGTCAACTTAAGTTCTAAAAGAGGGAAAAAAAATTAATGGTGGAAAGTTGACTGTTTTGCTCTGTTCATCCTTGTTTCTGGCACAGGTCTTTCTGTAATGTGAAAATGTGAAATCCCAGGCCTCCAAAATCATGTCACATGTCCAATGGTTTGGTGCACACAAACTTTGAGTCATACATGAAATTATTAAAAACGTTGATTAAAATCACCCCTAGGCTCTGTGTAGAAGACATAGATAAAACACAAATAAATTCTGTAGTCCCATCTGGGTGGATAACATATACTGCATGGATTCACTGGGCAAAGTTGTGGTTCACATCCTGTGTAGGATGAAGCAGGTCTGCATGAAATTTCATCCTGCCACTGGAATAGAACCCAGTTTTCTATTTAGAAATATTAGATATCACATTATATATACACAGATGTTCCAAAAACCTCCCAAAGTAGATTTTGACCTATAATGAAGTTTACAAAGTGCCTCATGGCAGCAGTTCTCTACCTGTGGGTCGTAACCTTTGAAAGTCCCATATCAGATATTCTGCATACCAGCTATTTACATCATAATTCATAACAGTAGCAAAATTACAGTCATGAAGTGACAATGAAACAATTTGGAGTTACCACAACATGAGGAACTGTATTAAAAGGTCCCAGAATTAGGAAGGCTGAGAACCGTTGCCCTATGGGGTCACTGTCCGTCATACATGCATGATCTTGGCCTGTTAATTTGTAGTGAGGAGGCTCAGCCTTTGCTTTAATGAATGAAGGGCCAGTGAAGAAGTGAGGTAAGAATGTTTAACAGAGAAAGGCTGAGGACCACTCAGTGGGTCAGATGCTTGCTATGTAAATGTGAGGACCTGCATTTGAATCCCCAGATGCCATGTAAAGTCAGGCATGGTGGCATGTGTCTGTAATCTCAGTATTGCTGTGGCCAGATGGAACACACAAACAGGAGAATACACAGAAACCAGTGGGGCCAGTTATCCCGGTGTTCACAGGGACAAACAACAAAAGAGGGAACCTGTCTCAAAGTGGAAGGGCATGACCAACACCCAAGGTTGTTCTGTGACCTGTATACATATGCTGAAGTGAGTGCATGCACACACACACACACACGTGTGTGTTTACACATACATATCACATATGTGCACACTAAAGGGAAAAATGCTTTATAGTAAAATATTGAGAGGTCTGTGGAGAAAAGCTCATTAGAGGCACCATGAGAACTCTGAACGGACAGTTCAGTGGGTACTTGGTGAGAAATGTGACCTTGGGGGTCTATAGTGATTACAGAATGACCACACTGTCCTATGTAGCTGTCACACTGTCCCTCACCTTGGACCTGGCACATTAGTTCCCAGAACGCACATGCCATATAGCCTGGGGTTATAACCATTAGCACAGTCTACTGACGCTTTGGGAGAGTTGGCCTTACAGTTAGTGTACACTTCAGACACAGTTGGAACCCAGGAGAGAGAGAGAAAGACAGAGAGAGAGAGAGAGAGAGAGAGAGAGAGAGAGAGAGAGAGAGAGAGAGAGAGAGAGAGAGAGAGAGAGAGAGAGAGAGAGAGAGAGAGAGAGAGAGAGAGAGAGAGAGAAACCCAAAGACCCTGAGTTCTTAAAAAAAAATCTTTGAACCTAATAACCTTGGAAACTGGAGAAGCATGTGTAGTGGTTTGAATGAAAATGGGCCCCATAGGCTCATATATGAATGTTTGTATTCCAGGGAGTGGAACTACTTGAGAGGGATTAGGAGGTGTGGCCTCGTTGGAGGAAGTGTGTCACTGGGCGGGCTTTGAGTTTTTAAAAGCCCACGCCTGACCCATTGTGCATTCTCTCTCTGTCTCTTACTCTGTCTGTGTCTGTCTGTCTCTCTGTCTTTTTCTCTTCTTTCTCTCTCTGTCTCTCTGTCTCACTGTCTGTCTCTCCATCTTTCTCGCTCTGTCTCTCTCCCTCCCTCCCTCTCTGCCTGTGGAGCAGGATGAGGAGGTAGCTCTCAGTTACTGCTCTAGTGCCGTGTGCTCTTCCGTTCTCCCAATCATGATGCTGATGGACTAAACCTCTGAAACCATAGGCCGGTTCCAGTTAAATGCTTTCTTTCATAAGAGTTACTTTGCTCGTGGTGTCTTTTCACAATAGTACACTGACCAAGACAGCACATATGTGGGGCTGGAGAAATGGCTCTGTGGTTAAGAGCACTGGCTATTTTCACAGGGGACCTGGTTCGGTTCCCAGAACCCACATGGCAGCTCAGAACTGCCTATAACACCAGTTCCCACAGATCCTGTGTCCCCCTCTGCCCTCCTTGGGGACATGGTACCCATGCATACATACAGGCAAACACTCATATGCATACACTAAATAAGTATTTTTAAGAGAGTAAGCACATATATTTAGAAATAAAGTCTCAGACACAGCAGCAAAACTTAAGAAACAGTCCTGTTTTCCCAATATATAAGCTCTGTGGATTGAATAATGGCCTCTCTGTTAATCAGTTTCCTGTTACTATCATGGATACCCCAAGTGATAATCTGGGAAAAGCTTTGGGAGTTTTCTGTCCATGAACCTTCATCTGCATTGCTTTGGCCTGTGTTGAGCCAGCAGTTTGTGGGGGAGGTCTATGGGGAAGCTGGTTACCTTGGGGTCCAGCCTGGGTCTCTTTCTCCATTGTGTCAGTGGCATAACTTCCTGCTACTAGACCCGGTCACTTCCTAAGAACATCAAGATGGGAAGTGGGTTTTGAATAATAGACTTTTGGGGGTCACTTCTGATGTAAATGATAGTGTTTCCTCTGTACTGAGTCTTCCTTTCCACGTTCAGGGGAGTGACAGGGTCACGAGACTGCCCACCGGAGCCCCAGATGAGATGGGACTGAAGAGGCTGTGTCCTTCCTAGAATTTTCCACATGAAGATGGATGAGCAGATAGAATCCACAGTCAGCCATCTCCACTCCACGTGGGGCTGGGGGCTGGGCCATGCCGGCTCTTGTATTGCTGATAAACAGCTGTAGCAGAGTGGCCACACGCCTCCCTTACAGCAAGATCTGTATCTGTGCCCAGCCAACTGTGGCCCAGTTTGGTTTGGTTTTCTTATCTTTTCTTGAGTACTCCCACACACGAAGTTTTGACACTCTGCTACACCTCACCGACATCCTCTGTATGTGAAAGACTTCTGTATCGAATGTGTGTGTTTTTCACCAGACACTGTCACATTCTTACTGCTTCGGAAAGTTCGGAGTTATTTTCAGTTTTAAGAAGGAGGTCTTGCTATATAGCCAGGCTGGCCTTGAACTGGTTATTCTCCTGCCTCAACCCCTGAAGGGTTTGAGATTGCAGACAGGCATCAGCCACTATACCAGGCTCCAGTTCCTTCGATGTTCTACTCATAATTCTTATGCATGTCCCGGGAATTCTGAAGGGTTTCTGTGTGCTGACCGGGTATGTAGGAACAAGCTGACAGGTCCCTTCCAACCACCTTCTGTGTGTGAAGGCCTGAAACATGGAAGTTCTGAGTAGCAGATGTTTGTTTGCGGGCAGATCCTGTGATAGCAGCTAACCTCTGCTGGTTGTTTTAAGCAGTAAGATGGGACTCTAGCTGTGACGTAGGGACAGGTTAGCAAACTGCAAAATGAGAGTACATCGAGCCGTCTGTGGCTGTGAAAGTCCCGGGCTTTGGCTGTGTTGGCTGTCACCACTCCCACAGTGCCACTCAGACTCACTTGGTCCCCAACTTGGATGACATTCTATCATAATAACATTCCAGGGTTTCTCTTCTTCCACTGGACTGCGTGCTCATCATCAGCTGTTCTTCTAGACTAGGAATTAAATTGGGCCTGGGGTACAAGCTTGCAAGCCCAGCAACCACTTAGAGGAGTGAAACCAGAGAACTGTAAGGACAAGTCCAATGCCAGTTACAGAGAGAGTTCAAATCCAGCCTGGGTCAACTTAGGATAAGCTTGTTTCAAAATAAATAGTAAAAACAGGGATAGAGGCATGGTTTAGTATTTGAGCCCTTGCTTCGAATCCTCCAGTGACGGGTCTGGGGCGTGGCTCAGTAGTAGAGCTCCAGCCTAGAATCCCCCAAGGAGGGGCTGGGGGCGTGTCTCAGTGGTAGAGCCCCTGCCTAGAACCCCCCAGTGAGGGCCTAGGGGCGTGGCTCAGTAGTAGTGCCCCGCCTAGAATCTCCCAGTGAGGGGCTGGGGGTGTGGCTCAGTGGTAGAGTCCCTGCCTAGAATTCCCCAGTGAGGGGCTGGGGGTGTGGCTCAGTGGTAGAGCCCCTGCCTAGAATCCCCCAGTGAGGGGCTGGGGGCGTGGCTGAGTGGTAGAGCCCCTGCCTAGCACATGAGTGGCCCCAGTTTGAAACTCCAGCACAGAAACAAGAAAGACAAGAAAATGGGAATGAAGTTGCAGCTAAGGTCCCTGCAGTCAATCCGTGTACAGCCATCATCTGCATAGCATGGGCAGCATACTCAGTCACCTTAAGAGATTTTAGATTAATCTAAGGTGATCCTATCTGTAGCAGGCTTCCCCAGGCTGGAACAGACACCTGAGTGTCCAGTCGCTGCTGTAGAAAGCTATTGTTGTTTGTTCCCAAGGGAACGTTTTGCATGAGCTTCCCGGTCACGATCGATCGTGACACCCACATTATACAGGATGCTGGGAGCCAGATGCTGGGACTCAAAGCCAGATGAGAGCTAACCTTTCTAGAATGCTTGTCATTTCCCTTATGTTGGCCTTGTTGAGCTCAGAGTGTTTTTCCACACTGCTTACCAGGAAAACTCTTAAAAACGAGCCAGTGATGCCTGTATGTTTGCACAAAGAACAAAGCTGGGAAGAGTTGCGTGAGGACTGTGCTTCCTCCAGTTGACACTGCTACCGCCATCATGAAGTAGAGTTGCCTAGGTGACCTTCAAAGACCTTGGCCCACAGTCAAGGCCAAAGAACACACAGAAAAATACCAGACTGGCGGTAAGTTAGTATCTCTGGCTGGGAGGTGAGCTCAATGATCCTCACTGGGGCTTCCAGTCACCATGTCTGCCCTTCAAAGCTGCACATGGTCCTTAGAGGGCTGAAGGTCTCCGGAGGTGGAAGGTTGACTGGGAATTAGGACCTTAAACTAATGTATTTGCCCCGGTGTTGTTCACATGCCAGTATGTAACCTCAGCAAACCCATAGGCTCGGATAGAATCCTTCTCTTTCTTTTTGTTTGCTTATGTATTTATTTATTTATTTGTCTGTATTTGTTTATGTCTACGCATGCACATGTGACATAGCACTCTCGTGGAGGTCAGAGGACAGTTTACCTGTGTTGGTGGCCTCCTTCCATCCCGTTGGTCCCAAGGATGTGACTCACATTGTCAGGCTTGGCAGCAACCATGCTCGCCCTCTGAGCCAACCTGCTAGCCCCAAAGAATGAAATCTTTACTTTTTAGAAGCCAAAAAGTTTTAAAAATTCACACACTGAGTTGGAGAGACTGCTCTGCTGTCCAGAGCCCTTCACTGCTAGGACCCCGGCATGTACAATAGTGGACAAAACCAGTTTTGTTGTTGCTTTTAAAGGTTTTTATTTTATTTTATTATTTTTATTTTCAAGACAAGGTTTTTCTGTGTAGCCCTGGCTGTTCTAGAACTTGCTCTGTAGACCAGGTTGGCCTTGAATCCACAGAGATCTGCCTGCCTCTGTCTCTTGATCAAATGCTGGGATTAAAGGCATGCACCACCACCACCCCACTGAAAGACCATCATAAAGGGGCAGACATGAAGCCAGGAGCGTGAGGTGGCTGGTGACATGGCATCCACAGTCAGGAAGCCGAGAGGGAGGAAGCAGGCCCTCAGCTCACTTTCCTCTCTATTCAGTCTAGACTTCAGCCCACATTGACGGTAAGTCTTTCCTCACCAGTTAAATTCCTGCAAATTAATATGAATTATGCTCACCCCTGTCTAGCTTCAAATGAATGAGATTCAAACTGTGATTTATTTATTAGGCTCTGCACAATTCCTGGGGGATGACCCCTAATCTAATTCTCTAATGCTAGACTGGCTACATCCCCAACTGTGCTCCCCAATACTTGCGTTTGAATCTTCCTGGGTTATTTTTGCTCCAGCAGTCTGGTGTTCTGGGGAGGCATTTCACTCGGGCATGGGCTTGTACTGCTGGTCCATCATGACTAATGGAGACTGCCTCTTCTCTGTCTTCTCCTCTGAGCTCCCTTCCCTTCCCTTCCCTTCCCTTCCCTTCCCTTCCCTTCTCTTCCCTTCCCTTCTCTTCTCCTCTTTCCACCTGTAGTCCCTACCTCTGACCGCCCCACCCAACCTGGTTAACTCAAACTTACCTCTCTTTATTCACCCCAGTAATCGGCTCTTGACAGTTTTATTTAACCAATAGTTTTAAACTGGGGAGCAAGATTTGCACAACAAAGGCTGGTGTCTGTGGGAGTTTGCTCCTCTGGGGCAACGAGGTCTTTGGATATAGAATTTAGCATATGAGTACAAGCAGCACCATACCGACAACCCCGAGAAATATGTGAATTCAGGCAAGTCAGTTATCAAGATTAACCATAGCCAGGCATGGTAGGACATGTTTTTAATCCCAGCATTAGGGAGGCAGAGGGAGGTGGATCTTTGTGAGGCCAGCCTAGTCTACATAACAAGTTTCAGGCTAGCCAGAGCTCTATAGTGAAAACTGTCCCAACAAACAACCATCAGATTTACCATTGCAGGATGAACGTTCACCTCTAGAACCATGCGTTATGGTTCTGTTCAATGTGAATTATCCAGTCTAAGGTTAAGATTAAGCCCCAAGAGGTCAGAGACAGACCACTCTCTCATCACATCACATTATACAACCCCCTGATTGCATTATAAATACCTCACAGAAGCAGTTTAAGAGACAGTAGGTGAATCTGTGGGAAGGGAGCCATGGGAGAACGGCCTGTCAGGAGTCTATGCTGAGGACACCTTCATGATGGTGAATTGGAACCCTGAGAGAACACCACAGGAAGCAGGTGTGGCTATAACCTTCAGTGGTCTGCCTCTACTGACATATTTCTGCCAGTCATGCCCTACGTCGTAAGAGCTCCACAGCCTCAATACAGTGTCTGGAGCTGGGGAGCATGGTGTTCAAGATATGAACCTGTGGGGCCATTTTGGATTCACACATCACATATCTGGTTCTCAGAATAAAGTGATGGATTGGCCTGGGAAAGTCATGGAAAGATCACTTGCTCTATTTGGCCATGTGCTGCCCTTCACCACATTAGGTACCCAACAAGAAGGGTCTCATCCAGTGCCAGCACTAGGTCTGAGGACTTCTCAGGATTCAGAAGTGCATGGGGAGCTAAGTTCAGCTGAAAATGAAATAGACGCACAGTTATTATAAACGCGGTACAGAATCGAGCCAACAAATATCTACTTAATCTTATTAATTAATTAATTATTTAGTGTGTGTATGTGTTTCCATCACTTACAGCCTCCGGGACTGAACTCAGGCCATTAGTCCCGGCAACAAACACACTTCTACCCACAGAACCATTTTGACAGCCCTCCAGTTCTTTGGCTATGGTGTTTAGGATCCTGAGCCCATGGGGCCAGGCTGTCTGAAAGAAGCCTGACTGCTCCTGAGACTGTATACATCCCAGTGCCTCAGTTTCTTGTAAAATGTTAATAAAAATGGTACCTAATTCAAAAATCTTTTCAAGTTTTATACACATTGAAAACAAAATATAAATGGATACTATTAAAGTTATATTTTTTAGACAACACCTCACCATGTAGTCTAGGCTGGCCTTAAAATCATGGTAATCCTGGTGCTTCAGCATCCCAAAGTGCAGGACAACAGGGGTGAGCCATCACACTTCGTGAATAAAGTTAAAAGGGTCTGTGTTCGTTTCCCTGGGCTGCTGTGACCTATGTAATGCTTGAAACAACAGAAACGGGCCAGCTGTCAGTAGGTATATGTAGGTGGAGGTGTGGAATAGGGTTCTTTAGAGCGACAGAACTCATGGAATGTCTCTATATATTAAGGAAATTATTGGGATGACTTACAATCTGCAGTGCAACTAGCCCAACAATGGGCAGCTGTGAATGGAAAGTCTAAGATTCTAGTAGCTGCTCAGTCCCAAAGGGTAGGTGTTTCAGCTGGTCTTCTGTATAAACTGGAATCCTGAAGAAGTAGGTTACAAAAGGTGTGTATGTGCAGTAGGTGAAGAAGAACAAACACTTCCTTTTTCCTCTGTCTTTATGTAGGCCCCCAGGAGAAGGTGTAGCCTGGATTAAAGGCTGTAGAGGTTTGGCCTTTTGCTATGCTAAATACTGATTGCTCCCAGAGTTCTCCAGCAAGGCACTATGTGTGACCTTGCCCCCCATGTTATGGTGAATAAAGATGCTAACAGCCAATAGCTGTGCAGAAGAGACATAAGCGGGGTTTATGGTTCCTGAGCTTGAAAGGGAGAAGACTGTGAAGATGTGAGAAAGCCTTCATGGGGTTAAGAATCTTAAAATAATGGCCATCTGGGTTGACTAATTGGAGTTAAGAGCAGCAATAGGATTATTGGCTTAGAAATGGGCATAGTACATAGAGGGTAGATATCTGCCCCATCTCTTATGCTGATTATGGCTTATTATAAGTATGAAGGTTGTGTGTGTGTGTTTTAAACAGAAACTAAATGGTCAAAGGTGGGGTTGAAACCCAAGAATGAGATTAAATAATATTACAACAGTGTACTACTACAGCTGGATTTGGAACTTGCTCTGTCTCAGGCTGGCCTTGAACTAAGAGATCTGCTTGCCTTTGTTTCCTGGAATTTAAGGCATATACTTACTCCCTTGCCTAGGCCTAAGCTTCTCCTGGCCACTATGTCTCAGGATCTGGATCACAGATGTGCCCTCCATTTCTGGATTGTAGTTCATTCTGGATGTAGTTAAGTTGACAACCAGCAATGGCCATCACAAGGTCTCAGGAGGCCTCTATTCCCTACCTGATTGCCCTGCCTCTTCCAGATTCTGTGGGTACTAGACATGCCTTACCTTGTATCTGTGCCATTCTGACCTCCACCTCCATCTTTGCACAGAACCACCCACCCTCTGCCCCTGTGTCTCCATGAAGATATCACTTGTGAGGTTTTCTGCTGAGGGTAGGGAGCCCATGCAGCTTGTATCTGTGCCATTCTGACCTCCGCCTCCATCTTTGCACAGACCCACCCACCCTCTGCCCCTGTGTCACCCATGAAGATATCACTTGTGAGGTTTTCTGCTGAGGGTAGGGAGCCCATGCAGCCCAGGCTGACTGTGAGCTTACCATGCAGCTGGGGATGACCCTGAGTCCATATTTTCATGATTTGGCCTCAAGTGTTAGGATTACAGCTGTATGCCACCACATCTAGTTTTTGAGATTGGATTTAGGTCCATGGATAATCCAAGACAGCTTCAGTTCAGGACCCTGAACTTAATCTCCGTTACAAAGATTGCCTTTCCAAATAAGGTCAGGGCCACAGTTACTCAAGGGCTACGATGTAGACTTTGGAGGTGGGGGGCATAGGACAAGTCAACCTGTTACAATGCTCAAGGAAAAGACTCTAAATAACCACTAACAGCTAATATATTTAAGAGTTAAATTAGCATCTGTCTTCAAAGTATCCCCAAGCTTGAAAGAACACATATGTTTTTGATGATAAAATGGTTAAACAAATTCTGAGAGGTTCATAACAGGGAATACTAAACAGTAAGGAAAATGAGCACATAAGCCATGTGCATCTGCATGGATGTATTCCCACTGATGCAGTGCCAAGCTGAACTCAGGGAACGGGGACGGCTCAGTGTTTCAGAGCATGTACTGCTTTAGAGGTCTGGGAGTTCGATTCCCAGCACCCACATGATGTGACTTACAGCTGCCTGTAACCCCAGTTCCAGAGGAACTGAAGCATCCAGCCTCTATAAGCAACTGCACTCACATAAATACTCAGAGTTTTAATCTAAAAAAGCTTAATCTTTATATTTTTCCTTGCAAATAAAGTTACTGCCAGAGTTCATCTTGTAGAACCATACCAGACCAGCAGGG
>NW_022196904.1:24602956-24609219 GCF_008632895.1 Mastomys coucha
CTGCCTGGCTGCCAGGATCAAGGCTGGGCTGGTGGGAGAGAAAGGCACAGAGGCACACAGTCCTGTAGATTAGGAATGACACCAGAAGTCACATGGTTCCTGTCACCAGGAAAGTTTCCTGTCAGGAAGAGACAAAGGCTCTCCTCTCCCTCCCCAAAGGAAGATAGTCCCCTCTCTGTCTTGAGCCCCAGTAACTTAGAGTCAGGCATAAGAGGTGGCCTCAGGGTAGGGTAGGGGTAACCAGAGCATGCCAGAGGCTGAGGCAGGAGGCCGAGGCAGGAGGAATCAAGAGCTCAGGGTCAAATTGGGCTACACGGTGTTTTGTCTCAAAATAGAAAAATAAGGACGAAAGAATTAGCTGGGGCACTTAAGGACAGCTGCTTCTTTTATAGAGGAGCCAGGTTCAGCCAGCCACGTGACGGCTCACAGCCACTGTAACCCAGTCCCAGGGGTCCACAGCCATCTTCTGATCTCTTCAGGCACCAGGCATGTTCTCAGTGCACATAAATACATGCAGGCACATAAATGCATACATACACTCCTACACACAAAAAACACAAAATAAACACATCTAAAAAAACCCCAAACACAACCAAGCCCATATGCATGATAATAATGGATGGATCAGATGGGTGGTAAAGAGAACATGTTTCAAAATCTTGCGTTGTTCAAGGGGAACGAAGGTTACTGAATAAGACGAAGCTTGAGTAAAATAATAGAGTGAGTGTGGGGTCCAGAGCGGCAGCAGAAGTTGTTGGTGCAGAGACACCAGAGGCAAAAGAAGAAACATGGAGAAAAAAATGAGATAAAGAGAAAATAAAGAAGACATGGGATGGAACAGACAAAAGCAAAAACACTCTTAAAGGAACAGACATGCCGGGTGGCGGTGGTGGCGCACACCTTTAATCCCAGCACTTGGGAGGCAGAGGCAGGTAGATTTCTGAGTTCGAGGCCAGCCTGGTCTACAGAGTGAGTTCCAGGACAGCCAGGGCTACATAGAGAAACCCTGTCTCAAAAAAAAAAAAAAAAAAAAAAGGACAGACCTGGGGCATAGGGGCACATGCCAGTGTTTCTGGCATGTGGGGGACTGAGACACAGGATTGTGGGTTGGAGGGCAGCCTGGGCTACATGAGTCCCCGCTTCAAAATAAAACAGGAAATAAATAACATTGACAGAGCAGCACAAAAGTTCAGCTCACTGGGGAAATATAAAGATACTAGACTTGGGTGTGCTGAGGAGCAAAATTTACACAACTAGGAGGAAATATGTATTCTTTTTATTACATATCGAACTGATTAAACTTTGAGTGCATTGGTAGCGAGAGGGGGGGAAGGAAGAAGAGAATGATGCAGAGAGGAAGGTACTTATTCAACAGACAGAAAAATAAAAATAAAGCTGGGCAGTGGTGGCACATAACTTTAATCCCAGCACTTGGGAGGCAGAGGCAGGTGTATTTCTGAGTTCGAGGCCAGCCTGGTCTATTAGAGTGAGTTCCAGGACAGCCAGGGCTACACAGAGAAACCCTGTCTCAAACAACAACAACAACAACAACAACAACAACAACGAGTATATTTCAATCAATTTTTTGTCAATCTATTTAAAACTTAGACACGGTGGACCACCAATTCCCAGGTTTGCTGAAATGTATTAAAAAAAAAAAGATCAAAGACATCACAGAACAGTGAGAAACTGAGTTATTGATTGAACGCATTCCCACACACCCCTGGCAGCTCAGCGTCTCACTGTCTCATTCCACCATTCCCACACAAACACAAACCAAAAGGTTCTGGACAGGGATTCTGTCTAAAGTGAAATGTTCTAAAAAAAAAAAGGGTGAGTGTGATTTTCTGGTCTGCCTTAGGATTCAGCTTCCCTGTCCTGCTCTCTGAGGAGAGAGTGGGCAAGCAAAGGTGAGTAGCCAAGGAGGACTGTATCAACATGCAACTGACAACTCAAGTGGAGAAGACAGGCCCACCACAATGAAATGGAACGCAGGAAAGTGGTAGCAGCGGGAGACTGGCAGAGCTTGATGATATGCTTTAGAAATGGCACAGTGTCGTAATCCTCAAGGATAGTCACCAGGCTCAGAAGTAGCAGGACTCAGTGTTAGGGTCTGCTCCCCACCCCCACCCCCTGCCACACATACACAGCATAGCTGTAGCCATTCTGTTCCATGCCTGCCAGTTACTTAATAGTGTTGCTGTAACATGCTTGCCGGTCATTGACACAGAGAGTGACGTGGCTCAGGGAAGGGCATGCTGACCACACACCCTGGTTTGTTCTGAATGTTCTGAGGTTTGCTAATCTTTTTTTTTTTCTTTCTATTTTCACCCTTTATTTGGAAAACAGGGCAACATTTAAGTTTTAGATTTTTAAATGAATTAACATGGTAATAAAAGTATGGCCTGAATTTGGAGAGTAAGTGGTTTTTCAGTTTGGGGGTAGAGTGTAAGATCATCTCCAAAGGAGAAGAGAACACATACTCAGTGAGCCACCAAAGGGTTTGGCTTCCACTCACTGAGGACAAGCAGTGCAGTCTGGGCTACCCATCCATGATCTTTGTCACAGCAAACCAGTCTCCAATTGTTCAAAGTAATTGTAGGTACAAGAGAGAAAGCAACTCCAGACTGACTTATTAATTGATCTGGATGACTATGAAGTGTCCCCCATTCCTGAGGTGGCAAAAATCTTCAGAGTGACTGATGGAGCAGGGAACCTTTCATGTGCTCCCAGTTGTTCTACAGTGCATAGAGACTGGTGAGTGTCAGTCCTGCCAGGCCACCATGTGCCATTCCTCGAAGACCACCTGTACATTTATACAACATTCCTGTCATGGTTCCAGCTGCTACTGTGTTGAGGTCATCTTCTGCACCCCGTGTTTTCTCAATGATAACTCCAAAAGCACTAGAGAGCACAGCCAGGGAACCTAGAGTCTTAGCCCAAAGGAGGTTTGCTAATCTTAAGACATTCTATACAGCTTCACATAGGACCCATGAAATCAAAGGTCAGTATGAACTGTTATGTCTAAAAGATCTTGATTCAGAGCCGACCACCGGGCAGCCCTTCTTGCACCTGTGTATGAGCTCATTGTGTGTGTGTGTTTCTTTATAAAGTCAACAGAAAAAGATACCTGCTGTCATAGTTTAGCTAATTCTGAGCTACGTCCTTGGTCTGACCAGTATGCGGGTGTGTGTTCAATAAACTATCCTTGCTTAACAAAGATCAGTGTGTGTATGGTTTGTGTGGGGATTCCTGGTTAGGAGACCATGGCAGGAATGGATTCTCTTCTGCAGTGGAAGTACAGAGGCTGAGGCAGGACTGGGTCTCCTCGACTGTTGTCCACAGGGTGTGTCTTGGAGGCTGAAATGGTTGGAACCTCAGTGAGTTCCCTGCCCGAGGCTCCTGGATTCGATTCTACAGAACCCTGTCTCATGCTACATTTCCTTTTTTTGGTTTGAGACAAGGTCTCTCTAGCTAGCGTGGTTGTCCCAGAACTCACTACATAGACCAGGCTAGCCATGAACCCACAGGTTTGACCACATCAGCCACCCAAGTGCTGGGATAAAAGGCATGTGCCAGCTTGCCCATCTTCTTGCTAGTCTTGAAGGCAGTTTTCCATTGGCGGACTCTGCTGATGAGAAGCCTATGCACCTTGTTATAAAGAGCCAGTGTGCCCTGAGCCTCTGGGTGCGTGCATGCAATGAGGTATAGAATAAAATCAATCAGGACAGAGATATCAAACCTGCAGAGACAAGACGACAATGCCAGGCTGCCAAAAGCCTTTCCAACCTGGTCAGGGGCTTGATTGCTCTTCCCGCCATGGCAGCAGTGGTAGGAACAGGTACTCCCCCATGGGAAGGGCACCACAAAGCAGTTCCCACTAGAGTCTGAAGTAGTTTCTCTTGCCCAGCCATGCTCTGGTCACCGTCGCATTGGTAACTACTATGCTTCGCCCTTTGGAGCAGCTGCTTTCTGCTGTCGTGCTGGGGTCGTCAGTGGGGGCTTCTAACAGCTTGTTCCTGGCTCCTGTTGTGTTCAGGGCTTTGGGATCTGGTCTTTCCTTTCTTCCCAGCTGCCACTTAAGATAACAGCCAGTGCCCTCTTATCCCTATCAATACGACCATGATATCAAAGTTTGACACATTTGTCAGTTTTCATTGTGTGAAATATTAAATTCATAAACGTAGATGCAAACAATAGATAAAATATTAGTGAACTGAAGTTTGCAGACCAGTTTGTGTTAGGAATGTAAGGATGGCTTGACATAGCAAGTCAATAAATATAAATCAATTTATTAACAGATAAAAAGATGAAAAAAAGTCTAGATAATTCCAGGTGGTTACTTGAGTAAAATCACTCAAGAAACTAGAAATAGAGGAGTACTTCCTTACACTGATAAATAATATCCAGAGAGAGAGAGATCTGTGCTTAAGAGCACTTGCTGCTCTTGCAGAATATTAGTGTTCAGTGTCTGGCACCCACTTCAGGTGGCTCACAGCCTTCTAACTCCAGGTCCAGGGGATCTAGCGCCCCCTTCTGTCCTCTGTAGGTACCTGTACTTACATGCATACAAATACACAAACAAATATAATTTTAATTTTTTAAAACAGACAACTTCCTGTTTCTGTACTGCTGCAGCACCCAGAAGAATGGCCCTCACCCTCACCTGGGCATTGTGGTAGAGCTGGCCCGGGTGGCATGGGGGTAAGAGAACCTGCTCCAAGGCTGTGAGCTCAGGCCAGCCAGTCTTGTCCCACAGGAGAGATGGTCAGGCTCCTCATCTGGGCAAAGCAGGAGAGCTGGCCCCAGTGACTGTAGTGCAAGAAAGCTGGTGGCTGAACAACTCAGCTATCACCCGGGCCCAGATTCAGGGCTCTGAGGTGGCCACCCCACATCTACCCCATCTATAAACTGTTGGAATAATGGGGATCCAAAGTTAAAGGATCTCCATGTTACAGGGCAACAGGATATCCGAGAGGAGTCCCAGTGAAGATCCAGTACAGATGGAACAGCAGAATCCAGAGGCCTCAACCGGACTGATGACTCACTGCAATGACCATTTTCAAGTAAAGATGTTGGGCAAAAGCGTATACTGTGTGACACACCGTGATACACTGTAGCTTCCACAGTGAGCTTTTTTTTCTACTTTTTGTTTTCTTTTGGGGGAAGGTTGCAAGGGGATAGAATGGCTGATATAGAGGGATGGGGAGATTAGTGGGATTGGGGCATAATGTAAAATTCACGATACATAAAAATTTTTCAAAAAATTAAATTACTAAATGATACATTTTCTACAAATGTTACACAAAGAAGGGTCTTAGTAGACTAAACATCAAACATGGATAATAACAAAAAAGATAACAACACTGATGTATAAATCCTGAATTTCAAGAAAGAGAAAACAGTGGTAAGTAAAAAACAAAAACAAACAAACAAACAACAACAAAAACTGAAAACTTCTTACTGGGTGATGGGGGCACACACCTTTAATCCCAGCACTTAGGGAACAGAGGCAGGCAGATTTCTGAATTCAAGGTTAGCGTGGTCTACAGAGAGAGTTTCCGTATAGCCATGGCTACACAGAGAAATCCTGTCTTGGAAAAACAAAGTAGGAAAGGAGGAGGAGGAGGAAGAGGAGGAAGAGGAGGAGGAGAAGGAGGGGGAGAAGGGGGAAGATGAGGGTGAGGGGTGGGGGAGGAGAGAGGAGGAGGAAGAAGAGGAAGAAGAAAGGAGAAAGAAAGAAGGAAGGAAGGAGGAGGAGGAGGAGGAGGAGGAGGAGAAGAAGAAGAAGAAGAAGAAGAAGAAGAAGAAGAAGAAGAAGAAGAAGAAGAAGAAGAAGAAGAAGAAGAAGAAGAAGAAGAAGGAGAACTGAGCATGAGTAGGGGAGACATGGAGAATACTTAGCACAGCTGATAAGCAGTAGGAACGATATTTGAGAGCATTCAGTCTATGTTTCCAGATGGTAGTTGAAAGGACATTGGAAGCTCTAGGGAGAGGAAAAAAAGGAAAAAAATGAAAGAAAGCATCTACTTAACTCAGACTCTCAGGCATCTACTAGGCAAGTACAATTAGCCATTTGGGGGCAGTGTCTCAGAAGATTACCAGTGAGCACTTTTCACAGGAGGCTTCTGCAAGATATTCCTTCCACCAAAACATGGTAAGTGAAGCAATGTGGCCAGAGGCTGCCTGAAATCGACACAGCTGGGTTGGAGGCTGTGCTGAGTGGAACCTTGTAATTGTGGACAGGTGGAAGGCTGCAGACA
>NW_022196904.1:24609586-24627686 GCF_008632895.1 Mastomys coucha
GGGAGAAAAAGCCTTCCCTGAGAGTTCTCAGTGAAACAGCTCTCCTCTATTGGAGGTAACGAGAGCTGGGTAAACTGGGGAGTGGATAGGGGCTTTGGCGGTGAGTGGGCTTATTGACTGGTGCCGAGGTGCTTGCTGGGAGTGCGTCAGGAGCACGAAGGGGAACGCCAGGTGCTTGCTGGACGTGTCTTCACAGGGAGAGAGGAAATTAAAGCTGTAATTTGGCCACCAGGCTACCTCTGGGGTGGCAGAGGTGGGGTTGTACAGGCTACGTGCATCGGAGTATGTACAGAGCAGGGAAGGGCATTCCTTACTCCTGCGGGTCTCAAGATGAAAATTTCAGGGTTTGGACATGTCTCAACCTCACTCTTGCTCTGAGTCGGCTCCCCAAGTGTTTTGGCTTTCTGGTCCTACATGGGGTAACGCCTGAATCTGTGTTCCTGTACCATGGTCCCCCGTATTTGGCTCAGAGTAAATTATTTTTTTTCCTGCTTTGACTTTTTTTTACAGATTATTTTTTTAACTTATGCATGTGATTTGTGTGTTTGTGTGTCTCTGCCAAGTGCCTGAATGTGCCCTCGGATGACAAAAGAGGGCGTTGGATCCCCTGGAGGTGGATTTATAGGCAGTTGTGAGCCACTTAATATGGGTGTTGGGAAGAGAACTCAATTCCTCTGAGAGCATCGATCATCTCTAACCACTGTCCAGCCTCCACTTTTTATGTTAAAAATAAAATTATTATTGTATGCCACAGTGCACGTGTGTGAGTTAGAGGGCAACTTTGTGCAGTTGGTTCTCTCCTTCCCCACTTCTGTGGGTCCTGGGGCTTGAACTCGAGTTAGCAAATCCTTTTACAGCAAGCTGCCTCACCAGCTCTGTGGGAATTACTGTTATTCCCTCTGGAGTATGATTGGTTTGAGTTGATCCCATGTGACAGAAATGGAGGATGATGCAACAGGGTAGTAAAGGGGCATCCTGGTGCTCCAGGGAGGAGAGATACCAGAGCTGCAGGCAAGAGGAAGAAGGTACACGAGGAGACCTAGTCATGATACAGCCACTGAAAGTTAATTCAATAAGAATTGTAGGATATTGGGCTGGAGAGATGGCTCAGCGTTTAAGAGCACTGGCTGCTCTTCCAGAGGTCATGTGTTCAAATCCCAGCAACCACATGGTGGCTCACAAACACCTGTAATGAGATCTGACGCCTTCTTCTGGTGTGTCTGAAGACAGCTACAGTGTACTTATATATAATAAATAAATAAATCTTAAAAAAAAAAACAAAAAGAATTGTAGGATATCAGTTAGGGAAAGTTGGAGAAATGACACCATGGTCCAAACGTTCCCTGTAGTCATGAAAAATGTAGTTACTGTTGCAACTGTATTCAGAGAGGGGGCCTGATGGAGGGGCCTCACACACAGACACACACACACACACACACACACACACACACACAGACACACACACACACATACACACACACACACACACACGCAGACACTCTACACACATATACACCACACACACACACACACACACACATACACACACACACACGCAGACACTCTACACACATATACACCACACACACACACACACACACCACACCATACACACACATACCACACACGTACCACACACACACACACACAACATACATACATACATACATACCACACACATACACTCCACACACATATACACCACACACACACACACATACCACACACACACCATATATACACATATCATACACACATATATACTACCCACAAACACCACACACACACACACACACACACACAAACACACAACATACATACATACATACCACACACATACACTCCACACACATATACACCACACACACATATACACACATACCACATATATACACATATCATACACACATATATACTACCCACAAACACCACACACACACAAACACCACACACACACACACACACACACACACACACACACACACACACACACACACACACTCAGGGCTGAAAAGTGATTAGCATGTAAAGTTCTTGCAGCACAAGTATGAGGACCTGAGCTTGTATCCGCAGCACCCGTGGAAAAACCTGGGCGTGGTGATGCCTGTCTGTAGCCATGGCCCTGGAGGATGGAGAAGGAGGCCGATCCCAGAGCCTCACTGGGCAGCCAGTCTAGTCAAAATGCCAAACTCCATCCGGCCTGTGGTACATGCCTTTAATTTTAGCATTTGGAAGGCAGAAGCAGGTGGATTTCTGTGAGTTCGAGGGCAGCCGAGTGCTAGAGTGACAGGTCTACACTGAAGCTTTTCACATGGATCCTGGGGATCCAGGTTCAGGCGCTGGTGCTTGTACAATAGACACTTTACTAACTGAGCCGTATTTCAATCATAAAAACATGTTTATTTTCTCCTCTTTTAATTTCTGTTGAGACCACCTTGCTCTGTGTAGGCCTGGCTGTCCTTGAACTCACTCTGTAGAAGAGGCTGGCCCCTGTCTCCTGAGTGCTGTCATCAAAGGCATTTACTATCATCTGGGTTAAGTATAAACACACGGTCTTACATAATAAGAACAATAAATAATAATCTCATCACACTCCAGACCAAGAGAGACCACAGTCTTCCGAGGCAGATGCTCAGGAATCAGGAATTTTTTTTTTAAAAAAAACTACTTTACGTTTTATTTTCTTGAGGTAGGGTCCTACTACACAGGTCTGGTTGTCTTGGAACTTGCTACATAAGACCAGGCTGGCCTGGAACTCAGCTATCTGCCTGGCTCTGCCTCCCAAGTTGTACCGATTAAAGACGTTCACTACCACGCTTGGCTGAGTTAATTCTGAAGGTTAGCAATTTTGAAGGTTAACATGATAGGTTTTGTTACTGCTTTTTCATAATATGCCTGATTCATTATAATTTTTTGTTTGTTTGTTTTTCCGAGACAGGATTTCTCTGTGTAGCCCTGGCTGTCCTGGAACTCACTCTGTAGACCAGGCTGGCCTCGAACTCAGAAATCCGCCTGCCTCTGCCTCCCAAATGCTGGGATTAAAGGCGTGCGCCACCACCGCCCGGCTATAATTTGTTTTTAATCATGCCCTCCCTTCTTGCACACCTCTATCGTGCCTATAACCCCTTCCCTGTCCCCCTTCTCTCCCCAAATCGTCTTCCTTTGTGCTTTAGAATGACGTGACTTTAAACAGGACAGGGGCTGAGGCTGGGAGTTAAAGGAGACAGAGTGATCTCTGCACTCCATGCCGGTCCTGAGCTCATTGTGACCCTTCCGCTTCAGCCTCTCCACCTGCATGGCCACGTTTGGCTTTGAACCAGGATAAATAAAGATTAAAAAAAAAACATGTATATAAGTTTGTGCATACGTTTATACATACGGGTACTGGCAGAGGGCAGAGGAGGGAGTTGATTACCTGGAACTGAGCTACACAGTCAGTAATGGGCTGCTGTGTGGGTGTGGGGAACTGAACCCAAGTCTTCTCCAAGAACAGGACATGTTCTTAACTGCTAAGGCATGCCTTCTGGCCAGCAACAGGGATTTTTAAAAACTCCAGCCCCTCTCACACATCGTCGAGGTTGAGAGCCGCTGAATCCAGGTGTTTTTTCCGTGTGTGCAGGGAATGCCTGAGAGTCAATGCATGGATATTGAAGGTCTGGAATCCGGACCCAGGGCTCTGCTTCTGGCACGTGTCTCACAGAGGCGGAAAGGGAGGCACTAGCGGTAACAGGGATCGTGGTTCTTGTGCCCTCTAGTGGTCAGAATAGCCCTAGCAGCTCCTGGCGTAAACGCCAATTCAAGTCGCTCTCAGCAGGCTCTTTTGAAGCCTTTTTAGAGTTCAACTTGCCCTCTCCTGTCCAAGTCCAGCTGGACCACACGTTGACATTGGCCTTATACTAACCTGAGCAGTGCTCATCCAAGCTGTGCCAATTAAAACAATTATTTACGTTTGTGTGAGTGCATGACGTGTGTGTGTGTGTGTGTGTGTGTGTGTGTGTGTGTGCACCCAGGGAGAACAAGAAGGGGGTATTGATTCCCTTGGAGCTGGAGTTATAGGTGATTGTAAGCCACCATATGGGCACAGAGAACCAAACCCAGGTCCACAGAAAGAGAAGTGAGTGCTCTTAGCCATTGAGCCACCTCTCCAGCTTGACCCATCCACGCTTGTCACCTTGGTCTATATTAGTACAATCTGAAGTTCTAAGACCCCCTGCCTTTTCTTTCCCACCCCTACCATCTCACAAGCTTTTTCCGTGTGCTTCATTTCATTTTTATGTTTTTTTTTGGAGCAATTTCAACTTCCAGTTTATTTTTACAAAAGAAAATAGAATTACAGCTGCAAGACAAAACAACATCAACATCAACAATAACAACAAAAACCTCCCAAAAAACTGTTGAATGCTAAGTGAGTGTTGTTTCTCCAAGATTATCTTCTGAACTTTATAAGCACATAGCTTTCATTTGCTCTCTCTGTGTCTGTCTGTCTGTCTGTCTGTCTGTCTGTCTGTCTCTCTCACACACACAGACACACACATACAAAGATAAAAATAAATACATAACTAACTAACTAACTAAGTAGACGGGTGCTGTCTTAATCTATTACATAACCATCAAGCATGGTCTTACAGGCTTCAGTGTAACAGGCCAGCTGAGAATGGCAAGCACCCCCAATGCCGTGGCCAGTGACTCACATGTGACCTGCGATCCACCAAGGCCTGCCCTGGCCCTGGCACCCAGCTTCTGCAGAAGGAGAGCCACAGGGATGTAATAAAGGTTTATGAAAACTGTCCCTACCACCTCCTCTCTTCATGGGCACACCTCTCTTCACTGTGTGGTGTTTGCTATCACGGACTCCCACAAACCATGAGATGGAGACTGCGTCCGGAGTGTTCCACCTCTGCCTCGGGGTGTATGTTCCCAGAGATGACTATTTTACAGTAAGGTCTCCCTACTTTGTCTCTTCCCTTGAGAGTTGGGGCAGCCCGAGAAAGGTGAGTTCACCTTAAGAGAATGTACTTTTCCTCCCCAAAAGAAATTAAAAATGTACAGTTTAAAGAGGACGAAAGAACCAATAAATTTAATACTGCATCCAAGGCTTGAGCTGGAAGAGAGACAGAGATGAGTGCGGTTAAGTGCAGGCCTTGTGTTTCTTGTTAGGTGGCTGGTCACAGCAACCATAAAACTGGTACCACACAGAGAACTGGCTCACAAAGCCACAGTGACATAGATTCCAGGAGATGAAGGGCTGTCATTCACTCTTTCATTGCCTGGACCTCCATCTGTTGTCAGGTCTGTGTTCAGCCTCAGTTCCATCTACACACTTGTTCTTGTGAGGAGCATGGTCGCTCCTGCAGAGGACCCCTATGGTTCCCAGCACACACACTGGGAGGGTCACAGATGCCTATGATTCCAGTGCTAAGGGATCCAACGCCCCCTGCTGGCCGCTGAGGGTGCGGATCCAACGCCCCTGCTGGCCGCTGAGGGTGCACACACACATGTGTACACACACACACACACACGTGTATATACACACGTGTGTGTACATATATACACACACACAAATAACTATTTAAAAAAAATAATGAAGTAATCTGGTGAGATGGCTCAGAAGGGAAGGACAATCGTCATTAAGCTTCAACACCTGAGTTGTATCCCTAGCATCCACGTGGTGGAAGAACAAAACTAATTCCTCCAAGTTGTGCTCTGACCTTCACACAGGTGTTCTGTCACACACACACACACACACACACACACACACACACAGAGAGAGAGAGAGAGAGAGAGAGAGAGAGAGAGAGAATAAATAAGACAAAATGGAGTTCTTTTATGTAAACATTCATTACCAATATGTCTACTTGCTCAGTTATTATATTTCCTTTTTGGCTATTTTTTTTTTTTGAGACAGGGTTTGTCTTAGTCAGCATTCTATTGCTGTGAAGGGACATCACAGCTATGAAACACTGATAAAAAGAAGGCATTTACTTGGGGCTTGCTTACAGGTTCAGAGGTTTAGTTCATCATCATCAGTGCAGGGAGCATGGCAGTGTGCAGGCAGACATGGTGCTGGAGAGCTAGCTGAGAGCTCTACACTTGGATCAACAGGCAACAGGAAGATAGCCTCTGAACTTCGCTTGGGCTCTTGAAACCTCAAAGCCCACCTCCAGTGACATACTTCCTCCAACAAGGCCATACCTCCTAGTCCCTCTCAAGTAGTTCCACTCCCTAATAATCAAACATTTAAAACTATGTGTGCTCATTGGGACCATTCTTATTCAAACTACCAGAGGGTCTCACTATGAAGCCCAGGCTGCTGCAAGCCCACGCCAATGCCCCTACTTCAGCCTCCCAAGTGCATTGCAGGAGTGTACCACCACATGCAGCTTAGCAGTTACTGCATTTCTCATTTTTATAAGTATGCTGCACTCATGTCAGGGAAATGCAAGTTGCTGCCCTCCTACAGAGTTGGTGATGAAGACTTGGCCCCATATACATCACCATTCCCCAAGGTACTCTAGGGCCTGGTAGTGTGGTCTGGATGCTCTGAATTTTATGTGCTAGCTTCAGGAGGGCTCATTCATGATTGTCTTCAGTGTGAGCTGAGGTCCTTGTCTCTGAGCACTGGTTGCTATCTAATTGGTAGTGGCCAGGGAGCCATCTCCTCAAGTTAAGCATGTATTGTATAGGTGTTTCTGGATGTAAGATCTCCTGAGGCCAGGGGTGTCCATGATTGATATGGAAGCATGATGTCAACCATGGCCACCACAGGCTCATATGCTCGAACCCTTAGACCACAGGGTCCAAACAGTTGGTAGAAGAGTTGGTAGAAAAGCCTTGGGAGGTGTGGCCTTGTTGATGAGGCATTTCACTGGGAATGGGCTTTGAGGATTCAGAAGCCCATGCCATTCCCAGTGTGCTTGCTCTCTGTCTTATATTTGTAGATCGGACGTAAGCTCTCAGTTACTGCTCAGAGCCATGCCTGCCTGCCTTCCTGTCACCATGCTTCCTGCCATGAAGGTCATGGGCTCTAACCCTTTGCAACTGTAAGCCCCCAAATGAAGGCTTTTCTTCTATAATTCTCTTTGGTCATGGTATTTTGTCACCACAATGGAAAAGCAACTAAGAAATGTGGCAAGTGACTGCAGTGACTAGGGAAGAGTGTCGCAGATCAGTAGGAAAGGGACCTATCCTAACTGGGAATATGCTGTGTTCCTTTGGAGGTGGCTAAGCAGGAGCTAGAATTCTTAAGCCCTTCCATGTTTTGATCCATAACTAGGGGGTCTCTGGCTGAGCAAGGACCCTGAGGCTATGACGTACTGCTGGATTTGCTTGCTGAGTACTTCAATGCCACAGCACTTCTTTCTGAGGATCTCCCTAGATGGAGCACTGAGGCAGAGTCAGCCATTCCCCAGCGCCATATACAGATGAGGCACAGTGATGCACACCTGTAATCCCAGCACTAGTGAGGTGGGGATGGGGAGGAGGAGGATTAGAACATTAAGATTATCCTGGGCTACACAGCAAGTGTGAGGCCAGCCTGGGCTACATCAAACCTTGCCTCAAAGAAAGAATAGTAATTCCATCCCCACAAACAACCCTATATGCCCCTCCTTTTTTAATGTGCTCAGACGTGCCTAAAGGGACTTCAGAGTCCCAGGAAAAGGCACATCTCCCACCACTTCTTATACACAAAGGAAGACATAAATGTCACCAATAAGCTTAATTTTGTAAATGGTGTGTGCTCTTTCCCCATCACAGGCCTCGTCTTATATTCTGTCAGTGTTACTGTGTGAAAGGGTCTGTTGTCAGAACTGTGTTGGATGCAGCACGTGCTCAGAAGTGCTTAGAGGAGATGTGCTAGCAGCAACCATAAGCAAGGAAACATTCCCTTTCCTAGTTGAGTGCTGTCTTAGTTAGGGTTTGTATTGCTGCAACAAAACACCACAACCAGTGCAAGTTGGGGAGGAACGGGTTTATTTGGCTTACTCGTTCATATTGCTGTTTATCAGCAAAGGAAGTCAGGACAGGAACTTAAGCTAGTTATGAACCTGGAGTCAGAAGCACGTGCAGAGGGCATGGAGGGGTGATGCTTACTGGCTTGCTCAACATGGCTTGCTTAGCCTGCTTTCTTCTAGAACTCAGGACCACTAGCCTAGGGGTCACCACCCATAGTGGGCTTGAGCGTCTTCCATCAATAACTCATTAAGAAAAAGCCCTACAGGCTAGTGTGCAGCCAGAAATTATGGAGACATTTTCTGAATTGAGCTTCCCTCCTTTCAGATGACTTTGGCCAGCACAAGCAGGTTGTAGATGAGAGTCAGCTGAACTGGAAGGCTAAGATGTGTTAGATAAACAACTTGACAGCATGCTGGAGCATGACTCAATCAGGAGAGTGCTTGCCTTGCAAGCGACAGCACCTTAGCTCTTGCCCTCTGTTGCTATTTTAAAGACCCAGGCTCTGTGACATGCATTTGAAATCCCAGTGCTTGGGAGGCAGAACAGGAGAATGCTTACTGACCAGTCAAGTCTCATTGTTGAGCTCTGGGCCAATGAGAGACCTTGTCACAAAGGAGGTGGACATTTCTGAGACTAACAGCCTCTCACCCCTACACATACCTGTACACACACACACACACACACACACACACACACACACGCACACGCAAATGTACACACACAGAAGCATGCCACATGTGTAGACATATAATTATGCATTAAGTAAAAGAACTGATTGGAAAGTGTCCATGTGTCCGTGTGTGTGTCCGTGTGTGTGTCTGTGTGTGTGTCTGTGTGTGTGTGTTTGTGTATGCACATGAGTGTGCAGGTGTCCACTCTGTTTTATTTTGTTACATCCTTTCTGTCCCATGTTGGTTTTGGTCATGGTCTTTATCACAGCCACGGAAATAACACTAAGACACAAAATAGTCTCCCAAAAGATATCTGTTTGGTGGTAGGTAGATCAGGGTTTCAAGACCTTACTCTTGGCATCTGGCTGATTAGTTGGTTTCTGCTCTTTCCAGCTAGTCTTGTCATTCAGGTCTGGTCAGCCATCTCTCTAAGGATTTTCTTCCTTTGTGCTGCAGGGGTCCCCCAGCATGTCACACACAGGTTAGTTCTGTGACATCCAAATAATACATAAGAATTGGCTAATCAATGGGAGGAAAGTCAGCTGAATATGTTCGGCTTCATCAAATACCTTAAAGTTTTAGACTTGCCAAAGAATAGTGTGTGTATACGTATACACATGAATAAAGACATCTTTGGCATGATGTATGGCTTCCTGCCTCCTAAGTAGACCCTTGGGCGATTTTTGAGTAGCTCTGTGGGGTCTAATGGAAAGTGATTCCTGCCCAGGAGATGTCCTGTCCCTCTCACCAAGTTTGTTCAGCACAGACTTCTCAAGCAACAGCTCATTCCCCTGAAGGTGTCAGGTAGAGTGAAAGGTGGACCAGAGCACAGGCTTCTGACGTCTTGGTGGGCCTGCCTCTTCGGCTTTCATCATGATCTCCCCCTAGTGTCCACATCACCCTACTTCAGAAGCCCTGACTGCTGCATTCTGGCCCTGAAGACCCATTTGCCTACAGACTGGACCCTCCTGAGCAATTCTTGGGCAAACCAAAGCTGAACTTAACAACGTGTGTAACATCTCTGGATTCATCCACCACTAAGAGGCCTTGGACACCTTGCTTTTAGGTACCGCTTGCATCGTGACAGGGACTTGGGATTGGGGGTGAACAGGTATTCTATGAGCCTATCTCTTTCACCTCATTTCTTGGAAGGGATGGGCAGCTGAGAGCATTGGCAGACCCTGCCTACATCTGTGAGATGTGGGTCATGGCCAGGCTGTTGTGGCTGCTCTCTAGGCAATACTCACATCACCAAGTGACTTTTCTTCTAATTGCACTTGTCTTGGCCATCTTTGGTTATGGCTACTGGAACCATAAGAGCCAGATTCACAAGAGCAAGTAAAGCAGGGTGAATCTAGCTGATGGATAACAGTGTAAGCAGCAAGAGAGGCCATTATCAAAATTTATATATCCCCAGCCAAGTGTGCTTATACCCAGTAGGAGAAATGTCTTAGTTTTGGCCAGTAGGCTTGCCCCAATTGTGTGGGAAGGGACTTTCAACAATGACATCTTAAATGAGTAATTCAGACTCCAGGATGCTACCATAATTGGATTAACTGAGTTTGCTTTAAAAAGAAGCACACCATGTACCTGAATGAGTCCCTGGTGTCTGCAGAGATATTCTTTGTGGTGGGACACAGTGATCTACTACATCTTCACTGCCAAAGCTCACAGTGTTCCTCAGATCTCCCTCCAGAATGGAAAGAAAATGGTCATCTTCCAGATTCCAAGTTTTGACTCCTGTCAGGACAACTCCATGCTGTGAATGGACCTCATTGGCATTTATTCCAAGCAAAGTTTTTGCAAGGAAGTGGCCTCTCTGGTATGTTCTGATGTGGACGTCTGATGTGGAGATTCTTTCCTCTTTATTTGTGACCCTCCACTCCAGCTTCTACATTATCAGTCGGGTGGATGATGGCCTCAGTCACAAACTTACATTCCAGAGGATGAGGGGACCTTTACTACACAGGGTCCTTATTTGGAAGGTCAGTGGAAAAGGTAAACAGGCTCACTAAAGCCTGTCACCAGATAATAATAACAGACAAAATCGACACTATTGAAGCCTTTTGTTATGGCGAGAGTCACCTGAACAAGTACTCACTTTACCACAGGCCCACCAAGATCCTCTCTTCAGAGTACATGTCCAATGAAAAGACAGAGGAAAGTCAGCTCAATTTGTTCAACCTCATCAAGTACGTTAAAAATTTGGACTTTCCAAAGAATAGCACGTGCACACATGAGTGAAGACATCTTCAGAAAGTATTCAGAGAGAGGATGACGACCATGCAGCTCTGGTCATCCTCTTAACAGGCTCCTTGTCTCTCTTTTTAAAGATTTACTCTATGTGTCTGAGTGCCTGAATGTGTGTGCACCACATCTGAGCAGAACCCATAGAGGCCAGAAGAGGGCGTCTGACCCCATGGAATATTAAGGGTGTTTGTGAGCAGCAAGTGGTGTGAGTGCTGGTACTGAACTCTGATTCTCTGCAGGAGCAGGGATTGCTCTCAATAACCAAGCCATCTCTCCAGTCCCTGCAGTCCCAGCATGCTCTCTTCATTTACAATCAATTTGACAGACAAGGTAGCCCCATTTTTTTCCTCTGAATGCCGAGAAAAGTTGTTAACATCTTCTATTAAAGCCCCATAGCACAGACAGACAGACAGACAGACAGACACATTAACACACAGACACATGCACACACACACACACACACACACACACACACATGCACACACACATAGTGCATGTTGTCTTTCACAATAAGGGCTCATATTCATGTTTTGGGAGTCAACCAGGGGCAATGGCAAATGTCTTTTGGGGAGTTTCTTGTACTCCACTTGAACAACAACTGAAAAGGTTCATTTTCCTTGCTTGGTAGTGGGGTTTTGTTAGATAATCTATGCTATTGGGGGGATCACCAGCCCAAGCAGCATAATTTCGTTTAAACTCTATATGCGTGTACATACACTCACACAAACACTATGCACTCACACAAACACTGCACACACACACACACACACACACACACACACATATGTATAATATGTAATTTTAGGTAAACATGAAGTATTATTCCCTGTAACTTTTCAAACAGACTTTGTGTTTTTTGTATCAGCTGGTGAAGGTCAGAAGAGAGTACTGAGACCCCTGGAACTGGAGTTACAAAAATGATTGTGAACTTCCATTTGGGTTCTGAGAGTTGAACCTAGGTCCTCTTAACTGCTGAACCATCTCTCCAGCCCCCAATGTTTAATTCTAGTAAACACCAAATTGTCCGGTTTCTCTTTTAGGCCTTCTGCTTTCAATGTCATAGCTAAAAATTCACCCCCAAGTCCAATATCATTCTGAGTCTTTCCTTTTCTAGAAGGTCAGATGGTTTTGTTTTATATTTACGTTTTTATCCATTTGAGTTAATTTTTGTTAAAAAAGCTAGGTTGACTATTTAAAAATATTGAGTTTTATTTTCTTCTCTCTCTCTCTCTCTCTCTCTCTCTCTCTCTCTTTCTCTCTCTCTCTCTCTGTATGTGTGTGCGTGTGTCTGAATGGGTTTGTGCACATAGTGCACTGGCTGCAGAGACCAGAAGAGGGCAGAAGAACCCAGGAGCTGGGGTTGCAAATGGTTATGAGCCTTCTGACATGGATTCTCAGAACCACTCAGACCCTTTGGGAGAGCAGAAACTGCTCGTCTGCTCTTTATTCTAATTCTTCCACCTCTACCCTCATCCCTTCCTCTTCACTCTCATTCCCTCCCCCTCCACTCTCACCCCTCCCCTCCCCCTCCATCCTCAGTTCTTGCCAGAATCTTCCCTAATATACACTGTGCAACCTCTAAGAATACTCTCTTCATTTTTATAATTGTTTTTCTGTGTCTTTCTGTTTTGTTTTATTCTGTTTTGGTATTCAGTTCTTTTGAAAGGATGATATGAACCCCATTTATCTCCATTTTAGGATCACCCCCAATTTTAAAAGGAAACTCTCCAGTCCCAGGAACTAGGCCATAAGTCACCAGCTTCAGGAACAGACCATAAATTTCAAGAACAAGGTCATAACCCCCTTTCACCTCCCAAGAAGCCTGGGAATAACCACAAGAATGGGAAAATATCTTATCCCAGGATGGGTCATCTGCACTGGGCAGCCCTATCTCATCCTGTGGTTAAACATTCATTGACATAGGAGTGCAGACCACTGACCACCTGGCAGAAGCCAATCAGAAGCCAACCCCTGTGACCTTCCCAGTACCCACCAATGAAATTTTAGATGACCTAATGCACTCTCTAAGTATAGAAGAACCAATATGGTAGTCAATCAAAATTGTATTAATGCCATTGCTTTGGCTCCTAGAGATTTCCCAATCATTCTAGAAAATTCCCCCATCCCTGCATAAAAGAGGCCTGCAATCTCCTTGGTCACCACTGTTTTCATGAATGGTTGACACTTCATGCTGGTTGTTTCTGCAGAATAAACGCCCTTTGTCTTTGCATACTATTTGAGTCTGGGGTCTTCCTTCAGTGATTCCCAGACCCTTACACTTTTAAGAGCTCTATTGCCAAAGATCTATTTAATATATTTGCAGAAGTTGATTTCCAAGCTTTGTATTTTGTTTATTGAACAATTTATCTATTATTTTTCCAATGGCATTCCATTTTGTTTGGTTCGGCTTTATTGTTCATCTCATGTTGGATGGAGAAATTCTCCAGCTCCCCTTTCGATATTATGTATACAATTAAGGCAATTTGTTTGTAGTCACTAATGGACCAGCCACACTCCATCTTAAAATTTGAAGCTATCTTATCATAAGGTCAAAATAAGTTTATTCCTGTTTTCTGTAAAACCTGAATTTGACCAGATCTTGACCCATTTTCTGGAATTTGACAAGTTCTACACCCTATACCCTAACTTCTACCCTGTTAAGATGTTCTGCCAAATAATTTTGAAGTGTTCTCCCAAGTTCCTATGTAACCAAAGACTCTTGAAAATCCCCCACCCTTGCAGTTTTGGGGCTAATATAAACCTGACCTTCCCCTATGACCAATGCTATTTTTCTCAAAACCCACTTTATGGAGACAGCCCTGTCTGACAGAAAATAAAGCTTGCTTAATTTGCCTGAAAGAATTTGGAGAATGGTCTATAGTCTCATTCGGGAGGATCTACACCACAAAATAACTAACCCATTCAGGGAAGCACAGGGTTTGGCTGAGGAGTCCGATGCCCTGCTGTGTAAGACAGCAGATACATTTCAGGCCAATTTGAGACCAAGAGTGGAAATCTAGTATCACACTCCTGGATCTCAACACTTGAGAGATGGAGGGTCAGGAGTTCAAGGGCAGCTCGGGCTATATAAGAAAATGTCTCAACAAATAATAATAAACAAAAATGATATTTTGACAAATGTTGATCAAAACCATATGTACATATACTAAAGGCATTTTCCCTAATGTATACTGAGCTGACCTCTAAGAATACTCAATTTCAATTTCATCATTTCCATAGAGAAATTTGTTTATAGCACCAGGTTCTACATTTTGATATGAATGTCTTCTTTTAGGAACAATCATCAATTAAAAACGTTTAGGTCAAATGTGTTTCTGTATCAGAGGCATTTTGCATATATTAAAGCACTGATTATGTATACTTGAGACAGCTGAGCTAACAGATACTCGGGGTAACTGTCCCACACCCAAAGTCCGGAGGGGTAAGATCTTGCAAGAGTCTGCACCTAGCTAGACTACTGCAACAAAGAAATAACAATAAAAACCAAGGTGAAGTGCAGGTGTTCCACTGAGCTGCACCCTGGGGGTGCAGGGGTGGTGGAGGGGAGGGCTGGGGATGGAGGAGGAAAGTAGGACATAGGCATGGGAAGAGAACAGGTGCGGGAGATCTTCGGGAAGAACTGCAGGTGAAGAGCCATTTGTGCACTTCAGATGCTCAGGTGAGTGGGAATCTCAGAGCGGTATTCTTGGCCAGGAGCTCCTCCGCCCTGTCACAGTTGGAACAGTACAGACCGAGCTCAGGAGCCCAGAGCAGGACATGGAACTGGAACTGGAACAGGAAACACCAGCAGAAGCAAACAGCGAGATCCAACTGCCTAGCTTGGCTGAGTCTTGCAGGTGCAGGGTGTGGTCCCAGTGTCATCAGTTGGGCCTCACAACACTTGGAGATTATTCAGACCCACAGGCTCCTTGTTGCCTGCCTGCTTCGGAGAGCTTTTTTCTTCCCACAGACAGTGCACTAGCCCCACATTCCTCACAACAAAGTCTCAGAGTCAAGTTCAACAAGAGTTCCTTGGTTTCTCCAGGTTGGAGGCTAGTCTCAGCTGAGATTTGGCCCAGACTGGCTAATCCAACAGAAGGGCATTCCCTGTGTCACCCTCCCCATTCCCTGTGTCACCCTCCCCTGTTTCCCATCACCATAACTTTAGGTTTTTCATCTTTTCTTTCAGCAACGTTTTATAACAGGGTCAGCAAACTCTGGCTGTTAGCATCATGACATCCAAAGCCTGTGGCGATACATGGGCGGGTCCACAGACCTGTTGCCAGGGCAACAGCCACCATATTCTCAGAATCCATTGGGCTCACCTCCTACCTTTACCTGTGGCTGCTACGTCACAACCCACATATATATACACGGGGAAACATTTCCTCCATCTCTCTCTCTCTCTCTCTCTCTCTCTCTCTCTCTCTCTCTCTCTCTCCTCTCTTTCTGAGCCATTACCTCCACTCCCTCTCAATTAAACCTCTTATACATGGAACTGTTTGGGCCTAGTATGGTATGTTCTGACGCGACCTGCCGCTCCAACACATCACTGGCCTTTGGGGGGTCTATGTGTGTGTGCTTGCTTTTGTGCATGTGTACTTGTGTGTACATGCATGTGCGTGAGTGCATGTGTGCACTGTGTATGTCTTGTGCATGTGTCCTCTGTGTGTGTCTTCTGTGTGTGCATGTGTGCTTTATATGTGTCTTGTGTGCTCTATGTCTGTATATGTGCACGTCTATGCCTAAGCACGCCACACCCACTCCAGTGGAGTCTTCATGACAGTAGTCCCTGAGGCTAAACGTTTCAAGGAAACTGGTCTCCTGGAGGTACTTGGCATCCCCTAACATGGATGTGGTCCAGATTTGTCCTTGTGATAGTCGATGGAGGGTTTTGCGTGCTTTCTTTCTGTATTGTTTTATTATTAGGTATAGAGGTGCCCCCAAGGAATGATTGGCAAATAGCTAAGCTAAATTGGACATCGTTTTCTGGCCTCCACCAGTGTTCCAACATCCTAGTCTATGCTGAGCCAAACCTGGGCTTGGAATTCCGTAAAGAATGTTACTTATTCAGACTAATTGCCTCCAGCATTGTTAGAGAGATAGTGAAAGAAATCGGGCATTGGAGTTTGCTGAATAAGAATTAATTATCCCAGGGCAAGTTCAACAACGTAAATTTAGAATCCTCATTACAGTCACATATGGCAGACCACATTAGAATTACAGCTGAGTCACTCCCAGCAGCTAAAGTATTGTATTATTCTTGGTAAGGTTAGCAAGAATGGGAACCCCTGGTGCATACCTCCGCTAGCCCAGAGGATAGCATAGTTAGGCATTTACTAAGGACCTGCTGGTGGTCGGTTATACAATAGACTGGAATGGAAACTGTTTTCACCTTGCTTCTAGATTAAGCTGACCGTAGATAAGGCTGACTTTCTTTCAGTTGTAACTACTGCCTAGTTCCTGCCAATTTACATGTATATACTTTTCTATAGAATCATTATGCTTCAGATGACCTCAGTGTACCTTGACCGTTGTGCCACCTGACTTTTCTTTTTCTTTTATACTGACCATAAAAGTCTGATGCTTACTTTGAGAAATTACTCTCAGATTCAGCACTCTCTTGTGTTTGAGTCTATTTGTCACTCGCTGATGCCTTGCTTGCCTGATTACCAGGACACTGATTCTCCCTGGGTTGAAGGACCTTGTCGGCCCGTGGCACAAACACATATGTGTAAAGGAGAGAGGTTTACAATGGGTATCATCTATCATTTTTCTTATCATTTTTTTTTGAGACTGTGTTGTGCTGGAGAGATGGCTCAGTGGTTAAGATCACTGACTGGTCTTCCAGAGATCCTGAGGTCAATTCCTAGCAACCACATGGTGGCTCACAACCATCTGTAATGGGGATCTAATGCCCTCTTCTGGTGTGTCTGAGGATAGGGACAGTGTACTCACATATAAAAAATAAATAAACAAATCTTAAAAACAAAACAAAAAAAAGAGTGAGACTGTTTGTCATGAACCATGACAGGATAGACTGGTTGGTCACTGAGGTTGCAGGACCCTCCTGTCTCTCTACCTCCCAGTGCTAAATTTTAGGCTTGTGCTAGGAGTGGGTCTCAGAGCTTGTACGTACTAGACAAGCACTTCTTATGTGGGTGCTGGGGATCTGACCTCAGGAACCCATGCTTGCACAGAAAACCTTTACTCACTGAGCCATCTGTCCAGCCCCAAGGATGCTAAATTTCAACAATTTGCTCAAATCTATTTGAGGTAACAACATAGCTTTACTTCCTAATTGCTATGCATGATGAACTATGTCTATTATTTTAATTTTTTCAAAGTCTACTTTTAATGATGCTCCTTAAATGTGTTAACCTCCTTTTAGCCCACCACTCACCAGAGCTGGTGAAAAAGAAGAATATGGGTGTGAAGTGGACCTGTTTAGTAAGGTTCTTTGAAGCAACTCCTGTCTGTGTTGCCTGGAAATTGGCAGTTCAGTTCACAGGTTAGCAGCAGCAGTTTGATCCACTCATAAATGCTTCATGGATATCTACAGTCAGGTTTGCAGCAGTGGTAGCATGACCTAGTAGAGACAGCCAGGCCTTAGCCTCAGCTTGAGTCATCAAGAGGGACCCAGAGGGACACTAGGAGAAGTTCTCTGCTGTGCCTCTCTCAGCAAATCAAAGATCAGTGAAGATGAGAGACCCACAAGTATTGCACAGCCAGCTCTATAAGCAAGCCAAGCTCAGCCTCCATCACTGCCTGTAGAGTTGAGTTCTATTTATACTCCCTCCAAACATCACGTGTCCTCCACGGGTCATGCCTCAGCAAGTGTGTCTGTCTCAGCTGACATCACTCTGCCAACCAGCCCGAGTCTTCAGAAGTGGCAAGACGCTGCAGCACACCCCCAGAAGGTTTTTATGGTGCCTTTCTCTCCAGAGAAATGGAACATAACCACACAGTGTAAGGCAGACCAATACATGCGTATCGTTAGCAAAGAATCCTTCATCATGTGTCCTTTCATGTGCTTGCTTTAGCAGAACATTCTTTCTCTTGTGTCTGCTTCAGCAAAACACTCCTAAATGTGTTTGCCCCAGCAAAACACCATCCAACCGACTTTCCAAAGAATCCATAAGTTTCCACTTCATAGATCTATCAATTTTTATAACAGCTTTGTGGAATTACAATTCATGCTCCCTGCAATTTACACACACACACAC
>NW_022196904.1:24627696-24639448 GCF_008632895.1 Mastomys coucha
AAAAAAAAAAAAAGAAAAAGAAAAAAAAAGAAACAAAAAACCCACAGTACTCACGGGATATTAGTGTATGCATGCAAAGCTATTGACACAATTTCAAAACATTTTGTCCACATCCAAAAAGATCTGTATATACTCTTCTGGCTGTCAGCTGAAAGCACAGCAAACACAGTGGTGCTCATGGGTTTCTCTCCTCTCCACAATGGAAGTCCATAAACTTACCTCTGATGTGCCTCTTTTAGACTCATTCCTGCAACACACACAAAGACACCTAGAGATGCTGCCTTCCAAATCACTAGAAGAAGATCAATAGGAGGCTGTGAGGCTGGAACCAGAGGGCCCTAGCCTCTTTCTAGGTGAACTGTGAGCACTTCCTGCTATTTCTAGATTTTTTTTGTTTTTTTGTTTTTTTGAGGCATGATTTCACTGTGTAGTAGTAGCTGTCCTAGGACTCACTCTGTAGACCAGGCTGGCCTCAAATTCTGAGATCTGCCTGCTTCTGCCTGTCCAATGCCCAATTTAAAAGCATGCTCTACCACTGCCCAGCTAGAAAAATGTTTTTGCTTAGCTGCTAGATTCTGTTTCTCATACTAGAGGAAAATGAATCCATGTATGCTGCTGCACTTGCGGACTTCATGAAGGTCTAAGCAGGTTACAGAAGTATCCCATATACTTCCCTGCTGTTCGCTATGCCCACTGTAGAGGCACGTTTCTCCTGAGACACAAATATTTCTCCAGTGGGGTTGGCTCCTTCAAAGATGGTGTTGCAGCATTTTCTCTGTCCAATCACATCAGGGCAGTGACAGGCCTGTGATTGGACAGGAATAGAGAGGTGGAGCTGGAAGTGGAGGAAGAAAAAGGGGAGAGCAAGAAGGTAGAGGATCATCATGGAAGTAGAGGAAGATGACGATTCAGATCCCACATGGATATAAAAACCAAGTTAAGATTTTTACAAGGTTAGGATAATTGGGATAAACATTGTCTTTATCATTGGGCTCTGAAATTATTGTACTGGCATCTTGTAAATTGGGATCTTATTATTATATAAGCCTGAGTAGATAATTAAGTCTTAAGAGTCATGCTTTACTGGGTACTAGGTGCTAGATGAATGATTGTGGGGGTGTGTGAAGTGTTGCATGTGAGCTAGATGATGCTGCTAGCTAGGAGAAAAAAAGCAAGAGCCCACGAGGACATAGTGTTGTGGCCGGATGGTACCTGCACTAGAACGTGGACCGGTGGGAATGAGAGTTGGGGGGTGGATTTATTTTCAATATTCCCACAACGAGATGGAAATTGCTTGGCTTGGGTTCACCAAAAGCTAGACTAGAGGTGTCCTCAGAATGTGTGTACTGTTCCCCTTAAAGCAGATGCACTCTTTCTGGTGTGAGCACCAGAGGTGATCTGCATACAGTTTGGCATAGAGGTGCCCTTTAGCACAGATAATGGTTCCTTCTTCTCCCATTGTGCTAACATCTTCCCTAGAGGACTGTGGTGCTTTGACTGTATTCATGGGCAGTAGGAGCTCTAGCTAAAAGTGTGGTGCTAGCCCCTCTCACAGCAGTGGGTGTGGTTTCCAGAGTGTCTCACAGAACATAGGAATAGAAATATCTCGGAGCTCGTGGGCCCTGACCTGGCAGGTCTCAAGGCCCCATTGTACCATATTTGCTTTGGATGAGTTGAGCAAGGCTGCTTTTCCTCCAACTTGGGACAACTTGGCACTTTTGGTTCTCTACATATATTCTGGTCAGGTATCATGTATCTTCTCTAGGGAGATAGGCGTCTGTTCACCCAGGTAAAGGGGTGGGGGCAGGAGATTGGCAAACCAAAGAAATGATTCTGCCCCAGTGAGTGGGGATAGGTTACTCTTAGGCAGCTATTGCCGCCAGGAGGCCCCTGGGTGACTTAGAAGCAGCACCCAGAAAAGTCTCACATAGAAAATTGTTCACCTCTGAGAGAACAGCAACTGCAATGTGAGAGAGAGGAGTGACCTCAAGAGGGTCTCATAAATCTCACCCTGTCCCCGACAAGGGATCATTTAATGGTCCTATTTCATGAAGGTCTGTGTGGGTCATCATCACATCTGCTCCATGGCAAGATGGTAATGTCATATGTAACCTGGAGGAGACAGCTTTACCAGGTCAGGTGTGTCTGAGGTGGTCCACCTGCTGACAGGAACAGAGGTCTCTCCAGCACAGTGTGGAGCTGGCACCTCCCACCCTCGTGTGTAGCTGGATGGTCCGGAAATGATCTGACAGCAACTTCTCTCTGTGATGTTGAGTCCTGCAGCATCCTCAAGATGTCTTTGAGCTGATTTAATTACTGTATTGCAAGCCAAATGATTATATCTAGCCAGGCACATCTAGTGTGTGCACAGGCCAGCAGCAAGCATGCAATTTCAAAGTAAAAGTCAATCAGAACCTAAATAAATGTTTAACAGGAGTATAACCTTTGTGTTTCATCACCTTCTAATTCTGTATGCTCCCAATGTACTTTAAGTTGTCTTTTATGCCATAATCTGTCTTAGTTTTACAGTATGGTCTTGCCCTATACAACTTTCCTATAAAGAACAGAAACTGACAATCAACACGTCTCCATCCACTTACGCTGTTCTTTCTTTTGTATAAGCCCTTACCTAAGGCAAAAGCGAATCTACCCAACTTATGTTTCTCTTAAGAGCACAAACATTTTACTTACTAACTTATCTCAGAATGAACTCTTTACTGTTGACCTTTAGGCCCTATCTTCTCTAACAGAGCTTTGAACTGCCCCTCTCTTCAATGTATTGGCATGCTTAGGTCCTCAGAAGAAGAAGTTGACATTGCCAGACCCCTTGCTTTTTCCTCATACATTCCTATCAATTTTGAGACCATCCAATAAGGGATCTTATTAAAAGTCTTAATCAATCATGTCTTTACTTAATCTTGTAATTAAGCAGGAATCATGGCTCCATCTCCAAAGGATTGACACCGTTGTTCCGGTTCTCATTCCCACTGGTCCTTGCCAAGTGGGGAAAGACTCCAAGTGGCCTTGCCTCAAGGAGGTCAGACACAGAACTTTTATGCACTTTTCCCAGGAAAGGCAACATGGCTCCTGCCAAGGTACCTTCCTCTCCTCTGTGCAACTCCACCTTTGTAAGCTCCTAGGGTCTTTAACTCTCTCTCTCTCACTTTTAAGCAAGAATATCGAGGGTGTAAAGAACTGTAAGATGGGCCAAGACACCCTGAGGTGACTGCTTGGATGGAACATGACGAAAGCCACTTTGGCCTTTGCTTCTCCTTGCGGGGCTGTGCTTCTCTCAGGTACTGCAGACTGTGCCATCATTTATGTGCAACACCAAAGGAAGGAGAAGGACACCCATGTCCACCACACTCACCAGATAAGCACGGAGCCCACTCACAGGGGTAATGCAAACTGCAGAACAGAGAGCATGGGTCAGGGTTGATGGGCCATTCAGATGCAGCAGGGAAATATTTGCCAGAAGCAGGGACCCAGAGGCCACAAGGAACAGGGTCAAGGAGGAAGATGAATGGAGGAGACAAATGAATGAGAGAGAGCTGTCCCAGAGGGCTGATTTTTGTGTTGTCTGCTTCCAAGAGTGCAGCAAGATATTAGGAGCCCCTTCATACTCCCAAGTCCAAGGAAAATTGCACTCTTTGAAGGAAGTATGTTTCGCATGCATCCATATCTCTCTGTGTGTCTTGCTGTGTGTGTATGTTTATATGTCTATGTGTGAGTGTGTATGTGTGTTTGTGTGTGTGTGGCTAGAAAAGGCATGTCAGGAAAAGGGGTGCGGGGAAGAACATCAAAGCAAAGGATGAGAGCCCAGCAGCTCAGCTCTGGGATTTCCTAATGCTTACACTCCTCTTGCTCTTTGCAGAGGGATGGCACTTGGAGACAGTACAAGCTGTCAGATTCCAGGAGCCTGAATATCTATCACCTCCCTGCCCCATCATCAAGTCCACACATTCCTTAGCACCTGAAGTCAGAGCCAGTGTCTCTCTGGGTCTTCTGTCCTGGGATCATCAGAGGTCAGAGCTAGGGCTGAAGCAAGGAACATAGGAGGTCAAGGTAGGAGACTGAGGGAGGATGGGGCAATGGGTCAATTCTGGATACCCTTACTGCTCTATCCAGGCAGCTGCTATGGCTGCAGCCACAGAAGCACTCCACTGAGGTCTGGGGAACAGACCAAGCAGCACGAGCTGGTGTTCTGTTTCTGCCTGCCTCCATGGAGAACACTGATTAACCAGTTACATCCCCTTTCCTACAGGGTAGCTCAGCACTATCATACATGAGTTCCTTTAGGACCTCCCTAAGTCCTAAAGTCTTCTCCATGGCTTCCCTAGAAATGCATAAGTAATGAGCCTGCCTGGACAAGATGTAAAGGATTCTGAATGGAGGGGGTGGGGCGATGACTTCATGCCATGATCTATCCAGATGCCATATTCCACAACAGCCCTGCCGGGTGTTTGTTGTTGCTTCCTTTAGCAAATTTAAGTAATTATAAGGAGCTATATATAAATAATTACTAAGACTTGGGGGCTTGCTTGGGTCACCTGCATGGCAGAGACAGAGGCTGGGATTTGAGTTCAGATGCTCTGATTCCATGGTTTGTACTTTCACCACGTGACCCGTGGGGTGCCCATCCTCATCATGTACATTGTCTTTTAAGATTTCTTAGCTAGGCATGGTGGTACACACCGTTGATCCCTGCATTTTGGGAGGGTAGAAGCTGGTGGATCTCAGTAGTTTGACACCAGCCTTGTTTAATAGTAAAGTCCAGGCCAGCTAGCTCTCCATCGTGAGACCCTGTCTCAGAAAATCTTTTTGCTATGGTTCAAGTGTTTGGCATTACAGCACACAGCTGCAGACCGCACACACAGTGCTGCTTTGTCAACTGATGCAGATCACAGGTTTCCAAACGCTGACATGCACAGAAGGCCTTTCCCTGCAAAGTGGGCCTCACACCGACCAGCAGCTGTTTACGAGCTGTCTTCTCCCAGGTACCAGACAGAATGATGTACCTGTGCTGCATGTACCCCATTTTAGAAATGTGTGCCCCACGAGCTCTGAGTTAACATCATGGCTTGTCACACTAGTGTATTGTAGTCATTGCTTTCTGATAATGAAACCAACCCACAAATGCTTTCCTGGCACCAATGTCATGGGGATGCTAATTCTCAGAAACACAAATACTCATGTATAGAACTTTGATATTGCAAACACACACGCCCACGCGCGCACACACACACACACACACACACACACACAGGTAGAAAGACTTGAGGTAAGTAGGTTCTGGAGAATGGTGAGAGAAGCAGACCATAAGTAAATATTGTCAAAACATATGCTATTGTTGACTGTAAGTGCCAACTGACTACTATTTATATCATTATACATATTGTATTAGTCACTTCATCCAACAGTTTCTAGCTCTGACTCTGATCCTCATGCTAGGTCCAACCATACATGTCACTTTTCACCATCTCCCAAGACCTCTGTGCAGTCAACATACACTCTCCCCACAGCATACAGACCCCAGATACAAAGGGCTGAGTCATGGCTGCTTTACTGAGTCTCTGTGATAAAGACTGGTTTTAGTTATAGTTTTAAAACTAGGACAAACCAGGAAAAAGCCTCAGTTGCAAAGACTCATTTCTATCAACAGTTTACTTTCAAATGGATTCAACATATACTCGTGTTCCCATCCAGATGGTGGGCATGCCCTGGAAGACCGCAAGATGAGCATTAGCATCAGATCTGAAATGCCCCACCTCACCTTGCCTTACCCCTTCCCAACAATGCCTCTGTGCTTCAGTCTTGGACTCCCAGGCTGCAGATCAGAGGTGAGGCTTTGGGGGAAATGACTGGACGCTGAGGACCTTGACGGATGACTCTAGTGATAAGTTCACGATGGGGTGGGCTGTTAGGATGTGGTATAGACTTCAGCATGCAGGGTCTAGTTGGAGGAACAAGGCCATTGGATTCCTGTGAATGGTAGTATTTTCTCAATAGCCTTGCCTCTTCTCTCTTGGTCTTTGCTTCCTGGTGTCCAGCATCTAAGTGCTCTCATCTACTGTGATCCATAGACCTGAAGCAATGAGACCACGTAATGATCGGATGAAATTTCTGAGACTCTTAGCTAAAATAAGTTGTTTTTTTTCTTGGTGCTTTGTAGAAATGATGGGAAGATAATGAGGTTTCAGGGGCCCTCCCTGATAGGTGCTGGGGTTCTGGAAGGGCTTCTCAATCAGAAGGGCAGCCATAGGTCCTTGACTCACCTTCTAGTTCTCCTGTCCCTAAGATGTTAACACAATTTTGACCTAACAGACAATGATATGTGGAACATTAGACCCATATTCTTTCATGTAGAGAGAACCTCTTATGTATTGTATAAAGATATCACCTGTCAATAAAAAGCTGAGCTGAGGCAGGAGCTAGGAGGTGGGAGTTCCAGTTGGGAGGGAGGATTCTGGGAGTCAGGCATGGGAAGATATTTGCCTAGAATTCTGAGGAAGACAGTCAGTTGAGACTGAAGGAAAGTTAACTAGCCATGTGGCAAGATGTAAACTATTTTTAATGGTATAATTGAGCTATGAGCTAGCAGAAATGAGCCAAAGCTACTGGCCTAGGCATTTCTTCACATAAGAGATATTTCTGAGTCGTTATTTTGGAGAACGTGGGTATAGGCAGAAAAGCTCACTGTTAATTCTTCTAAAAATCAAAACATCCCCAATGAGAAGCATGACAGAAGGAAGTCACATTTCTATGGACCATGTTAATTTAAACAGAGAGATTTTCTTTCTGTGGTACTGGGAATCGAACCCAGGACTCCAACATGTAAAGTGTTGCAGTTAGAGGTTCCATTCTTCAGCAGCAAATAGAGACCATGACTGGGAGATGAGCATGCTTTACAGGTCCACTAAGAAGTGTGCACCATGAAGGATGCAACAGGAGAACCTAGAAATGACACAAACTACACGCGGTCTTCTTACAGCTGGGACAGAGATGGCCCCTGCTGAGACAGAGGCTGGCAAAGCCTAGGAAGCTGGCTCTGTGGTAGACCTGAATTCATAGCTGTGGTTTCAGCGAGGGATGGGGAGAGAATGATCCAGGCCTCAGGGCCTGCTCTGCTGCTGTGACTAGCCACACTAATGACCAACATCTTTCTAAATTGTTCTTATATAAAAGTAGGTTCTTACCATTTAGATGGAATATATATATATATACCTTACTGTCAGAACATGGTATAAGAATAGTCATGGGTAGAGAATTCTGAGTGCCTCTGAGAAGTCACAGTATTACAACTTGCAAGCTGAAATGAACCCTTCTTTCCCCAAGTGGGTCGGTGTTTTATCACAGCAACACAATGTGAACTAGGCCAGGTGAGTTGAGGGTATAATTACACACGAGCATTTTCTCTCAACCAATTGGAAATGTGAAGCCTGTGTTCACACTAGTAAGATGTGGTTGTGACCTCAGGCAGTACTCGAGAAGAGTGAACATGCCCGCAACTGATTCTGTCTGAGGTTTTGGTTAGGGTCAGTCCAGGGATGTTTGCTGACTCTTGCAAGCATTTCCCCATTAATCAGTATATCTTGGAAAATGTGTCCATTCTGAAGTTGTTTATGCACCTGTTGTAAGGGAGATTCTTGTTCAAGTAGCCCTCATCAGGCAGCATGGCCTGGATGTAATGAGCTTGGTCCATCATCAAAGCCTGGTAGCAGAACTTGGTGATCCTGTAAACCTCCAGTGCTTTCCCCCAAAGAGGGCTCCTGAATAGTAAAAGTCTCCCTCTTCATCAGAAATGTAGGCTTTTTGGAGGCTGCCTTTCATAGGCCAAGGATTTTCTTAGGAATCCAATGAAGAGAGGGTACAGCATGTCTAACAAGGAGGACAGAATATCCATACCCACATGTGGGAAAGTGTGGGGCAGTGGTCTGCTCAAGTAACTTAGACTCAGTAGAGTATTTGGCTTTGAGCCCTGGAGCCTCTACAGGCAATATCTGCTTGCAGGGGGTGGAAGGAGCTTGGCCATAACTCCTGAGTCTTTGGTTCCTGTTTCAGTTACAACCCCTCACAGCTGTCCCCGCAGGAGATGTGTGCTCTATCAGGCAGACAATACCCCAAGCTCCCAGCATTCTAGCTGAACCCTATCCTCAGTCATCTGACCACAAGCCAGACATGCCACGCCCCATACAATAAAGGGGCGGTTTGCCCCCTCCTCTCTCTTGCTCTGTCTTCTCTCTTGCTCTTTGTTTCTCTCTCCTTTTCTCCTTTGTTCTTCCCCTCCTTTCCTCTCTCTGTCTCTCTCTGTCTCTGTTTCTCTCTCTCCTTCCTCTCCTTTCCTTCTCTCTACTTGACCAGCCTATTTTCTCCTTCCTATAATAAAATAACTCATTTATACATTGCCTCCTTTTTAACTAACATGCTGTGCAGCCATAGGTCAGCACCAGGGAGAGAGAGAGAGAGATCCAGGCCTTAACACCAGGCCCTGCATTTGGTATAACACCCACACTGTTGCAGAACATGATGTTCACATGAGCACAGACCAGGTAGTCTACTTCTTTTACAAAGCGCTGCTGGAAAAAAAAATGGCTGATTATTTCCAATCTGTACACATATGTGTCTGGCTGGTAGAGGCCTGAGTCTTCAGAATTATCATCTGCTTTCCCTTATAGGGTTTCAAGGTTGGAACCCTACCTGGCTGGTCAGAGAAAATGTAGTCCTTAGGAAGTATATGTATTCTCCCGTGGCCAACACAACTAGCACAACAGTGACATTCTGAAACCAGAATTGGTGGTTCAAGATTCCAATGTGGAAAATCCTGTCCCACACAATGGGAGCCAGCCACGGAGTCTGTATGGTGATGTTTACCCTGCTGGGTACAACTAGGTTTGACTTGACACAGTCACTATTTTCAGGAAGTCCACTTCTCTGTCTGTTATGCTGTCCTTGGCTAGGATGCATATCTGCTTCTACTTTCCCAAAACCAGGAAAATGTAGGCAAAAAAGGCGACCATGAGGGCTAGTAGGAAAACAAAGACTACAGAAAGATGTGAGTGATTACTTGGATTTCTCAGATTTCTGCAGTGCTTGAGTCATGGCTGCTGCTGTCTACTCCATGATGTAAGGGTAACTTCTTCTGGGTAGGATGGGCCTAACCCAAGGTTCTGAAATATCCAAGGCCCCAACACACAGCCTACTCCTCCAGCAGCCCTCCAAACAGCCCAACCATTGCCAGACACCACATGGCTCAATCACATGGAGGAAATCTCAAAATCTCTACAGAACGCCAAAAATGTCAGTTTCTGTCTCTGGTGTTTTCATAGTCACCACATGGCAGGATTGGCTCATTGGAGCACAGAGAAGCAGCAGATAGGTCATAACTCAGGATTCCTGAAACATGCTCAAGGAGACTGTCTCAAAAGACATTACTAAGCAGATCAAAGGAGGGATTATGATGAAATCAGGGCAAGACAAGTGTTACAAGGTCCACCTAGATATAACACAACTCAACCACCATGTCACCAAAGATGACAAGATTTGTTGTAATCAAGCAGCCACTGATCCATCAGGGTCATAGAATAGACTCAGGAGCTGGACTGCAACCCCTGTCCCCATGCAGCCAGAATGTTACACAGCTTTGAAGATTGAAAACCACATGCATGTTTGCCAAGATATAATTGTATTTTTTCCCACCAATCAGGATTTAGAGATAGGGAATTTCCTTAGGAACCTGTCTTTGTGCTACATTATCCTGTTCCCATTGGTGGTTTACTCAACTGTGGCAAGCTGACTTGCCTAGCATTCATGTTTTATAAGGATGTCAGTTACCCACTTACATATCTCTGTCTGCCAAGCAGGATGTCAGCTATCCAAAGAAGTCTTGGGAACATAAACTTTACTTGATCCCTACTCAAAATTGAGGCTTTACTCAAATTGGCCTCAGTTTGGTTCCTTCTTACATCTTTAGGGTCCTTGGTGTACATAATCACACCATCTGCAAATAGAGATTCTTGGGCTGCTTCCTCTTCTCTTTGTACTCCTTTTATTTTTGTATTGCTCCAATTAAGACTCCATACATGATATCAAAAAGGAATGGAGAGAGTGCACCCTCCTGTCATATTCTTGACCCTAATGCTAGTAATTTGAGTTTCTCTGCATTTAGCATGAGGTTGCCTGTATATTTGTCTCATATATGTGAATATATCATTGAGATCTATTCCCTTCATTTCTAGTCAGTTTTTATCAGGAAAAGACATTGAGCTTTAACAAAAGCTTCCCCTGCAGCTGTTTAAATGCTCCTTTGATTTCTGCCTTTGAGTCTGTGATGATGCATGGGGATTTGAATATGTTGAGCCATCTCTGGAATGATGTGTTCTTGAATTCAGTCCAACACTTTATGGAGAATTTTGTGTCTACTTTCCTTATGGAGTTTGCTTGTAATTTTCTTTTCATCTTGTGTCTTTGTCTGACTTTGGTATCAGAATAATACTGGCCTCACAGACTGAGTTCTCCTTTTGTACTTTATAGAAGAACTTGAGACTGATTGGTCTTACTTCTTTAAAGGCTTGGTACAATTCAACTCTGGACCCAGCTGACCCACACAATTTAGCCTGGGAAATTTTTCACTACTGCTTCAATCTCATTCCTGTTGTAAGTTACATTGTAGGTATGTTACATTGTAGTTATATGTTGTATTGTAGTTATAATTTACATTGTAGTTATATGTTGTATTGTAGTTATAAGTTACATATCTTGTCTTGGTTTAGCCTTGGTAGTTTGTATACATAAAATTAATTTCTTTTAGATTTTCCAATCTAGTTTGACATAAGTTTTTAAGGTGTGTCTTTGTGATCTAACAATATTTCTAATATTGTTGGCATTATTAATCCCAAATATGGGAGGAGAAAGACCACCCACCCAAATCATCATGGCCAAATTAATTAAAATAAACAATTAATTAAACTGTTATTTATTTGTGTGCATGGGGTGCCTCTTCCTAAGGTGGGGTTTGAGAAGCCAGGACTGGATGTTAGGAAGACAAGACTTTTATAGCTAAGGGGTAGGAGTTTTCCAAATGAAGGATTTGGCAGGCAAAATAGGCAGGGTTATAGGAGTAGGACAAAAATTAGTCCTAATGACCTCTAAAACCAAAGACATGGTTGCAAGGTAGTCATAGTCAGAACAAGGTAGTCATAGTCAGAACAAGGGGGTCACATTTGGTCTTATAACCTTTTTAAACAAAGAAAAGTTTACAAGATGGTTACAGACAACTGTCTGAAACAAAGACATGATTGCCATTCCCACAACAGGCAGTTCTGAACCATTTAAGTTATAGGTTAAGGTTAAGGTAGGGCACAGTCCAATCCTTGAGATGCAGAGGTTTAATCATAAGTAGGAATGAACCTAGGTTGTTTTTACTATAAGATGGCTTTTGGGCTTAAGATGGAGGCAGTCTGGTTCTTCACTGTCTGTTTATTATCCTCTTTTCCTCTCTACTATATTGCGTTGGGTTACTCTCACAGTTGCTTGGTTTGGACTAGGGTTTTTTCAATCCTGTGCATAACTCTAACCTATTTATTTGTTTAGTGTGTCTGTGGGTTGGGCGGTGTGTTTACAGAGGCTATCTCTCAAAAGATTCCATTCTCTCTTCTGTCATATGGATCCAGGTGTCACACTCACCTCACCAGGCTTGGTGGCCATATAAACTGAGAACATGACCACTCCAAGGTATGGCTGAGGAGGAGGGTTT
>NW_022196904.1:24641028-24655295 GCF_008632895.1 Mastomys coucha
GACACTGAGGAAACACTCCAGAAAACTTCACCTCAATGATCCTGGTCTCTTCTTAGTTATATCTGACTCTTCAGTCTTGGCACGCCAGCATTCATTGTTCCAGCAAAGCAAAATTTTACTTTGGTGGATCTAGTTTCTTGATGACCACACCTGATTCTTCAGCTCCAGATGACCAGCCACCAGAGAGTCTTCACACAAAAGGCCTGGCAGAGTCTTTGCACCCCTCTGAAACGTTAGACCTTCATTGTCTATACACCTCTCTGTAACCCTCCTGCTTGAGGGCTGATTCTTCAGACCCTGCCTGCCTCTCATAACCACACCTCTCTGCCCACCTCCTGCTATTTGCCACGCCTCTCTCCTGGTTCCAGTTACATCGGAAGTCTTGCCTCCAGAGACTGAAAAATAAGTTGCTGATTGGGCCAGCGTGCTGATGAACTTGGGGGAGGGGTTTTGCCTTACTTATGCTACCTGGTTTCACTTTTGAAACTCAGATGATTAAATGAAAGATGGCTGAGTGATCACACTTCCATGTCATCTAATTTTTAAGAACCTTCCACGTGGATTAAGGTAATGATATGGCTTGCCAGGTCTCCGACTCCATATTCCAGAAAACCCATTCTTATTGTTGCCACTGGTCAGCAACACCTCTCAGCAGTCAAAGCTCTGACAGGACAGCACACTCGATCACTCAGCAATCAATGGCTCTCCTAGTTCCAAGTTTCCAAGACAAAGTATTGCAAGATACTTTGAACCCTGAGATTATGAACTGTTTCTAATTGTGCTATGGTTCAGCTCTAGAACAGACCTTTAATCCAAGAACTAAGTAAAGTCAACTGTAGGGCAAGAGGCTGAGCAAGCAACCAGCTGACGGGGAGTGAGCATAAACAGAAAGGAGGGTCTTTGCGTTGGAAGGTGCTGGGCCTACACTTGTCAATCATTAAGACAGCGCTCTACAGGTGGCAGACCTGGCAGCATGTGCTTTTATTTACTGACCAGCATTGCATCCTGAGTTTTCAACCCAACTGACCTGGAACAGAGCTACTATTCTTCAGTGACAGGTTCCTAAGAAGGAAGGTCCAAAGAATTAAAGAGGATAGAACAGGTGGGCTCAAGAGGTCTTGCATAAGTTGTGTCTTGTGCCAAGCAAGCTTATTAAGAAGCACAGCATCTTATATGCTATTTTCAGGGGAGAAATGGGACAAAGTCAGCAGAAACTATCATACAATGGGATGAAGTTACCACGAAGCTAATCAGATGCACAGGGAGAACACTGGGTATCTCAAGAACAGACTGCACACACACAACCTTGGTTCTGATAACCATAGCCTTGAATAGTGGGAAGAGTTGCGTTCTTAGGACCCAGCATCCCAGCTCCCCCGGAGCCCTGGCCCCAGGCCATTATTGCCTCTGCTGAGCATTTCTGGTTTAGAGAAGGAACTCTGTTCCTTCCCCATACATCAGGGCCTCAGGACAAGCCCTGTCCTCGACACCCAATCTTCAGTTATAACTTTTAGTTGGAGAATGAGATCACTACCATTTAGAATTATTATAGAAACATGTGTATTAATTCCTACTATTTTATTGATTCTGGAGTATTTGGTGTTTCCCAATTCTAGTTTGTTTAGTTGCTATTGTAGCATCTATGTTTACCAATCTCTCAAACCTAAAACTTCCTTCTAATATCTTCTTTAGAACTGGCTTAGTGATCAAAACTCCTTAAGTTTGTTTTATTTATCCATCAATTATCAAACTTTTATTTATCCATCAATTTATACAGTTTTATGGGTATAGTAGCCTAATTTGGCAGTTGTAGTCTTTCATGATTTGAAATTTCTCTATGCCTGACTGGTTTTTTAAAGTTCCATTGTGCCATCGGGTGTTATTCTCACGGATCTGCCTTGGTTGTGAGAGCAGACATGGACTATTCTGACATGCCTTCAAGCCAATAGAAAGTCCCGGCCAGCACCTACCTGGGTGGTCGGGACCCCAGGGCTGTCCTACTCCTTTCTCAGGGTGAGCTTTTAAACTGAAAAAAATCATATCTTGGGTTGAAACACCTCACCAAAAACAGTTAGCTACAAGTGGAGTGATAGAAGCTGAAAAGCAAGATTAGTACACTTAGAGACTGTCCCAGAAATTTGTATGCCAGTGGATTGGGTCTTTGTTCTCATTTAGGCAGGTGTCACTGCCTCCATGCTGGGCTGCAAGGCCTACATGGCACTTCCAACATGGCATCAGCTGTGTTAAGCTCTGGAGGCCTACTAAGGCCTAAAGGTCAGTAATACCTTTATATGTAACTTGATGATTCTCTCTCATACCTTTTAATACATCCTCTTTGTTCTATATGTTTAGTAGTTGTCTTAGTTAGGGTTAGTATTTTGTTGTGATGAAACACCATGACCAAAGCAACTTGGGGAGGAAAGGGTTTATTTCTTTCACAGTTCCATAAAACTTGAAGGTAGGACCTCAAGTAGGGCAGGAACTTGGAAGCAGGATCAGAGGCCATGGAGGGGTGCTGCTTACTGGCTTGTTCCTCATGGCTTGCTCAGCCTGCTTTCTTATGGAACCCAGGACCACCAGTGAGGGATGGCCACACTCACAATGGACTGGGCACTCCTCCATCAATCACTAATTTAAAAAATGCCCTACAGATATATTTTCTCTTTTTTAATTGTTATTTTTATTAATTAAATTATTTATTTACTTTATATCCCAATCACAGCGCCCACTTCCTCCTCTCTTTGCCCTGACCCACAGGGCATTAAGCATAGACCTAGGGCAGGGGAGAGAGACTGAGACAGGACAAGAGACACGAAGAATGAGAGCAAGATGGGTGTCTGAACAAGCTCTGAAAACTTTACTTCAGGGATGGCAATATAAGCATAAACAAGAGGAGGCTTCAAGGACGTGGGGGAGGGGTTGGGGGGGAAGAGCCCTGGGGGCTTTTGAAGGCCAGGTGGCAATCTTCAGTCTCTGGAACTAACGGTCACAATGTCCTCCACACCCACAAATATTCTTACTGTTAGACTACACAAGTTCTCTCAGGGCTGTATGTGTAAGCTAGTAAATTTCCACAAGGCCATGGTTAAGGCCATGGCTCCCAGCATCTCTTCTCAGTCCCTCCCTCTCACTCTCGACCCCTACAGGCAGATGTTTATGGAGGCATTTTCTCAACTGAGATTGCCTCCTTTCCAGTGACTCTATCTTGTATCAGGTGATATAAAATAGCCATACAAATGAAACATGCGAGCTCTCTGGGACGCCTCGAAAAAGACCAACTCCAAGAACAGAGAAGAAGTACTCCACATTAAGAGCATATAAAATATTTCAATAAAATCCTGGCAGAAAATTTCCAGAATCCATAGAAAGAGAGGCCTATATAAGTACAAGAGACAGATAGAACATGAAAAAGGCAGAAACACAAAAGAAAGCCACATCATAGCCAGTGTCAGGGTCAGGATCAGGGTCAGGGTCAGAGTCAGGGTCATTATTTTCAGGTTCTTAGTATTTTATCTACAGACCTGAACATAAGGGCTCACACAGATTTGAAAGAAAAAGTAACAAGGCAATTTTATTCAGAGTACAGATAAAGAGGGGCACATTGTCAAGATTGATAGTGAGCCATGTGGGTAAGGGTACTCAAGGCCCCAATTACTGTCGAAGGAATTATCTTATGAGGAGCAAGAAGAGGAGGAAGGGGTTTTTGCTAAGGGATGCAATTCACTAAAGGGTAGGTCTCTATTTTAATGGGTGGATTAGGTCATATGTCCATTTTTACTCGAAATGTTGAAAACTACAATGTGGTTGTTTCCTTCTGTCTAGGGCAGCAGCTTTATCCTCACCTCTATAGTAACAATCATTACCCAGGGGCAGACCATGAAAACAGAATCACAGTCAGTTATACAACAATTGCCTCTTTAAGGGGAGTAAAGGAACACAGGCAGCACTGTGTTAGTAATTGTGGGCCTAAGTGGAGAGGGCACAGTGAGTGGTTAGTGTTGGCACAGTAGATAGAAGGAAGGGGAGGAGAAAATCATATGGACAAAAGCATCCAGGGCAAAGATAGGCTATGACTGGCAGCTTGTCTCTCAGGAAGCTAAGGCACAGGGATGCTGCAATAGATGCCAAACTCTGTTCTTTTTGAGAAAAAAGAGAACAGAAGACGAGATTAAGGAGATAAGAGAAGAAAGAAGAAAAGCGAGGTGAAGAACCAAAACCAATGGCTTTGGTGTTGAGCGGGGAGGTTGGGTGGAAAGCAGGATATGACAGCTGACGGGCCTGCTGCCTGCTCACATCTCTACTCTATGATGTCCCTTTGCCAGTATTAGGAGGCCTCCCAGTGAACAGTCTGTTCTTCACTAAACAGTAAACCTTGAAGAAATCATGGAAGAAGTTTAAAATTTCATACAGTCAACTGAAAATGAAGACACAGAGATTGTTGAGACACAGCAAAGGCAGTTAGTTATGGGGGAAGTTTACCACTTGTGTGTTTGCATTTCAGAATCAAACATGTGATCCAATTACATATGCTGCTTTCCAATTAGATGACCATCTGTAAATATAGTAAGCACATTCTCTATTGGTTATATATACAAACTTACAGGAAATACAAAAGCATTCATACAGGCAAATTGTAACAACTTGTCAATTTTGCCTGAAAAATTTGCACATACAATAGGCCAAATATCAGTATTCTGCAATAACCAATTTAATTGCTGTCTGAAATAAGGAATAAATGTTTCATCAGGATCTTAAGATATGTTTTCCAAATACTTTCATGATTCTGTCTTACAATTCTGTATTTATGCAACAACAGCTTCACAATAAAACTTTACTTGGAGATGAAGGAAAATGAGTCCACATTAATGGTCCCATTTGCCAAAGAATTGCTGTGGGCACATGAGTAGCAATATCACAAACAGCCAAAGTTGATTTAATGTATCTTTTGTTGGCCAATAGCTTCCTGCAAAGCCATTTGTCCCTCACCAGTTAATTTGCATCCCCATTGAGAATATCAAACAGAGGCTTAAGTCCTCCTGTGGTGAGCTGAAGCTGAGGTTTTAACCAATCAACATCTCCTAGAAGCTTTTTAAATAAGTAAACTATCTTTTCTTATTTGAATTTTCTGTGCCACAGTTTGTTTAGGCTATAACTGAAGCCCCAAATATTGAAAAAGATATTGCCTTTGAATCTTTTCTGGAGCAAGTACTTCAAAATTTTAACACTTGTTATATAAGAAGAGCAAAGGCTTGTAGTAAAACTCCTTCCAAGGGATCAGCTAATAAAATACCTTCCATATAATGAATAGTATGCACTGAGGAATTCAAAGTCCTAACTTCTTGTTTTGAAACAGAAATGAAATTATTTTTTTACCTAATGTAAGGCCATTCCTTGAGGCAAAACTTTCCAATGATGATGCTTCATGAACTCTTTAAAATTACAAACAGACACACTAAATGCAAACCTTTTACAACCATCAAGATGCAAAGGAATAGTATAAAAACAATACTCCAAATCCATAGTAATTCTATATGCATTTCCTGGAATGGCAGCTAGAGTAGGCAAGTCAGGTTGCAATGCCTCCACAATTCCTAGTTTCATTAACCTTTCATAAATCTTAAGTTTGAACTTTGTTATTATTATTTATTATTAATAGAATAACCAGTCCCTTGGAGGTAAGTGAGTACATCAGCTCCTGTGTCTATTAATACTTTAAAACTTTTTTCTTCAATTAGTAACTTAAGGTTAGGTCCCTTTTTATTAATAGATTGAACCAAGTACACATCAGAGGAACCAAAGCCACCTTGTCTTCTCTCACTCTTTACCAAGACAGAAGAAATGCCACACAAGCCTCCACTGAGGCTGCTCTGAGCTTTGCATTAACTCAAATGTAAATGTTTATTCTTCCTGCAGTGAGGACATATTCCAGGGGAGTGATTCTCTTGCCTGTCTATGCCTCTAGTTTTTGGACAGTGTTTCCTAAAATGACTTAAAACATTCCTTATCACCTTGGCATGAAAGCATTGCTTGCTCTGTAGTCCCCTGCAAGGCGGCAGCCATAGCCAGACGCTAATTGTATGAGGGTCCAATTTCTATCTCCAAAAATTCTACCAACTGCTTTTAGCAGTTCATCTATAAATTCCTGAAATGATTCCTCACCTTGCTTGATCCCAGATAGCCTACTCCAGCTAGGTTGTAAAACCATCCTGGGTTTGTTTAGCCTACTCAAGGCTGGGGAAGGGCGCACTTCTCAGTCCCTTGCCTGGGAATCCTAAAAGTCTCACCTCTGTTGCTCTGCTCAGCCATTGGCTACTGGCAACTTTATTTACTAATCATACTCAACTTGGAGCAGGGTCCCTCAACATCTTGCATGCAGATGTGTGGATTCCCATGTAATTTTGAGCACCAAATTAAGATAAGTATCATTAGACCAAATCTACAATATTTCTCTCCTTTTATCCATTAAAAAGACCTTTTCTTTCAGATACACGTTGAACGTAGTTATAAGAGTTATATAAACTATAAGGTATGACATGCACTAATAATGTGCATTCCATCAATTTTATTAATTTAGGTGCATTACTCTACCTTTTTCATAAATTAAAGAGTTTGCAATTCTATACCAGAATTATGTTTTGATTTTTAACTTGCATTGCTATTTTAAAAACATCTTTTCATCTATACCATCTTCCCTAATGCTAAACAACTTAAGTTTGATTATGAGACTATAACTAGCCTTCAACCAGTCAGATATCCAAGAATGAATTAAAATTACTTGAATATATAGGAAACACAAAAACATATCTTCCAAAACTTAACCAATCTGCAGAGATAGCTGACTACCTGGACAGTTCCCATTCCTCAGAACATTGGAGCATCTGTCTTCAGCCTTCTGGCCCAGAACCATCTGACAGACTTCACTGATGGCAGTAGCAGCTTCATCCACGATGGACAGAGATATGCTAGGGCAGTGGTGGCTTCAATCACCGAGATCATATGGGTGGAGCCACTCCCGGCTAGAATTCATCCCAGAAAAGCTGAACTAGTAGCTCTAAGAAGACATTAGAGCTTGGGAAAGACAAGAGACTTAATATTGACATGGATAGCCAATATGCCTTGCTGCCACTCATGTCTGTGGGGTTACTTATAGAGATAGAGACCTTCTGACAGCAGAAGGAAAAACTATCACAATAAAAAGGAAATCCTTTCCCTACTAATGACTCTTTGGGGGCCTAAAAAAGCTGGCGATCATCAACTGCTGTAGCTATCAGAGTGAAAACCTGGTTTCAGATGGTAACAATAGAGCAGATGCAGCAGCCTGACATGCAACCCTAGAAATTGGACTTCTTTTGCCCCTGACTTCCCTGGATCCCTATACTTCCTGATCAACCTAAATATTCAAAAGATGATATAACATGGGCCAGAATATTGCCCATGTCTCAATGTCATTGAGGGTGGTGGAGAATAGAAGATTGCAAACTCATTGTGCCAGAAGAAATGGGACTATGCGTACTTCAGAAGATCCACTGCTCTTTCCATATGGGCATCTGGAGAATATAGGATTTGATATGGCGTGCTAACATCAGGATTAGAGTTGCTATCTCGAACAGCTGAGATTGTCAAGAATTGTAAGGCCTGGCAGCTAACTAATGCAGTGGCTAATGAGAAAAACCCCAGTGATATGATCAGGGGCACAAAGCCCAGAGCCTACTGGGAGACAGACTTAACAGAGGTAAAACCAGGAAAGTTTGGACATAGATATCTACTCATGTTTATGGATATGTTTTCAGGATGGACTGAGGAGTTTTCCATTAAACATTAGACCACTCAAACAGTGGCAAAGAAACTGTTAGAATAAAATTTTCCAAGGTATTATAGGGTCAGATAATGGGCCTAACTTTGTGTCCCAGGTAAGTCAGGGATTAGTAAATATTCTTGGGATTGATCAGAAACTTCATTATATAGACTCCAGAGCTCAGGACAGGTAGAAAGGATGAACAGGACTCTAAAAGAGAACTTAACAACATTGAAAACAGAGACTGGCTGTTTGTAGGCTAATCTCCTTCCCTTTTCCTTTACAGGGTATGGAACACCCCATGTCAGATGGGACTCACCCCTTTTGAGATCATGTTCAGCTCTCTCCCTCCCTTCATTCCTAACCTTCAGACAGAAATAATCGCAGAGTCAGATGACAAAGTCAAAGAACATTGAGGGTGTCCAATGGGTCCACAAATATCTTTGTGCCCTCTATAAAACAAATTCCAGCCCAGACACAGTTATCCTAGTCAGGAGACACTGCCAAGGGATGCGAGAGCCTCATTGGAAAGTTCCCTATGTCATCATTCTGACCACACCTACTGCACTGAAGGTTGACAGGATTGCAGAGTACATCACCATACTCACACCTGAATTGCAGAATCATTTGCAGTTAAGGATGACCAGATCAGCACAGACAAAAGAAATGAAATGCTACCAAACATCCTTCCAATCCTCTCAAGCTCAAGTTGCAATGATACTGATGAGCCTCTTTATTGTTTGTACTTAAAAACCCAACCCCCAAAAGCCCCTAACCTTACTCGGGCCATCATGAATATGGACCCAGGAAAGATTGTCAACTCCACTTCCTAGATTGTGCCCCAAGTACCTGTTTCTCCAATCTCCATGTCAATCTGTGTGATCTGGCAGTTAAAGAACAGAACCCCATCCCATTCCACCAAAAACAGCTTTGGGAAAGCCCCTGCTGGATTATTCTGCAAACGTACATTTGATGCAGTGGCAGACTCGTCTTCCTGCGATATTCCTAGACCAACACAATAAATATGGAGGCCCTGAGGCTTCTTCTGTGCAGACTGGGGATCCAAATCCCCTGGATGGATAAACTAGAAGCCCTCCAATAAGGACCTCATCCCCATGACTAGGTTCAATACCCAGGGTTATGGGAAGAAATGCAATCCCCTTGTTATCAGAGTCACTGATGAGTGCAGGACAGTTGACTGGACTACTAGGAAGACTTGGGGACTGGGACTTTATGTTATTCATAAAGATCCTAGAGTCTTGTTTACCTTCCAACACTATGTTCACACACACACACACACACACACACACACACACACACACACACACACACACACACATTACTCTCAGCCCCAATATTCTGCTGGCTAAACCCCTACCTACACCACCTCTACGGGCTTGGATGCCAATCCAACCCCAGGGCTCACTCCTATTTTCCCCTAACAAGACCCTAACCCAAGCCACAAGGATACCACACAGACAGTGCATAAGAGGTTCTTTCTACATGAAAGAATATGGGTTTAATGTTCTATATTCCATTGCCTGCTAGGTCAAAATTGTGTTAAAATCTTACACAGGAGAATTAGGTGAGTCAAACACTTGTGGCTATCCTTCTGAGAGGATTGAGAAGCCCGTCAAGAACCCAAACATCTATCAGGGAGGGGCCCTGTAACCTCTTTATTTTTCTATCATTTCCACAAAGCACCAAGAAAAAACAACTTATTTTAACTCAGAGTCTCAGAGATTTCATCCCATCATTACGTGGCCTCATTGCTTCAGGTCTATGGATCATGGTAGATGAGAACCACTTAGATGCTGGACACCAGGAAGCAAAAACCAAGAGAGAGGGGGCAAGGCTATAGAGAAAATATTACCACTCACAGGAATCCAATGGTCTTGTTCCTCCAACTATAGCACATTCTTTTTTTTTTTTTTCGAGACAGGGTTTCTCTGTGTAGCCTTGGCTGTCCTGGAACTCACTCTGTAGACCAGGCTGGCCTCGAACTCAGAAATCTGCCTGCCTCTGCCTCCCAAGTGCTGGGATTAAAGGTGTGCACCACCACCGCCCAGCTCTATACCACATTCTGACAGCCCACCCCATCGTGAACTTATCACTAGAGTCTTCTGTCAAGGTCCTCAGCATCCAGTCATTTCCCCAAAGCCTCACCTCTGATCTGCAGCCTGGGAGTCCAAGACTGAAGCACAGAGGCATTGTTGGGAAGGGGTAAGGCAAGGTGAGGTGGGGCATTTCAGATCTGATGCTAATGCTCATCTTGCGGTCTTCCAGGGCATGCCCACCATCTGGATGGGAACACGAGTGATATACTTCCATGTTGAGTCCATTTGAAAGCAAACTGTTGATGGAAATGAGTCTTTGCAACTGAGGCTTCTTCCTGGTTTGTCCTAGTTTTAAAACTATAACTAAAACCAGTCTTTATCACAGAGACTCTACTAAAGCAGCCATGACTCAGCCCTTTGTATCTGGGGTCTGTATGCTGTGGGGAGAGTGTGTGTTGACTGCACAGAGGTCTTGGGAGATGGTGAGAAGTGACATGTATGGTTGGACCTAGCATGAAGATCAGAGTCAGAGCTAGAAACTGTTGGGTGAAGTGACTAATACAATATGTATAATGATATAAATAGTAGTCACTTGGCACTTTGAGTCAACAATAACACGTTTTGACAATATTTACCTATGGTCTGCTGTTCTCTTGTTTTTCTATCTTTGTGTGTGTATGTGTGTGTGTGTGTGTGTGTGTTTGCAATGTCAAGTTTCTATACCTCAAAGAAAACATTCAGTATTTGTCTTTCTGACTAAGCCATCTCAGTCAACAGGTTCTCCAGGAAGAGAGTGAGGATTAAAAAGAAAAAAGACAATTAGACAACACCCCAGCATGACCCCAGTTAATATTAAGGCTGAAGCAGGTTTACTTTTCCCCAGTCTGCTTTTATACCATTTTAATTACCTGCAAATAATAAGGTCAGTTCTAGGCTAAGGAACGAGTAAGACAATGAACACAAATAGTCAAGGAACAAACAAGGCAACGAACAAAGTCCTGTGATCACTGTTTCTAGGGGCTTATCAGATATCTGAGCCTACTTCCTTGTTGAAGGCCAAAGTCAAATTCTTGTCTGAAGCCTACTTCATTGTTCTAGCCCTAAATTAGATTCCTGCCTGAGCTTACTTCTGTGTCCTGGCCCGATGTCAAATTCTTGCCAAGTGTCTAGAAGCAGGACCAAAAGCTCTCCACATCTCCTCTTTTTCATAAACAAGACTGCATCTGTCTTATGTTGTTCTGACAAGAATGCCTTCTTTCCCTGTCGGGGAATGTGCATGATCAAAAGTAATACGTTTCTGTCTTAGGTTGCTAAGGTCCTTGGAGAAACTTACCTGTCTCTGACTGCCAGCCTCTTAAATTATTAACTTTGTCTGGGGGGTCCAGTTTTAGTTTCAAGCCATGTATTTTTGCTGCCAACATATAGATGTTGTTAAAGGCAAGTTTTATCACAGTGGGCAGGAATAAATTATTCCCAGGACAAGAAGGGCTAACATGATCAGGCTATATATAACATTCGTGAAGCTTGACCAAGATGGAAATACTGACCTCAGGCCATGAATAATTTTATCAACAGTATCTGTAGCATTAAAGCTCAGTGGAGCAACATTCTTTAAACTCATAATCTCAGTATGTAAAGTTAAAACATTCAGAGAGATGTTATGCCAAATACCTGGCAAGTGTCTTTGAACTTTCCCCCCAATTATAGTGACTATTATTGTACATTTTAGAAGCGACACAAATCCATCGGTATTTAGGATGGCACTCAAGATAGCTTCTTACTCTTAAATTTTGAACCTCCTCTCTAATAATTTGAATAGTATCATGAAGAACATCAATCTGTTGTTCCAAATGCCTAACAAAATCTTCTTGAATACTCAGAACATTAGTAACATTTTTTTAAGTGATTAACATAAGTAGCTTTCTTGTTTTGGTTTTTTTTCGAAACAAGGTTTCTCTGTGTAGCTCTCTGGCTGTCCTGGAACTCACTCTGTAGACCAGGCTGGCCTCGAACTCAGAAATCCGCCTGCCTCTGCCTCCCAAGGGCTGGGATTAAAGGCGTGCGCCACCACCGCCCGGCTCATAAGTAGCTTTCTTAACTTCCTGTGTCAAAGTAATTGCAGAAGCAGTGGTGCTCACTATTAATGTAATTAAAGCTGCTATACCAGCAATAATCAAGCCCACTACCCTCTTTCTTCTGCTTAAAGCCTGACTCACTTCTTCCAGTATTTGCAAGCTTTTTTCAGAATGCCAAGGTTCTATAATACAGACAATGAAACAAAATCTGGTTAATAGACCCCCATAACAGACATGCCAGATTTCAATATAATACAATTAGTAAATGTGCAATCACTACAACTTACATTAAATATTGTAGAAGAAACAAAATAATTCAAACACGGGCAATTAATAAAAGATTAGGAGCTTTAACACATGCACTAACATATGTTCAAAATCTAGATCCCTTCTCAATTTTATCCACTGCAAATATATCATAGAGCTACAGTTAATATCCAGATGTCTCTGAAAATGTCCAGAACCAGCACTCCAAATGCCCACTGTCTTTTTCTTTTTTTAAATATTGGATTGATTTCCAGACAATTTTATGATTGAATTAGAATAACTGGTCCCATTAAAGGAAAGAGAAGAGTCATTATAACAACTTCTCTATTTGATCAATTTTTCTATGTCAGTTTCTACCATTTCCATGTTGTCTGTCCCACAAAGTTTAAAACCTTGAAGGGTTTAGGGAATCACAGTAATATGGGTAATATTAAATTGTCAACAAAAAGTCTCAAATGCTTGACTACAATAGCCAGTCCCATTATCTGTTTTAATCTGATTTGGAATACCCAGCATAGAAAGACAATGTAGACAGCAACTAATTTCATTTTTAGTTGCTTCTCCTGTTAAAGCCGTTACAACTAGAGAACCTGAAAAGTGTCAATAGTCACATGTACATATTTTAATTTTCCAAAATCAGAAAAATGAGAAACATCCATTTACCATAATTGTCTAAATCCCCGAGGATTAACACCATTATGTGGTACAGGTAGAAACTGAGGACATTCAGGACAATCTTTGCCATGCACATTCTCTAGAAATACTAAATTGTTGTCTCAAGCTATTACTATTTTGATGATGTAAAGAATGAGATTGTTTGGCTAAGTGTTCCTGTGTAAGGCCTATAGTCTGCCTGGTATTCAAATCTGCTGTGTCATTGCCCTCACTAAGGGGTCTGGGAAATGCATTATGAGCTTTTACATGTCCTACAAAATAAGGAACTGTATGTTCTCTTAAATTGAGTTGTATTTGCATAACTAATTGCAAAATTTGAGAATTAGCAGTATTTAAAAAAGGAGCAGTTTCACATAACTGTAAACCATGAGCTATATATTGGCTATCAGTATACCAATTAAAAACTTGATTGTTCAACATTCAAAAACAATGGCTACAGCATGTAGTTCAATTATTTGTGCTGAAGCAGGAGAAACTCAAGAGAATAAACATGTAATCCAATTACATATGCTGCCTTCCCATTAGATGAGCTCTCTATAAATAGAGTCAGTGCATTCTCTATGGGTTGCATGAGTAAATTTACAGGAAATACAAAAGCATTCATAGAAGCAAATTGTAGCAACTTGTCTTTTGGAAAATGATTATCAACTTTGCCTGAAAAGTTTGCACATGCAAAGGGCCATTCAGCACACTCTTTGTCAAACCTTGCCCAGACAATCTGGGAGGACTGTGGGCCTGCGTGCTGGAGGTGTTTTCCACAATGATCTCCGGCCCTGCTTGCTGCAAGAGCCCTAGTAAAGGGAAGCGAGTGAGCACAGGCGGAGCCATCTCTGCTGTGTCTTCCAGGCGGCTCTGCCCTGCACTGAGTTTAGTTGGGCTGGGCTGACGAGAGGCCGACTAGCGGGTGAGGAGTGCCGCACAGTTTCAGGCTGTGTTTCTGGAGAGCAGACCACTTCTCTCTCGAGTGTTACAGCTCTTAGAACAAAAGGCTCAGACAACGGAGTAGATCTTTCATGCACTTTTACTTCCTTGGATAGGATATATATATATATATATATATATATATATATATATATATATATATGTGTGTGTGTGTGTGTGTGTGTGTGTGTGTGTGTGTGTGTGTATGTATATATGTGTGTGTGTGTATGTGTATATGTATATATATACACACATACACATATGTACATATACACATGTGTGTATGTATGTATATATGTATATATGTATGTATATATGTATATATACATACATATGTACACACATATGTGTATATGTACATATGTGTATGTATATATATATGCATATACATATATTTATATATATGTGTATGTATGTGTATATATATATGTGTATATATATATATATATATATATATATATATATATATATATATAT
>NW_022196904.1:24655358-24666941 GCF_008632895.1 Mastomys coucha
TTGGGCTGAGAATCTTTATTTGCATGTAAGAGGGCTTGACCAATATCACACACCTCTCCTGCTGGGGCCATTGTGGGGGGTTGGGACTGAAACCTGAGCCAAGCTCCCAGAAGTTACAGCCAAACACCTATCATCCCTTGTGAACAGAAATTGCCCACTGGGTGCTCCAGGGTTCTGGGCCTATTACTTGACTTGGCTCAGGCTGCCTGAACAGCCCACTGCCCCACAACTACTTCTTTTTCTTTTTTTATAAGGGAGAGGTGTCATTTGAATAACTGTCTACTATATTGGGAACAGTTTGATATTGAACCAAGACCTGACTGGTAGTGATGTTTGCAATGCTATTATTGATCTGCTGCTTTAGAAACTGAATTAGACAGAGTGCCAAGAGGAGCAAGGCTACAGTGGCTAGTATGGGGCCAAGGAGGGGAATAACCCAGGCTACCAAGGGGTTAGAGTACCAAGGGGTAGGGGTATTGGGATTATAGTGTGCCCGGAGGGTCCCTCTGAGTTATTTAAGTGTTTGTATATCTTGTTCTACCAGCCCAGATTCATTGACATAAAATCAACATTCCTTCCCCAGCAAAATGCAAGTCTCTCCCTATTCAACAGTCAGCAAGTCCAGGGCTCTCTGGTTTTGGACAGTGACTCCTGCTAAGGAGGTTATCTGGCATTGAAGAGACTTGAGGCTGTCTGTAGTGGAAGCCATCACCTGGTAAAGCTTGTCTTTGAAGTCATTGGCCAGATGTTGTGTTTGGGCAAGGGCTGCTCCAGCAGTTCCTGTCACACCCAGTGAGACAGCTAGGTCTAATCCAATGAACAGAGGGTTGAAGATCTCTCTCTTGGCTTTCTCCCATCTGTAAGGCAAGTTCTTCAGGTTCATAGAGATAAACTTGGGGGACAGTCATCACGGGGGTGCAGGAGCCTTGAAAAGGGGGGTTAATGCAGGAACCGGTGGTGCCTTTGCACCGAGGAGGGCAGGAGGGTTAACACATACTGGTTTGGTGATGGTGATATCATGGGCACATGTAAGATGGGGTTTTGAGGAGGGCCCTACAAGGCAAAGAGGGTGGGGTAGGTCAAAGAGAGGAATGTCCTGTGCTTTCCTCATGGGGAGGGTTCCATGAAGGTTGTAAAGGGAAATGTTAATGGGAATGGCTGCTAATAATGGTCGTGAGAGAGAAGCACAGAAAAAGTATTGGGAGAAGTTGGGATGAGTTGTTAAGGGAAGGAGGTTAGCTGCATATTGGATGTATTGTAACCAGGAGAGGGTAGCCTGCAGCTCCTTCTGAGAATGATTTTCCTGTTGGATAATATCAGCATGGGTAAAGGCTGATTTGGAGACAGAAACAAACTCATGGAAAATGTGCAGGTCAGCAACTGGGTATTTGGCATAGCCACTGGGGTAAAGTATGTACCCCCTATGCTTAAGAGCAAGTGCTCAGGGATCAGTTGCCCATCATGTGGGATCTCTTGCTGTCTTAAAATTGTCCTGTCTGCTCCAGTATCAATAAGGCACTTGAATGGCTTGTTGTCTATTTTAATGGTTAATTTTGGATGGGAGCCTTCTGAAATGCTGGACACCCATAAGGCTTCTATGGGAGCTGTTGTCCCTCTTACTATTAGGGCTGAGGGCTGCCCTGCCTGTAGTGTAAAAGTTTCAGTGGCTTACCATCCTTATCATATATAGCAATACAATTTCTCCTCCAGTGGAAACCTTTTCTGCAGCTGGGGCAGATTGTCTTAGGGGGATTAGAATCTGCTATGGGCAAAGAGTTTTGTGGGCATTCACTCCTCCAATGTCCTACCTCTGTACATTTAAAGTAGATTCCTTCTGTTTTTACTGCTGTTACAAATGCCTGACCCACGAATGTAATCTGGTGTGATATGGTTCCTATGTCTTTGGTGGCCACAATCCACCTATTGAGATGTTCTTCCCAGAGGCCCTGGCAAACTAGTCTGGATTCAGAAGTCATGCCTTCCCATATAATGGTTTTAAGATGGAGATCTCTGGGGTTGGGAATTTTTCTTTCTAGACACACTTTAGTTCTGAGACTAAAATCAGATAGGGGTTCTCAGGGCTTTTGATGGAGAGAAAGCAGCGAGGAGGTGGAGTCTTGGAGTGAGCCTATCCCAAGCTTGGGTCGCACAGAGGCGGACTTGCTCATAATATCCTGCTGGCTGGGTTGCCTGCTGTGCTCCAGTGGAAAAGTCTTCCTGGCCAAAGAGTTCATTAAATCCCCATGGGGTATCGCCTCTGCCCTGGTTTTGCCTGACCTGTTGACAACATTTGTCTTGAAATAAGGCTTCCCATTCCAAAATATGGAGCCAGGGAGAGAAGAACGATAAATATCTCTCCAATCTTGGGGTGAATTTAAATTAGCAGTACTGCTCTGTAGAAGAGTTTTGTCCAGGGCGCATGGATACCATCTTCCCTCACTGCCTGCCAAGTTCTTTTAAGTCTGAGGCTTGTAGTGAATACTAGGTAAGTGGCTTATTCCGACTAGGGTTAATATTAACTGGGTATGCCTGAGCGGTTTGGTTTTCTAGTTCCATCTCAGGCTCTTGCATAACACGATTAGTTTTTGCAAAAGAGTCTCGAAAATTACAAAGTTATTGCATGGTAGATGATTGGATGCAAAAGACTATGGAGTTAGGTGGGGCTTCCTCTATGGATTTGGAAGGTATTTTGCTTTTACGGCTTGGAGAAGTGGGAGGAGAGATAATCTCTGTCTGGTTGGGAGGGGAAATGAGGGAAGGGGAGGTGATAGCTCCTTTGTTCTTTTAATGGAGTCTTGCGCTTGAGTGGAAGAGGGAGGGGCAGGAGGGGCAGACAGTTTATTTAGTGTTTCCTCTGATGCATAAGGGGGCAGGGTTGGGTAAATGGATTTTATTTCTTTTATCAATTGAGTAAAGACTGTGATATCTGAAATAGAGTGCTTTTTATGACCTTGATCTTTGGGTTTGTCTGACTGAGGAGCTGTGTTGCTATCGGTCTGTCCTGTCCTAGATGACCCTATGCATTGCCGAATTGCAGCTAAGATGGGCAAACAAACACGGAAGAGTATTTCTCCTTCTTGGGTATCTTTATTCTTGATGAGAGAAGCCACTCGGATCCATGAGTCCAGGTTATAAATATTATCTTTGACCATGCCTGGCGCTATCTGGAGGACTTCCTTCCAAATCCAGGAGGCTTGTTTTTTTTTGGCTATCTTTATTGTGTGGTGTTTCAGTAGAGCATGCATTTCCCTGGCCTGGGGGAATTTTTTATGAGACGGTGACTCACCCATAATAGGAAAGAATAGAAGTTATTGTCCAATGGGAACATTCCCTTAGCCTGTCTGGCTTCGGGGGATTCTGCAGAGGTACAAAACGCTAAGCCTTCCCACAGATTTAAGAACTGGTAGCTTCCCTCTGGCTTTTAAGAGGCCGCTGTGTTAGCAGGCTTTCTTTTTGTTTTAAGGAGAAGTTAGAAAGAGAGTCTTTGCCAATGCCCATTGCAGGCTGTTGGGATTTAGACAGAGACCAGAGGGACCTTCAGTCAACACCAGAGAGGAGCTCTGGCCAGGAGACTTCAGTTTCCCCTTTAGTTTGTCCAAATCCATGCAATGGGGCTGACTGAAAACACAGTAGGAAAAGACAGATTGATCGTTTGTAAAGGTGGGAGGCTCACCTTCTCGCAGTATTCACCCCACATGGCCGCCACCGGTGGGCCTGTGTGCTGGAGGCTTTCCATGGAGATCCCCAGCCTGGCTTGGTGCAAGAGCCCTAGCGAACTGAAGCAAGCGAGCACAGGCAGAGCTGTCTCTGCCAGGTCTTCCAGGCCGCTCTGTTTCTCCATGCTGCCCTCCACTGAGTTGGGTTGGGCTGGGCCCAGGAGAGGCTGACTAGCGAGTGAGGAGTGCGGCTCAGCTTCAGGCTGCCTTTCAGGAGAGCAGACCTCTTCCCAAGTGTGTCATAGCTCTTAGAACGAAAGGCTCAGACAATGAAGTAGATCTTTTGCACGCTTTTACTTTCCTGGATAGGACGTATATTTATATAATAAAATATATTATGTTTTATATTATAGCATAATGTTATATTTATTACAAATAATAAATAAGAGTTAAATTATATACATGTATACATACACACACATATATACATTATATATTAGACGTATATATATGAAACATTAGGATTTTTCTGTCTCAAAACATAAAGTAGTGTGAATGTCCATAAGCATTTTGGGGTTTTCTTTTCTCTGAAGGTCACCCAACATTTCAGGGGGTTCTAGTTTGACTCATCTCAATATCAGTCAATATATACATGGCATTTGCCATTTTTTCTGCTTCCTGAGGATGCTGACCAGTTTGTGTAGCTCAGTATCAAGGCTACTTTTGCAAAGATGGAGGAGGATGCATAGGACTAAAGCTTACCCAGCAACAGAAGTAGAGCTCCAGCATCGCATTCTCTCTGACACAGGAAGTCATTTATGGAAAAAGATCTGACCCTTTTAAGGCAACTTCCAAAACATTCAAGAAAAATAATGATCTTGTAGGATGTGGCTGAAAAGAATAAACTGAGTTAGGCTTGGCAGAAGCTGCAGTGGAACACCAGGACTTTTCCAGCTGTGGCTTCAGTGTTTCATGTTTCCTTGACACTTTCATACAAAATTACCTCTAATGCAGCAATATTAGGAGATGGGGATTTTGGGTGGTAATAAGGGTCCACTGTTGCTTTTGTTAGCTATGTTTTGGGTTTTTCATTCTTACACCTTTCTCCAAATGTTTTCATCCACCCTTTGAACCTCCTAACACTATATGAGAGTGTTTTAAAAGGATAGACAGGAAAGGAAACCGGAAAGAGATGCTTGAACAAAGTCTTGGGCCAAAAGAGGGACGACATTATGATTAGACTGCTTGCTGCTTTGGGCTTTGATCCTTGGGGCACATTTGATCTTTGCTGTCAGAATGTCTTTGTGCATGACTTCTTAAAAAACCACGGCCAACAACAACCAATCAACAATTCTTCTCAGGGCCATAGAATTTTTATACCCTCTAAAAGGTCCCCAAAATTCTACACATTACAAATCACAGAAACTATCCGCAGCTGGCAAAATTATGCCTGTTCTAAAGAGTGAAGCAAATCATAGTCACTGACTGTGGAAAATGTCAAGCTCCCCTCATATCCTACACCCAGGATTAAAACAAATCCACATTCCCATAATATTCCTGTGTCTTTTAAATGAGCCAAAATTCCAAAATTCTAACTACATTTCCCTGAATCTGTTTTAAACCATCAATTTTACTTTGTTTAGAAAGAAATTATAAACAGAGACATTTTCACTGAAGTAAGCACATTTTTGGTTTAGTGGCCAAGACTTTCAGAAGACCTCCCCTGCTCAATTCAAATCTTTATGAGTTTTGATGGCATTCAAAGTTTTTCATTCCATGAAGAAATATAATAAATCTCTATCCCCAGTGCAAAACATTTGAGGAATTTCATTCTGATGTTAACACATCCTTCCTGTATATAGAATGATTTAATTCTGCAGTCTTTTTATAACTCATTGTCTCTTAGAAGCTATTATTCTTTTCTCATGAACATTTAAACAATGTAAAGTTAGCAGAGCACTATTTGGTCTATGCCCAGGGACAGACCACACTTTCAGAAAGGAGAGAGCAGAGTGGACCCTTTTGATTTCCCATTTCAGCCATTTTTTGTTTCTCAGACTCCCATCCCCATTTCCGCCAGCAAATTTTTCCAGTTGCACAATCATTCTCCCAATCTTTCTTGACACAGGTTTAGGAAGAAGAAAAAGAATAACACAGAAAATCCCCTCTGTTAGTAGAATGGGAGATACCCCATTCTACCCAGTAGTTGTAGCTGCAATACATTTTTAATGTTGTCTTGAAAAATATCCATCTCTTCATCCCCTACTTCTTTTTTGACTGCATTAGAAATCATATTTTCCATTCAGTCTTAGCTCCATGGTGGGCATAACTATCTTTTGCTACTTTATGGGTTCTATTTTACTTCTCTCTTTTCTCCTCATCTTCTTGCACCGTTTCAACCCCATAACACTAGATAAGAGGAAAAAAAGGAACGAGAAAAGAAGATGTCCCCAAATAAAGTCAGGGGTTTAAATGTGATGATATAGTTTGTCTACTTCTTTCTGATTGGGGTGCCTAGCTCCTTGATCAAGTTTTTCTTAGTGGAAGAATTCTAGCACCTATGATATTTCTTGGTCTTAAACATTCCTTGGTGCCAAGTGAGGATTCTCTGTGGACTCTAGGTTCACAACACTGATAATACTTGATACCATAACACTTGATAAGCTCGATCAAGATATTAAAAAAGAAGCTGAGCAAGGAGTGAATACCTTTAATCCAAGCACTCATGAGGCAAATGCATGTGAACTTTAGTGAGTTCAAGGCCAGTATAATCCACACAGCAAGTTAGCTAGGACTAAATAGTGAAAATATCTCAAAAGAAGAAAGAAAAGAAGAGAAGAAAAAGATAGAAGAAAGGAGGAGGAAGAAGAGGAGTAACAGGAGGAGGAGGAAGAAGACTAAGAAGAAGAAGAAGAAGTTTAAATGGGTGGGTCGTGTTGTGCATTTCTTAAATGTTTGAACAAAGGGACAGAGTCAGGCAGCTCTCTCCACCTTTGAGCACAGTCTGATCTATTTGGTGAGATCCTATCTCAAGCAAAGCAAAGATTAAAAAGGGAAATAGCAAATAACATCAGGAATGAAGGCAAGAACTTCACTCAGTCCCAATAGTCAAAGAACAGCAAGAGAGGATAAACACCTTCCTATGATGGAAATGAACACTGGCCAATCAAGTGCATTAGGACAATATTTCACTAGTACTAAATTTTTTTTTCAATGCATGGAAAGAGGAAGCTTTCTTCTTAACTGTCTCTGGGAGACCAGAATTACCTCACTCAACAATAAACTTATTTGTAGATGATTACCCTTCATCAAAGTATACATAAAAAGCCATTAGCATTTTAGAAAATCCCAGATAACCAAAGAGGACTGTGCACCAGATGGAGAAACTCTGGGGTTTTTTAATCTGTAGAAAGAAGCATGGTGGAATAGCCTACTGTGACCCACATGTGTAGCCAGGAGAGTTAGGTCACAGCATCTTCATAGTCTCTAGACCACCCTTATGTCCCAGAAGTCAGGAGGCATCCTTCAGAAGCAAGCTCTGGCTAGATACTGGTGAGGTGGAGGCCTGGGCCACAGACATCAGGCCTCAGTCTATGCAAGATGGCCTCCTAATGTGCTGTTTGGTTTGAATCTGGTTTCTTGTGTCCTCTAAGAGTTCCTGTGCTGGAAACTTAGTTCCCATCTAGATCTCAAGATATGAAGTGGTGGAGATGCAGGAGACAACCAGAAAGGTGATTAGGTCTCTGGGGTGTGGCCATGGGAAGGGACAAATGCTATAGACTGCGTGAGTGCTAGAGACCACACACACACACACTTACTTGGCCACATGACTCATGCTATTTTCTGTCTCTCAGCTGGTGAGGAGGTCCTCAACAAAGGCTTAAAAATGAAGCTGCGGGACTTTGGTCCTGGAGCCTTCAAAATGATTAGATTTTCTTTATAAATACTCAGCCATGGTTATTTTATCAAGCCTTATGAAAAAGAATACTACATTTTACTCTTTTCAGAGCATGCCCTATAATGAGAGAGCCTGCACCTGCTGGGCCTTCCATAGCCTCTGCATAATGAGGAACCTAAGTACATTCTTCTGGGTATGCCTGGTGGTGTGAGCCTGGGACCCATGTGAGGACATGGCTCCTTGATGGAGCAGTAAGGCACATGGCCTTAGAACTGGCCATGAGGTAACTATTTGGTGACTGGTGTGGGAAAGAACTTCCTGCCATGTCCACAGAGCAGAGCCACAGGAGAGGTCCTAAAGTTCTAGGACCCTGGGTCCCCACCCCGTGTAGCACCCGGTGGGGAAGTAACTGGGTTCAGAACTGGGTAGTTGGCATTAGGATAGACTGAGTTCAGGTTCTGGCCAGGTCCCACACTGATTTCCAGTCTGAACTTCTGTTCACTGTGAGAGGTGGGAAGCCTCACCACAGCCCTGGAAATAGATACTTTTATTTTTGATTTCTAGATGGGACACACTGTGACACACAGACACTGCACAACTGGCTCATGTTTCCAGTACCGGGGAGCAGAGACAGATTCTGCTATTTAGAGCTTGTGTGGTCCTCAACAGACCCTTGGTATCCCTGGTCCTACTCAGTTCCTTGTTCCTGAGGAGTTCAGTCTGGGAGGTCATGTATTTGCCCTGTGGACCCTGTCCCATGAAAGTGGCAGACACTCTGGTGTAGTGACTATGGTCTCTTAGCATTCTCTAATGCATTCTGCAGGGCATTATGGAAGCACCACAACTGAGCGGTGGCACTTCAAAGTCCCACCAGTTGTCCCTGCAATATCCTTCAACCCAAACAGACCCAACCTCGAATCCAAAAATCTAGGCTCCTCTGTGAATTGCAAGGCTTTTATTGTTGGATTCCTGTACTTAGACACCTGAGGAGAAGGGGGAGCGTTTGCTGTATCTATGCAGGTGAGCAGGCAAGTGGCCTCCTTGGGAGCAATGACGTAACCATCAACAAAGGGGGTTGGCTTCTATTTTTTCCTGCAAAGAGAAAGCCAAGTGAGGCCTCAGAGATCAAGGAGACCTATTGCTGCAATGACCATGCATGGAGACACCTCCTGGAAGGACCTGCAGCTGGTTTGCAGCTGCTCTTCGGTCTGACCAGGACCATGGAGCCTGACCAGGAGTCCCCAACCTGTTGAGACAAGCTTTGTAAAGAGCCTTCAACCAGACAGATGGGAGGAGCCACCTTGAGAGACACCAAAGGCACAAGGAGGACACAATGGGGAGAAGCTGACAGCACTCCCTGTGAGCCTGTGGGCATCTGGGGCCCCACAAGGAAACTGACTCCTCTCACATGATGAGGATGACCCTCAGATATCTGCCGCCGAGGCAATGACTTATCCCACCAGTTCTAGCGACAAGAGGGGGTTCACTTTAATTCTACCCTCGAATGCCCCAGGCCTGGCATCCACACAGTGGCCTTAGAGGTTCAGAGAACTGGAAAACATATGACTGTTTTGGAGCTGGTGTGGTAGGCTTGTAAAGTTAGGATAAAAGACCCAGGCTGGAGAAGGGTGCCAGGCCCCAAGCTTGTGCACCTAGACTTGGGAGGCTGTGTCAGGAAGGCTGATGGAGGCTAAAATCAGGCAGGGATCTAGTGTGACTTGGCTGAGCTGAGCAGCCAGGCCCAGCTTAGGCAGCCTGAGGGTCCCTTCCTCCCCTTTCTCCCGTCATCTTCAATCATGTGTGTCACATTTCTGCATTCACAGAGAAGTTTCAGTGGTAGGAGGCGGAGCACAAGCCTTGCCCCTAGCCTGGCACTTAGCGACTCACGATGAAAGTGGATGCGTGTGCCTTGTCTTCCTCTGTCAATGTGCTATCGACACATTGCTTGAGTTTTTCAGCATTTTCCACTATGGCAGGGTCATCTTTGTATTTTTTCACATACTCAACATACTCTTCTGGGGTCCCATAAAGAAATAGACGAACATCCTCTTTTATAGCTGGGCAAATGCCACAATCTGGAACACAAAGACAAGGTGACCCTCCCTTGAAAGACAGGCATCAGTACATCCTAGGGGATAGAGGGTATGAGATCTGGAGAGCCTGCATCCCTGACCCCCACACAGTAATACCCACCTCCCCCTGAAGTCAGGAGCAGGGCAGCCCCAAGCAGCAAGACAGCATCAGTGAGCTTCATGGTGATGGTGGCAGGTGCTCCTACCCAGCCTGGTCCCCTTTTATACCTGCCCTGGTCTACTCAGTGGGCAGGGAGGGGCCATGTCTGAGCCTCTCCAGGCTCAACCCAGGACATATCTTGGAACTTCTTGAGGGTGTGTGTTTGCGTCATTGGGAGATACTTATTTTGGCAAGATCCTGGTCAACAACCTGGCTCAGCCTGGTCCCATTCTTAGTGATCTTCTTAGGTCACTTGTCATTTGACAGTCAAAGGAAAAAAGTTGGCTAGGGGGAGGGTGCAATAGTCACTCAACTGAACCTCCAGAGTGAGGCCTGTGTCCCCCGTCACATTGGGAACCTCAATGTTTAGTTAAGAGCCTTACTTACAGTCAGTGTCTAGACAAGCCAGACTTCAGACCACTGACCATGCGACCCCTGCCCTGTCTGTGTCCTGCCCCTATCTTCCATTTGCTTTGTGGCTTCTCTTGAACAAGTCTCTACAACCCAAGCTTCTCCTGCTGTTGTAGGCATCCTTCAACTTGACCTTTTTGTTGTTGTTGGTTGGTTTTTTGAGATAGGGTCTCTGTACACAGCCCAGGCTGTCCTGGAATTATGGAGACCAGGTTAGCCTTGAACTCAAAGACATCTTCGTGCAATTTTGAATATTCCACAGCAACCCTGCAAAAACTAGAGTCCAATGTTGACTAGTTTCCCGAGCTCCTGAAGGCTCAGCATCAGTCCATCTGTTCCAGTGTGTCCAGCCGAGCTTTGCTACCACAGAATTCCAGATGACCCTTCAACCATCTCTCCGTGGGCCAGAAGGGGAGTATCCCCCACTGCAGGGGCACAGAGGAGGGAATGTTGTGAAGAATGCTAATAGACAAGGCTGTGGTAGGTTCCCTGCTCCTCCCACCTAAGAAAGCAGACTGCTTAAGCCCATTCACTCAGCCAGGAGACACACTGGAGCTGTCCCCCTCTCCTGGTATTTTAGGCCTAATGAAAGACTGCCCTTGATAGGTCGTTTTTCCCACTTTCAGAAGTGTGCGCTGAACAGACTGCTATGGAGGAGGTTGAAGACAGCAGAGCAAAGCCTGAGGCAGGGGTGTGATGGCTGAGTGGTCAGCAGGCTTAGCTGTGAAATAGGCCAAGCACTTCAAAGCTGCTGACATGTGGTAGCTGATACATTTGACAGGGGTGTAGGGCAGGAGATGGTAGGTTCATGGGATGAAGAGAGGGCAGGGGCAGACTCTGAGAAAGGATAAAAGGGATCCAGAGGACAGAAACTTTAGGCCCTGTTTTCCAGAAGGGGTCTAGAGAGCTGTGCAGTCTTTGGAGACTCCACCAGGCTCTAGAGCCACCCCACTACAGAGTGCCAAGGAGGCCTGGTTTCCTCTCCATGCTGTGGAGGAGGCTACAGCACAGGTAGGCCTCTGGATCCCATGGTAGTGTGAAGACTGCTCACCAGAGGGTACCACTGCTGCCTCTACCTCCTGCCAGCTGTTGGGGTTGGCCTCCTGCTGCTGTGTATTCAAATGCCAAGTACTGGACCCCCACATCTGGACTTTCCCCACCTTCTGACTCTTCGGTAATCTGGTAAGCAAATTCTGACATACGTCAAATGTTGCTTTGTCAATTATGCTCATCTTTTTTTCTCACTGGTTAAAAAAATGTGGCTTCCAGACAATACTGGAGAGAAGAGGGATATCCTAGCCTTTTTTTTTTTCAATTAGATGTTTTCTTTATTTATAATATCTCCTTTCCCAGGTTCCCCTCCAAAAAAAGAAAAATAACATAAAA
>NW_022196904.1:24667007-24679503 GCF_008632895.1 Mastomys coucha
CCCCTACACTGGGGCACAGAACCTTCACAGGGCCAAAGGCCTCTCCTCCCATTGATGACTAACTTGGCCATCCTCTACTATACATATGCTGCTGGAGCCATTAGTTTCACCATGTGTACTCTTTGGTTGGTGTTTTAGTCCCTGGGAGCTCTGAGGGCACTAGTTAGTTCATATTGTTGTCCCTCCTAAGGGGCTGCAAACCCTTCAGCTCCTTAGGTCCTATTTTTTTTTTAACTGCGATGTAAGGATCAGAAGGCAAGAGAAGAGGAGAGAGGAGAAAGAAGATGGAGAGAGGGGAAGGCTGCCTTGAGGACTAATGGCTCAAGAGCATGTGACCAGGAGCAGTGGACCATGAGGACAGGCTGATGGAGTAGAAATAACCCTGAGTGACACTGAAACAGCAAGTAACATGGGGCCCATGGATTGGATGTAAGTAAAATAGTTCTAGGCTTACAGCTCTTCAAATAATTTACCAAGTCTTTGTGTCTTTTATAGAGGCAAGCGAAAACATATAGATTTCATTTACAGCCAACTTCTGCCCACTGTTGCCAAACATGTAGGGCGAAGAAGAGGCTGAAGCCAGCCCAGAGAGCATCCCCCTACTGAGCACAATTTCTATCTTTGTGATAAAGGTGATCCCAGAGAGGTAACTGGGGCACACCTGCCTCAGCTTCTTACAAGTGGGGATCAGCAAGTGTCCTCACCTCATTTCTTTGGACTCTGCTGGTCACCTGACCACTCTGTGTGCACCTGAACCTGGAATTTACTATTTAACTAGCATGCGTGTGCTTTGCAGTGTCTCTGTACAAAGTACGACATCATTTCTCTATAAGAATGCCCCAGGCAAGAACCATGGCCTTCATAAGCTCTGCCCACACTGCCTGAAATGCTTTTCCTTCATTTGCCTGGGAAATTTGTCACGTACATCCCCAGACTGCATCAAAACCAATATATCCGAGGAAGAGCCAGCTACTCTTTCAACATGTCTAGGGCACACACCAAACACCCACGTTGAGCCTTGGTCCCTGGTGTGGTAAGACTGAGCAGTGTATGGTGGGTGCTTGAGAAGCAGGTTGGAGCCTCTGCTCTCTGTCTTCCACAATCCCCTGCTGCCCTTCTGCTGTGTACCCTGTATTCAGACAGCACAAGGCCATGGCTTCCTAACATTGCTCTATCGTCGACTTTCAAGATTCCAGACCATGAAGCAAATTAACCTTTTTCCCATGTGCATTGCCTAATCTTGAGTGTTTTGTCATAGCAACACAACCCAGATTACCACCCTGCAGTAAACATGGATCCATTTTGTATAAGAAAACACCTGACCCCAACCATCATGAAGGATCTAAACCCCGCTTCCTCTTCCCTAGCTCCTCTTGTATTGGCTGCATTTTGGTGTTCTTTACATGTCTGAAGGCTCAGAAGAGCAAGGCCTTCCTCTCTCCCATGGTCAACACACATAGGAGGTCTTCACAAATACTGGTTAGACTGGCTGAAGGGCTATCTCATTTCTCTCAAGTCTATAAACAAGACCCATCTTAAAACATACAACACAGATTAACTATGGAGCAGAGACTGAAGGAAGGGCAAGCCAGCCTAAATATAGCTATCTCCTGAGAGGCTCTGACAGTACCTGACTAATACAGATGTAGAGGCTCACAGCCATCCATTGAATTGAGTACAGGGTCCCCAGTGAAGGAGTTAGAGAAAGGACCAATGAAGCTGAGGGGTTTGCAGCCCCTTAGGATGAACAACAATATGAACTAAGTAGTACCCTCAGAGCTCCCAGGGTCTCAACCGCCAACCAAGGACTGAACATGGAGGGGTCTGATTGTTCTGGTAGCATGTGTATAGTAGAGGATTGCAAATTCGATCATCAATAGGAGGAGAGGACCTCGGCCCTATGAAGGTTCTGTGCCCCAGTGTAGGGGAATGCCAGGGCCAATAAGTGGGAGAGGGTGGGGTGGCAGGCATGGGGAGGGGGAAGGCAACAGGGGTTTTTGTTGTTTTTGTTTATTTCTTTGTTTATCGTAGGGGAAACTGTGAAAGGAGAAATTTACATGTAAATAAAGAAAATATCTAATAAAATTTGTTTGTACAGAAAAAAAAATGCAACATCATCTTCCCACATAACTCAGGCTTGTTTGTATGTAATTCGGCTGGTATTTAATTTTAAAAGTACAGATTGTATGTGTTTTGATAAGTCAGAATTGAGTAGTTTGTTATAGAAGGCACTTGACTGTCACTTTATCTGTATCAACTGGTGACACAGTGAAGTTTACTGAGGACTTAGAGAGGCCTAAGCCTTTGATTTTTACTGGTTGACTGAGCTAAACAGGATTTACATCCGGTAACTGGGCAATTAGGCACCAAGTACTGAGATCTACTTGTGAGCTCTCTTCTGAGTCTTCTGGTCTCTGATTCTATGACCTTGCATGTCCTGAGGGCTGTGGAAGACCTGTAAAATGTGCTGACTGTGGAGTTTCTCTTCTGTGCAGGGTTGGGAATGGAGACAAAGCCATAGTGTTTCTAAGCAAGCATCTCCTTCCGGGTGACCCTACACTAATCTGCATTTGGTCATGGTGTCTTATCACAGCCACAGTAATCTTAACTAAGACACACGGCAAACATATGTGTGTGCATAAGGTGGCCAGAGAAAGACAATGAGAGCCTTCAGTTGCTCGCCACCATATAGACATGTGCGTATGCACTTTTATATACAATATGTGTATATATACATATATAAATATATATAAGCATAGGTATGTGATTTTTTGACATTTTATTTTGCTTTAATTTATGTGTATGGAGATTGTGCCTGCATGAGTGTCTTCTTCAGTTATGTTTGCATTCCCTGTGGAGATCACAGGAGAGCACTGGATCCTCTGGAATGGAGGTACAGATGGTTGTTAGCTGCTATGTGTGTGCTGGGAAGTGAATCTGGGTCCTTTTTACAGCTAAGACCACCTTATATTTTTGAGACAGGGTCTCCAGTAAACTGGAGCTTGCTAATTTCACTAGATGGACTGGCCAGTGAACCCTGGGTGGACTCTCTGATGCTAAGGTTCCCAGGGTGCACTTTGTGCCTCACTGTCCTCACAGGTTCTGAGGTGAAACTCATGGACTTAAGTGTGAGCATCCAGCAAGTACTTCACTGGCTGGCCTGTCCCTGAAGCTCACCCTGCTCCTTTCCTGAGAACATGTAGTTCATACTGAAGGATGGAAGGGAGGTCATCTCCCAGGATTAACACCTACAGATCCTCAGGAATTCTTCTGTGAGAAGTAAGAACACAGATTTTCATCCATGTTCATTTATCTGCCATGCAACCATTCACACCAGCATGGATTTATAGATTATTTCACAATTATAGTTTATTCCAATATAATGTTATTTAGTTTGTTGTTCAAATTGTTTGATATTCGTCTACTAGGAGCTTGTTGGGCTTCCTCATGCCAGTTTCCACAGACATATGTGGGTGTCTTTTCATGTGTTCATGTGCTTGTGTGTGTGGGCTGAGGTGCTAAGGTGTGTGTGTGTGTGTGTGTGTGTGTGTGTGTGTTTGTGTGTGTGTGTCATGTGAAGGTCAAATGACATTTTCAAGGAGTTAGGTCTCTTTTTCTAGCAGGTAGTTTTGGGATTTGCACTCAGGTCTTCACCTTCGATTACTGTACCTTTAATCACTGAGCTAATCAACAGCCTTCTACCTTATTTTTTGAGACAAAGTCTCTTATTGAACCTGAAACTCACATGGGATTTGACATGTATGCCATCACTCTCACGGGTCCTGGGGATCTGAACCCAGGCCTTTATTCTTGCACAATAAGCACTTTGCACATTTATCCATGTCTTTGGCTGCCCATATTTATGTGTGTGGTGCTGTGGAATAACCCCAGTGCTTTGCACATGCAAAAAACAATACTCTACCACTGTTGAAAGGAACTAGTGACAAAATGACAGGTAAGAAGCAACTTTTCTGCTCACAGTTTGAAGAGACACAGTCCATCATGGTGAGCTAGGCAAAGTGCAGGGACTTGAGGTGGTTAGTCACATCTACAATCAGGAAGCACAGAGGCACGAAAGGTTGTGCTCAGCTTGTTTGCCTCTTTCCACCCCATCTGTGATTATAGTCCATACTGCCACATGAAAGTCAGTCTACCCTCATCAACTGACCAAGTCTAAAAACTCCCATGCAGAGTTGTTTTTAACAGAAACTCTCAACCTAGTCAGGATGATCATCAAGATTAACCATCACCCAGTCTGTCTGGGCTGGTGCCCTGAGCAGACCTTTGGAGCAATTCTTCATAACACCCAGAGGAAGCTCCACTCCCAGGCACTCTAACAAGCCCAGGATCAGAGGATCAGAGGTGAGTAGGACGTAACATCTGGGAGAAACTGGGACCAGAGGGACCCAGGCACATAGTAACTCCACCAGCCCAGTGGCACAGGTTCCTTCCAGTCTGTCTGGGCTGGTGCACTGAGCAGACCTTGGACACAAATTTTGCAGCCAGTTCCACAATATCCAGAGGAAGCTCTACTCCCAGGAGCTCTAATAGGCCCAGAATCACAGGATCACGGAGACAGCTTGACTCTGAGGAGTTCTGACATAACCAGGATCATCGGTAGGACAGACCCCAGTCAGATTTAGCCAGAGCAGGTAGCACTAGAGATAACCAGATGGCCGGAGGCAAGCATAAGAACATAAGCAACAGAAACCTAGGTTACTTGACATTATCAGAACCCAATTATCCCACCATAGCAAGTCCTGGACACACCATCACACCAGAAAAGCAAGATTCAGATCTAAAATCACTTCTCATGATGAGGATAAAGGATTTTAAGAAGGACATAAATAACTCCCTCAAAGAAATACAGGAGAACACAGGTAATCAGCTAGAAGTCCTTAAAGAGGAAACACAAAAATTCCTTAAAGAATTACAGGAAAACACAATCAAGCAGGTGAAGGAAGTGAACAAAACCATCCAGAATCTAAAAATGGAAATAAGAAATAAAGAAATCAGAAAGAGAGACAACCCTGGAGATAGAAAGTCTAGGAAAGAAATCAGGAGTCATAGATGCAAGCATCACCAACAGAACAAGAGATAGAAGAGAGAATCTCAGGGGCAGAAGACACCATAGAAAACATTGACACAACAGTCAAAGAAAATGCAAAAAGCAAAAAGCTCCTAACCCGAAACATCCAGGAAATCCAAGACACAATGAAAAGACCGAACCTAAGGATAATAGGTATAGAAGAGAGTGAAGACTCCCAATATAATTGGCCAGGAAATATCTTCAACAAAATTATAGAAGAAAATTTCCCTAACCTAAAGAAAGAGATTCCCATGAACATACAAGAAGCCTACAGGACTCCAAACAGACTGGACCAGAAAAGAAATTCCTCCCGTCACATAATAATCAAAACACCAATGCACTAAACAAAGAAAGAATTTTAAAAGCAGTAAAGGAAAAAGGTCAAGTAACATATAAAAAAGGCAGGCCTATCAGAATTACACCAGACTTCTCACCAGAGACTATGAAAGCTAGAAGATCCTGGTCAGATGTCATACAAACCCTACAAGAACACAAATGCCAGCCCAGGCTACTATATCCAGCAAAACTCTCAGTTACCATAGATGGAGAAAACAAGATATTCCATGACAAAACAAAATTTACACAATATCTTTCCACAAATCCAGTCCTACAAAGGAAAATAGATGGAAAACACCAATATAAGGAGCAAAACTCTACCCTAGAAGAAGCAAGAAAATAATCTTTCAACAAATCCACACAAACCTAATTCCACCTCTTACAACAAAAACAACAGGAAGTAACAATTACTTTTTCTTAATATCTTAATATGAAAATTAATATTACCAACATATCCTAATTGATTGAAATCCAAAAATATGAGGAATTAGAAATTTGTTGACTGTCATCCAATGGTCTCTCTAATTTGGTAATTGGAGAAATAGGTCCAATATTGTACAATCCATATACACTTTCAGCTTGTTTGTATGTGACAGTGTCTTGCTGTGATCATAATAAAACAACATAATGGTCTTGAAATCTTGCTTCTCCTATCTCAGCACCTCTATTAGTAGTATTGTTTATTTCATGGTTTTCAGAACAACTTACATATTTCAAAAGTATTTATACAGCCAAAAAAACATAGACAATTAAATTGGGAGGTGGCTTGTAAGAGAACAGCAAAGAGTGAGACTGAATGCTTTGCTTGATGTTTGTAATTCTTGTATCAAGTTTGAAGAAGAGGACTTTATAAGTTACTCATTCTCTGAGATGAATGCTTTTCCAAATTATCACAGCTAATGAACCAAATTCTTACCCTCACCTAATGTCTGAGCAGAACCAAGCAGAACCATTGTTCATTGAAACAGTTGGTGAATGACTTTATGGATAGACCATATTAATACACACACTATTTCTTAAATGAATGTAACCTGTTCTCTGTGAGCTGAGAATAAAGTCACTCACTCAAGTCAAATAGCTTTGACCATAGCAGGAAGTCTGTACCCAAAAATCGTGCCTACAATTCATTCCTTGGTACAGCAGAACTGTCAACTCTCAGCTTAGCTACTATGGAGGTAAAATCCTTTGTTTGATGAGAGGGTCATTGAAGTACAGCTTTATTACAATGAACTCCAATGTCTAAAAATTGTTCTTATTTTGGGCTTGTGCCACAGTAAGAGCCAAGACTAAGTTCTACTAAAACCAAAACAAAGAAACCAAAAGACTTTATCTATTTATCTATTTATGTTCATTTAAAAAATACTAGTAGTGATGTATTATTTTAAAATATATAGTTAATATGTTTGGAGTTATTTCAAATTTATATTGAGACAAATGTATGTATTTTCACTATTGTTGTAGACAAGCATCTACATAAGACTGTTCAATTGATTGTTGTTTTATATCAAACAACTTTTATAATACTCATTTTTATTGTTACAATATTTTATAAATTTTAAACAATAAGACAAAATAAGGAAAATGAAAGGTATTGAAGGTATTGAAGGGGGTTCTCTGAGAGGAATTGGGGTACAAAAGGGAAACAAGAATGTGATGTAATTCTATTTACTTAAAATATGTTTTTAAATGTTAACAAATTCAGATAAATTGAAATCATGTATCTTTTCTCATCATAATGCAATAAAACTTAAATCAATAAAAATATGTTGGAAAAAAATAAAAATAAATAAAAAATTAATTCTGAAAAAAAGGAACTTGAGATAAAGGAACTTGTTTTAATAATTTGGATTGTAGTCATACCTGGAAGATATTTTCTTAGCCACTGCTTGAAGATATATGGACCATTACCACATGGATGGGAACATCCCTAGTCAATAGGGCTCATTGTATATGAAAAGTAGCTGAGCTAGCCAGTGGAAGCATGTCAGTAAGCAGTTTCTTACAATGGATTCTGAGTCTATTCTCACTTTAATTCCTGACATGACATCTTAACTCAGCTCAGAACAACATCTTAACTCAGGTCATCTTAACCCAAATCCTTTACATCTTAGGTTGCTTTTTGATACTGTTTTAGAAATCAAGACAGAAGAAAAATAAACTAATTACTTTAAAATGAGTGTTTTGTAGGGCTCTAAGAGGGACTGGTTTTTGTTTTTCCTCACTGTTGTGATTTGATTTTCTGTCCTTGATTTGACTTTATGTCTGGGTGTTTGTCTTGCATGCCATTTTATGCATGACCTATGAGCATTGAAACAGCAGAGATTGCAAAAGGCATTGGATGTCCTTGAACTAGAGTTATAATTATTTATGGCCCACTGTATGGGTGCTGATAAACACATTCATACCTTCTCAAAGGGCAGGAATTGGTCTCAACAACTGAGCCATCTCTTCAATTCATTTGTATTAGCATGTCTAATGACCCTTCTATTTAAAGAATGTGTACATCTTAGGGTCTAATTTCTGCTTCTACTTTCATATTTTCATCTAGAGAGCTATTGACTGTCAGAAATCATGGTCTTCTCAGAGTGGTTTGTTTGTTATATATGACATATCTGACAAGAGAGGATAGGAACAAATAAGTGATATCTGACTTCTATCCTCATTGTATATGACCTCTATGCTTTGTATTTTTATCATCTCCATGTACAGTATTATATATTAAAAGTAATTAATTAAATTTTCCAATTATTTTTGTTACTTTGAGAATAATTTAAAATTAAGACACATTTTAAAAATTAATACCAATTTTAAAGCTGTTTTCTGAATGAAAAACTGGAAAAAATAGAAGAAATTACAAAAAAAGATTAACCATCACACACCGCAAACAGGGTGAGCTTGAATTTAAGACTTTCCTGTCTCAAGAAATGAGTAGTACAACATCCAGGTAACAATCTCATTGGTGCCGAAAATGTCTTCCTTACGATATGTAGGTTTATCTGAACTTGCACAGTCTACACACACAACACTGCCTGTGGCCTGTGGAGCAGTGTAGTTTACAGCCAGCCAGTCCACAGTGGCCTGTGAGGTTGTTGACAACTGAGAGTCCATGTACAGGCAGGCGTGAATCCTGCACTCTACTGCTCACTGCTCTCCCCATGTGAACTCTACTGTTCAAACCTCTTTGAGATATGGTTCCTGACAGAGGTGAGAGGGGACAAGGTTAGCAAAACAAGAGAAATGAGCTACTGTGGAGTGAAGCAGAATTTGTGGTACAAAAACCACCACTAGCCCAGGATGCACACATGGCCAAAGAGCAGGGGACTACTGAGGCTGAGAGTGCCTCCATGTCCTCAGCCTTCCAATCCAAAGGTCTCAGCAGCATGGATGACTGGAGCAAGGAGAGGTGAGGAGTGTGACCAGGAAGCAGAGGTGACAAGTGGAAAAGGACCACAGGGCTTTTGGCTCAGCACTCGGGCTGCTTACAAAGGTCAGCTCTAACTTCTCTTTGGCAAAGACAAACACCTCTCCAGAATCTGACGACATCAGGCTGTCTCAGGCTGTTTATTCTTCAGAGTGGGAGGGTTCCTCATGCTGCCTCCCCTATGCAAGCCCTAAGGGGATTCACAGGTGCTAGGTTTTTGCCCAAAGGTATTTGGAGCTCCTGAAGGCAGGTTTGGGGTTGGGCGTGGCTGGGCTCAGGGCTATAGTGGTTTAAAAGGAAGAGGATCTGCTCTGAGAAGAGCATTTAGCACTCTCCATCATGAAGGGAACACTTCTTCTGCTGGCCTTGTTGGTGACTGGAGAGCTGGGCTTCCAGACAAGTGAGAGCAGGACCCTCATTCACTCCATCTTAGTCCCATGTAGATCTCTAAGTGGGGCCCTGGGACAGACTTAGGTGTCCTCAGGATGCCACTGTCAAGGAGCTGCAGAAGACAGTTATGCATTCTGCTCCAGGTTACAACAGTTGGGGTGGGTGGGATGGGGTGATGGAGGTGTGCTGGTGATGGTGCTCATGGTGAAGGGCCTGTAGATGCACAGTTGAAGCAGACTCAAGTGGATAGCTTTTGTGAAGGTCAGATACGCAGGTCTGTTCACTCAGGTATCTTTTTCTGCTGGAATTGTGTGTCTCATGGGATCCTGGAGCCTTTGGGAGGGTGGAACCATGAGAAAGGTCAGTTAAGACATTTGTAGATGAGGCAAGGTAACAGGAGCCTCTGCTTATGTTTGCCTTAGCTCTCTCTCTCTCTCTCTCTCCCTCTCTCTCTCTCTCTCTCTCTCTCTCTCTCTCTCTCTCTCTCTCTCTCTCTCTCTCTCTCTCTCTCTCTCTCTCTCTCTCCCTCTGTCTCTCTCTCTCTTCAATGATGTAACCATTCATTTTTACACTCATTAGTACACTGTACTGTCTTAAGACACACCAGAAGATGGCATCAGATCCAATTACAGATGGAGTGAGGCACAATGTGGTTGCTGGGAACTGAAGTCAGGACCTCTGGGTCTTAACTGCACTATCTCTCCATTTCCCAGCCTGTGGTCTTTTAATGATCTTTTTCTCTCTGTGTTTGCAGCAGAAGCATGTATTCCTTTCTTCGGTGTCTATTTGAGTGTTGTCTCTGGAAGCAGGGAATGGTTGCACCATGAACTTAAGGAATTGGATTCTACTGTTGAGGAAAAAGTGGCCTTTGAAAAAATCCAGGACTGCTACGAAGAGGCAGGAACAAAAGCTAAAAGTCAGGATGTCCAATTTATGGTAAAGTCCTCCCCTCCCTACCTCCACCCACCTATGCAGTAATTATTGGAAGGCTGTGTACAAATGATCATTAATATATATCAGGTGACCAGCAACTCAGAACTGAAACCCATGCCCACCCTAACACATGTCAAAGTAGCATGCTAGGTACACATCCAGTCTGTTCCATGCATGATCCTGCAAGTCACTCCCATATGCTGGGTAAACATGGAGTTCTCACCCATAGTAGGAACAGGGGAGTCCCTTGTCTGGCCTTTGCACAGGTATGGTAGCCCCAGCTCTACTCTAAAATGCCTGAAACTTCTGTCTCCTGGACAGTGCCTTCTTTGGAACCTAGCTTCAGTCTATTATTCCCCTGCCTCAGATGAATCCTCCTTCTGCTGGCATCATCTGAGCTACAGCTAAAAGCTCTCTCCATGGGCCTGCAGCTGTTCACCACAGCTGTCTCCTGTTGTCTCTTGTTTCAAGCATAACTGGATTGCGGAAATGTATATTATGAATGGTGCAGCTCTTGCCCTGTCCCCAAAATACTTTTAGTTTGAGTGTCAGGTCCTGAAAGACCACAGTGCTATCCAAAAAGGAATTTCTTCTAACAAGCCCACACGGGGGATGTAGTTTTAACATGACCATAGAGCCAATGTTCCTGGAGAGATGTGCTCAGGTATGGGAGACATCACCAAACTCATACTCAGCTATCTTGTCTCTCTCTAGACCTAGCCCCTATTTTGCCTCCCAGAAACTTCCTGCCTTCTTCCCTGCCTGGCTATGGTGGTCTTCAGGTTACTTCCTGAAGGCTGTGAGTGGGTTCCAGTTCCCTTGAGGCAGAGTCTGTTGCTGGAGACCTGAATCACTGCAGGGGATTTTCTTTCCTGTAGATGAGGACTGGCCTTTTTATGGGAAGTTGGTGTGCCCTGCTGAGGTTCTGCACCTTGCTGTAGCCACCTCTGTCCCTGTCTATCTCTTTGTTTTTGCAGGCAAGCATGCTCTTCAGCTCAGAATGCAAGACATACTATACCAAAGAAGTCATATCAGAAATTACGACTATATTTACTGAGTCACAGTTGCTTTATTAGTTAATGTGCTTTAGGCAACCCATCTTTGCAACATGTCTGATCCGAGCACCATCTTGCTGACCTGTCCTCCTTCTCTCCTGAAGTTGGATTCCTGATACCTGTGCCCTCATCCTTCCATCTCTTAGGCTGATTCTAATAAATGCCCGCAGCTCTATTCTGTGCTTTGTATCTATGTGCTGAATGGGAATCACATGAGGTCTTCAGAGGATCTGGGAGACAGTGAGAAAAATGATTTGTGTGGTCACTGAGATCAGGGTGACTGCCCCTGACTAGCCAAGTAATCATGGGAGAGCCATTGCAGCCTTCTTTTTTTGATACTATGTAGACTAGGCTGGCCTAGAACTCACTGAGATCCATGAGTCTCCTCCCCCTGAGTGCTGGTAGTATAGATGTGAACACCCATGCTCAGTTTACTGCAGCTGTGTGAGACTGCAGAGACTGGTGTTGTCTGAGGGCAAATAGCATGTAAGCAGGCACAGGCTTCACCAGGCTGGGAGGACAGAAAGGAGATGCAGAATCACTCACCTCATGTGTTGCCTCTGGGCTTTATCACAGGACTGTGGGCTCCTCATGTCCACTTATAACAGGGGAGTAACTCAGGAATCACATGGGTGTACTTCTCAGATTCTCTTGGTTTGCTAATGACAGTTACCATTTGTCACAGCCTGGTTGACTTATTAAGTTCTAGGACAGCCAGGTCTATATAGAGAGACCCTAGTCCAAAACAAAACCAGGGGCTGGAGAGATGGCTCAGCAGATAGCTGATCTTCCAGAGTTCTGAGTTCAATTCCCAGCAACCACATAGTGGCTCACAGCTATCTGTGATGCCCTCTTCTCATATGTCTGAAGACAGTGACAGTATACTCATATTCATGAAATAACTAAATGAACCTTTAAAAGAAACCTAAAACTTAATAAGAAACAAAACACTTTAATGGGGAAAGAGGTAGGAGTGGATGCCCAACTAAAGGAAAAAGAACGAAGGACTGAGAAGAAGGTTCAATTGGTCGAGTGCTCCTGTGCATTTTGGGGACCTGAGTTCAACTCCCAGAACCCATGTAAAGCCAGACTTAGTATCATGTGTCTAGAGTCCTAGTGCACCCATCAAGACACGGGAGGAGACAGGTGAATTCCCAAAAGTTTGTAGACCAGCTACCTTGGCATCCTACAATGTCAGAGAGCAAGAGGCCCGTCCTAAACAATGGCTGAGGATTGTCCTCTGATCTCCACATGCACACTGTGGTATGTGCA
>NW_022196904.1:24680939-24682227 GCF_008632895.1 Mastomys coucha
TGTCCTGAGGTCACAATCCAAAGAAAAGCCAAAAGTCAGAGATAGAAGAGCAAGACAACAAAAAGTACTTAATGGAAGTGGGAGGGAATTGGCAGTGTGTGGCAGAAGGACAATTCCAGGCTGTGTTCCTGCCAGGATCCAGCTTTGCCTGGTAGAATCTCTGGCTTCTGGGAAGACTCCTATCCTGCATCATTCCTTGCAGGCTTTTGAGTTCTGGGTTGAGAGGCTATACAATGATAAAGGCAGGTGCTCAGGCAGCCCACGACCCATAGCACTTATGCTGGACAACTAAAAAGGAAGTAGGATCTATGGATGACCCTGAGAAGCAGACTAGCTCCAGGAGGCAGGAGAAGTGAGGTGGGCTTCCAGGGCAGAGTTCTCATCCATGGTACTGAGTGTCTATCCTCATCCAGAAGCCTCCAGAAGTGCACAGCTACACACTGAAAGGTCACAGTGCCCTACCAGGAGTACAAAAGCCAGCAGTGTCTTTCTTTCATCAGACTCTCCACCCCTAGTCTATCCAAAATGTCCCAAAGCAGGTACCTGCCCTCACCCCTGCCATGTCCTAGCTTACTTCACTGGAGACTATGTGGCTGGTGAGAGGCTGCCATGCTCTTTCTTCTATTGGGCATCCTGTAGCCCACATCTAGGAAGTCACATGAGCAGATAAATGCCATCTTGAGCTCTGGGGCTGCACTGAAGGCCCCATTTCCCTCCATGCCTTGCACTCATTTCCAATCTGCTTCCCCTGTTCTCACATAGACCCTGGATTGCTTTTCTCTCTTGGCTCTGGTAATATCACTTTACACCCCTTCAAGAACATTACTCATAGATCAACTCTCTCCTGTTTTTCTTTCCTCCCATGCCATAGCAACCTGTGTCTCACAGCAAAGGCATCCTGAGTACTTAGGACATGTAGCCATGGAGACCATCTTGTTCCGGCTTTGCCTTATTCCTAGCTTCATCCTCAGCCATCTCTATGTACTTGTACTGAAAAGGTCAGCTCAGGAACTTTGGGAAGGTCATGGAACACTTGCCCCTCTGGAAGGGAGAGGCTAATTAACATTCCTCAGATCACAGGGTGGGAATTGAACTGTGGGTGGGGACACATTCCACAGGATGGACGATTGCTCACCTCCAGACAAGGGAAATCCTTGCCACCTCATTCCCTGAGACCAATTGGTTTTTTATGTCTGACTGCAGCTCCTGAATTTTATTTTTTACTATCTCGGATTGGTTGACATAGAAGCAACATTCTTCTTGGAGGAACAGGCAAAGACCACCTTCT
>NW_022196904.1:24684644-24694044 GCF_008632895.1 Mastomys coucha
GATGGACCGCCCACATACCACGATATTTACCCTGGGCTCCCTGCTAGTGATGGCAGTAGTCGGGTCAGGGGAGCTCGCGCCTCCTCAGTCAGCCATAGCCAAGCCTAGGAGATCAGTTGGAGGGTTATCTGAGAGTAATGTCCCTTTGTTTTGTGTAACATGAGGGTAATCAGCAGCCCAATGGCCCTCTTGATGGCACCTAGGGCATGGCCCTTTTGGCTTGTGGAAGTTAGGCCAGGATTTTGCCCAATGACCTTTTCTACCACATTTGTAGCAGGTGCCTGATGGTCTCTGAGTCTTAGGAGACCATGAGTCCAGGGTAGTGGCTGGGGCTGGTCGGACAGCCTTTGCCAGCATATGGTATTTCTGTTTGTGGATCCTATCATCTCTTCCATGGTACACTTTGAAGGCCAGCACTAAGACTTCTGCCTGTGGAGTCAGGGGTCCCCTCTCTAGTTTTTTAAGTTTGGCTCTTATATCGGGGTAGCTCTGGGAGAAGAAATAGGTCATCAGAAGTTGCTTACCTTTTGGTCTGTCAGGGTCTATGTTGGTATGTTGTAATAAAGCCTTCGTAAGGCGTTCTAAAAATTGAGATGGATTTTCTTGTTTTTCTTGGACAACCTCTTGAAGTTTTTCAAAATTTACGGGCTTTGAGGCCGCTTTTCTAAGAGCAGCCAGAAGGCATGTGATGAACCTGTCTCTGGCTAAAATATCATCTGCAGAATTGTAATTCCACTGTGGATCTTGTTCTGGAACTGTTTCAGAGCAATTGGGTATGTGTTATCTGTCTGGTGAATCTTGTCTGCATGTACTCTCACCTCTTCCCATACTCGCCTGCATTCTTCAGGAAGCAAATTATTAGTAAGGATCATATAGACATCATGGAAAGTCAAGCTGTAAGATTGAGTGATATATTGGAACTCCTTAATAAACTTGGAAGAGTTAGAAGTATAGGACCCCAGCCTGTTTTCTGTTTGGGAAAGTTCACTAAGTGAGAATGGAACATGTACTCTGACGAGCCCGTCCACTCCAGCAACTTCCCGTAGAGGTAGGATGGTCGTTGGGTCAGATGTCTTTGGAGAGGAGGGACTTGAAGGTTTGGCTGCAGTCTTAGAGTGGGCGACAGGAGGAGTGAAGGTAGGTGCCAATGTGGGGCATTTGGAGCAGCCCACACCTGGCACAGAAGGGGAGGGGTCTAGAGAGGGAGAGCTAGCAGGCTCTGCAGCATCCTGGTGAGGAGGAGAAACTGGGGCGGCAGTTTGGGCTCTTGGCGGCGAGGAGACAGGATTACGGCGAAAAGGGGGTGGTTCATTAGCTGGATCTAGCATTGTAGAGTCATCTAGAGGAGGTTGAGGTTGTGTAGACTTCATGGCTAAGAGAAGTTGGGTTGGGGAACAAGAAGAACACAAGGAGGGATTAGAACGGAGATATATGAATGCTTGAACATAGGGAACCTCCTTCCATTTACCAGTTCACTGACAGTATGTATTAAGACCCCTTAAAATAGCTGGATCTAGGTTGCCATTAAGTGGCCACTTTGAATTCCCATCTAGTTGATATTTAACCCAGACCTTATTGCAGAGATATATTAATTTTGATGCCTTCAGGTCAGGCACTAGCTTTAAAGATTTGAGATTTTCCAGGAGACATCCCAGTGGGGTGCCTGGAGGAACTGTCGAAGACATTCTGGAACCCATTGGGGGGTGGTTGGATGTTCGTACCAGCGTCCTGAGAACAATCCAAGCTAGTGGTTTCAAGTCGTCACGAGAAACCCTAGTGGCAATTTAGCAGGGCCGGTGGCCTGTGTGGGAGAGTAACTCACCCTGGATCCAGGGGTTTGACGGCTGCAAAGAGCCCGGTGAGAAATTAGAAGCATGAGAGTTACCTCCGAGGGAGGGGCACCCAGTGGCAGAACTTCCTAATGTGTATGCCAGGGGGTGGGGGCTGTATTCCGTAATTTCTAGGGAAGGTTGGCCAGACCTTATCTGGAAAGCTGGAAATCTTCCCCCTGATTGATCCTATTAATTAATATGTCGGTGTCTGTGCGGCTGGTTATGAGCGGTCTGGTAAATGGAACACATGGAACTGAATAGTGTCTGAGTGGGGTACAGCTCACATGGTTATGTCCCGCGGTGTCTGGTGAGCAGCTGCCAGGTGAGGGGGCTGTGAACTCATGTACCTATAGCGTCTGGTTGGCAGTGCTGGGACTGTAGTGGCAGCAGCGGTGGAGGAGGGGTGGAGGAGTGGCAGCGTCCCAGCCGTGGCAGCAGCAGCGGCAGCAGCAGAGGCAGCCGTCCCAGGGGCCGCTCCATGCAGTGGTCCCAGGGGCCCACTCCACGTGGCAGTGTACCCTGTCTGCCCTGGCGGTGTGGAGCAGGGTTGGTAGACGCGAACTGCCACGATCCCGGGTTCGGCACCAAATGATGGGTTTGAGTCGCGGGCGGGACGCGCATCTGCAGACACCAGGCTTAGACAGTTCCACGTGCAAGAGGTTTAATTGAGAGGGAGTAGGGGGATAGCAGCGCAGAAAGAGAGAGGGGAGAGAGAGAGAGAAGAAAAAAAGAGCAAGATGGAGGAAAGTACCCATAGTCCAGGTAAAGGTGGGAGCTGAACCCAATGGATTCTGGGAATATGGTGGCCGTTGCCCTGGCATCAGGTCTGTGGACCCGCCCATATCTGCCTCAGGTTCTGGATGCTAACATAATGTTGTATACTAAATTGTTTCAAAACATACAAAATATTATTTGGGAATTAAGCATAGTAAGAAAGCATAAATATTAAAAGCATAAATATTAAAATGAATCATTAAGAAATATATTCAAAAGCCCTCATTGTTAGCATCCAGAACCTATCTGCGACAGATATGTGGGCGGGTCCACAGACCTGTCACCAGGGCAACGGCGACCATATTCCCAGAATCCATTGGGCTCAGCTCCCACCTTTACCTAGATTACTACGTCACCCCACATATAAATATGTGGGTAGTTCCCTCCATATCTCTCTCCCTCTCTCTCTTTCTCCCTCTCTCTCCCTCTCTCCTCTCCCTCCCTTCACGCGCCGTGGTCCTCACTCCCCCTCCTTCTCCTAATTAAACCTCCAAAAACGCAGAGCTGCCTGTATCTGGTATTTGTAGACGCGCCGCTACGAACCAAACCCATCACTCATATGATACCAGATGACAGAGTATTTAAAACATATTACATATATTTGTACATTGTCTAACAATCAGTTTACTTAAAAAACATTATCAATGTTTTTAGGAGAGAAATTATTTTATCAGTAAGTATATTTTAAAATTTCAAAATAGCAAAAACTCTTTGAAGTTAAACATTAAGAAAATACTAATTTCAAGCACAGTGACCAAGTGAGAAAAATTATCAATATTTCCATGATGTTTGTAGAACATGATTTCAATATTTTCAGCTGTTAATATTCATCAAACAGAATAGTTATTTTAAGATATATTTCATTGTTATGTCTCCCTGTTCATTTCTGAGTTTATTAATTTAAATACTGTTTCTGTGCCCTCTTGTTAGTCTAAGGGTTTATCTATCTTGCTGATTCCTTCAAAGAACCAGCTTCTGGTTTTGTTGATTCTTTGTGGAGTTCTTTTTGTTTTTATTTGGTTGATTTGAGCCCTGAGTTTTATTATTTCCTGCCGACTACTCCCCTTGGGTGTTTTTTGCTTCTTTTTGTTCTAGAGCTTTCAGGTCTGGTGTCAAGCTGTTAGTGTCAGCTCTCTCCAGTTTCTTTTTGGAGGCACTTAGAGCTGTGAGTTTTCCTCTTACCACTGCTTTCATCGTGTCTCATAAATTTTGGTATGATGTGTCTTCATTTTCATTAAATTCTAAAAAGTCTTTAATTTTTCTTTATTTCTTCCTTGACCAAGTTATCATTGAATAAAACATTGTTCAGCTTCCATGTGTATGTGTGTTTTCCATTGTTTTTGTTGGTATTTAAGACCAACCTTAATTCGTGGTGATCTGATATGGTGCATGGGATTATTTCAATATTCTTGTATCTTTTGGTACCTCTTTTGTGACTTATTATATGGTCAGTTTTGGGAAAGGTACTGTGAGGTGCTGAAAAGATGTTGTATAAATATCTGTTAGATCCATTTGGTTCATAACTTCTGTTAGTTTCACTGTGTCTCATTTTAATTTGTGTTTCCATGATCTGTCCATTGCTGAGAGTGGGGTGTTGAAGTCTACCACCATTATTGTGTGGGGTGCGATGTGTGCTTTGAGTTTCAGTAAAGTTTCTTTTATGAATATGGGTGCCCTTGCATTTGGAGTATAGATGTTCAGAATTGAGAGTTCATCTTGGTAGATTTTGCCTTTGACCAGTATAAAGTGTTCTTCCATATCTCTTTTGATACCTTTTGGTTGAAAGTTGATTCTATTCAATATTAGAATGACTACTTTATCTTGTTTCTTGGTACCATTTGCTTAGAAAATTATTTTCCAACCTTTTGCTCTGAGGTAGTGTCTGTCTTTGTCACTGTGGTGTGTTTCCTGTGTGCAGCAAAATGCTGTGTCCTGTTTATGTATCCAGTCTATTAATATATGTCTTCTTTGGGGAATTGAGACCATTGATGTTAAGAGATATTAAGGAAAAGTAATTGTTATTTCCTGTTATTTTTGTTGTTAGAAGTGGAAATATGTTTGTATGGCTATCTTTTTTTGTGTGTTTGTTGAAAGATTGCTTTCTTGTTTTTTTTCTAGGGTGTAGTTTCCCTCCTAATGTTGGTGTTTTCTATCTATTATCCTTTTTGGACTGGATTTGTGGAAAGATATTGTATAAATTTGATTTTGTCACGGGATATCTTATTTTCTACATCTGTGGTAATTGAGAGTTTTGCTGTTTATAGTAGCCTGGGCTGGCATTTGTGTTCTCATAGGGCCTGTATGACAACTGCCCAGGATCTTCTAGCTTTCTTAGTCTCTGGTGAGAAGTTTGTTGTATTTTTGATAGGTCTGCCATTATATGTTATTTGACATTTTCCTTTACTGCTGTTAATATTTTTCTTTGTTTAGTGCATTTGATATTTTGATTATTACTTGATGGGAAGAATTTATTTTCTGGTCTAGTCTATTTGGAGTTCTGTAGGATTCTTGTATGTTTATGGGAAATCTCTTTAGGTTAGGGAAGTTTTCTTCTATAATTTTGTTGAAGTTATTAATGGTCCTTTAAGTTGGGAATCTATACCTATTATACTTAGCTTTGGTCTTCTTATTGTGTTTTGGATTTCTGGATGTTTTGGAATAGGAGGTTTTTGCATTTTGCATTTTCTTTGACTGCTGTGTCAATGTTTTCTATGGTATCTTCTGCACCTGAGATTCTCTCTTCTATCTCATGTATTCTGTTGGTGATGCTTGTATCTATGACTCCTGATCTCTTTCCTAGATTTTCTAATTCCAGTTGTCTCCCCTTGAAACTTCTTTATTGTTTCTATTTCCATTTTTAGATCTTGAGTGGTTTTGTTCATTTCCTTTGCCTCTTTGGTTGTGTTTTCCTGTAATTCTCTAAGGGGTTTTTGTATTTCTTCTTTAAGTGTTCCTAGCTATTTACATGTGTTCTCTTGTATTTCTTTAAGGGGGTTTTTGATGTCCTTCTAAAAGTCCTTTATCACCATCATAAAAAGTGATTTTAGATCTGAATCTTGCTTTTTCTGGTGTGGTGGTGTACCCAGGACTTGTTGTGGTGGGAGAATTGGGTTCTGATGATGCCAAGTGACCTTAGTCTGTTGCTTATTTTGTTATGCTTGCCTCCCACCTATCCTGACCCGCGGGATCTTGGTTATTGTATGGTCTCAAGGAGAACCGGGCCTGGAAGAAAGAAGAACGGGTGGGAACAGAGAGGAAGGCTAAGCAAGTCTTTTGTCAAAGCCTTATTTATTAATGACCAGTGGCCAGTATATATACGTTACAGAAAAAGAAAATGAGGGGGGGTGAGGGGAATTCGGCTGGAACAAAGGAGTAGAGAGGAACATCTGGACAGGTGTTTGATAAGGGGGCCTGAGACATATTGCAGCCTTATCTTGGGGAGTTGTCTCTGTGAAGCTTGGCTCCAGGCGCCTCTCAGCAGGGCAAGGTGAACATTTTCTCAGGAGGAGCTTGATTTGACACCTTCCCAGGAAGGGAAGATGCCTGCTTGACACTTTAGTGCCTGCTTGACACTCTCCCAGGGATGAAGATAGCCATAAAACATTTTTTCCGGGGAGGAAGGTGCCTGGTTCCCAAGCCTCTTGGCTACAGGTGTCTCCTCCAGAGCTGAGGTTAGCAGAGGGTCAAGCCAGGGAGTGTTCAAAGAGTGCTTTTGGTTTCCAACATCTCCCCCTTTCCTTTATAGTTAAGTGGGGGTCGCATATTAAGTATGGGCTGGTGGAAGGCCTGCCTTAGGCTATGTGGTAAGCATTAAAGTCCAATACCGCAGGACCCTCTCATGGTGGCGCCTGGCAGAGCCCAGTGTCTTAGGCTATGAGAGTTGCACCCGTCCCTGGCATCAACCTCAGCTGGCTGATGTGTGACAGGCTCCCTGCAACACTGTGGCAGATGTTTGAGTTAATTGTCAAGAGAGGGTGATGGGCACCCAGGTAACGGCCTCCCAATTATCCCATTGTAGGGTTACTCTGCAGCTATGGCAAGCCGTGGGCGGCTGGATCATGGGACCACAATAAACCCATCATGGGCACTTCCACAGTTTACAGAACCAGAAAGGTCCCGGGTCTGCAGTGAGTATTGGGAACCTAAGTCTCTCAGTAGGTGGTAAAGACCAAAATTGCTTTAAGCCAGCAGCTTCAGGATGGCATTGGCTTTTGGAATGCAAATACTGTGGAGGTTGTCAGAATGTTTTGGCTCTGGGTGTGAGCCAGTATAGAGAATTGTTCATCTTTGCTTTGGGAATAAGCATTTTTTGTGTAAAATGGGAAAAGACAGTCAAAGCTAGCTGAAAAAGGGCTGTCAACTGAAAAATAAAAGAAAAAGGAAAAGGAAAGAGAAAGCTTCTTAGCAATGCATTTGAGCACACTTGCTAAGGAGGCACAACAGTCGTTAACGTTTCCACAGCCTATGGAACTATGAAGACTCCACATCTGTAGCAAGGGTGGAGAACTGCAGGCCAGTGGCTGTTTCTTCCGGGTCAGCGGAGGGGAGGTGCTCAATTGAGCCTTGGACATCCAAGCGATGATAATGAACTGCAACTGGCTTTTGGAGGGCAGAGTCAATCTGGGACTTAACAAAGCTGGTTAATCTATTAAAGGCCCATGGGCCAAAGGATAAAACAACATGATTCCCATAAAGGGTCGCCAAAGACTGGGAAGCAGGGTGGAGAGCCAAGGAGAGGTGGAGAACCAATTTTGATAGCAAGATTCTTTTTTCTCTCTATTCCTTTGTCTCTGAGATTTTTTCTTACTTTATTAATACTTTCTTGTACTAAACCAATTTTATCTTTATAAAAGCAAACACTCTTCTTTTAGGGCTGTGCAAAGCCCTCCTTCTTTTATAAAGACTAAGTCTAGCCCCCTCTGATTTTGTAAAACTACTTCTGAGAGGGAGACTAGGGAATCTTTATGTTTTTGTAACCCGTGCTGGGTTTCTTGGAAATCTTTATTATATATGATAATTGTGCATACTGTTTTTGGGAGGTAACCAATGAGGCAATTCCTGTTCCAGCCCTTGTGGCTCCAAGGCCAAGAATAACAGCAAGGGTAATAGCGGTTATGGGCTCATGTCTGTGCCTAGGCTGTGAGGGACCCTTATCCTAGAGGTTAAGCAACTCAGGGGGATGGACAGTTAATTTGGGCAAAAGGTGTACTACCACACAATAGTCTCTGGTTTCCAGGAAGGATTTTGTAATAATATAAGTAGTAAGCCCGGTGGAGCAGGCCAAATAAGAGCCATTGGAGGCTCGAATATAACTAGGGGTCCTGTTAACAATTAAGGTATGATTGCAAACAGACATCAAACTTTGGGGGGGGGAAGCATTGAAGGTCCCAGAAGACACATGCCAACACCCACGACCTGGCTGAGCATCAAGCCTGTGCCTTCACTGGGGTGCCAGCTAAGATTGTTGGTATTATTGGTAGAAACAACCAGAAGAAAGGATGCTATGCCTTCATAAAGAGGGGTTTGGGGGGAAAAGCAGACCCAACATTCTTCAAGAAGGGTATAATTAGTCACCTCGATGGTGGCCACAGAGGCATTAACCATTTGCAATAACACTTCAACAGATGATGAGGGACCAGCAGGAATGGTAGGTTGGAAGAAGTCACAGGGAAAGAAGTACTGGAAGATACAATTCCAGGGGATTTTTCTAATTGGGGGGCTAGGTTGCGCAGGTTGATGGAGGGCTGGGTTGGGCCCAATGGCAGCTGCATTGCCTCTGGGCAGGTTTTTTTTTTTTTTTTGTAATTTTATCCTAAAGATGAGGCCAGGGTCTTTATTGGCCACATGCATGCGTAGTCCCCATTCATGCCCACACATCCAGGATTCTTGGCTGACTCCCTTTCCAGCTTCAGTAAAAGTAATCACAAGGGGATTGCATCAACCCTTAGTGGTGTCTGTATTATGGCATTCTTGGGTAAAGATGGAGTTTCTTTGGGAGTTTTTCCATCCCTTTTTTATGGTGATGTAATCTCATGAGGAGAAGGGTTTCCAGTGGGAATCTCCCGTGGTCTTACATCCCCAGCTAGCACAATAAAAGGAATCTCTATAGCCACACTTATAGTTGAGTGTTCTACCTGGGTGATTCCCGGGGCAAACATAAAAATCAGTTTCTCTATTATTGGTGCGGCAGTGGACTGTATTGCAACCCACGTATCTTTTATCAAGCCCTGATCCATGGGGGGCTTTATCCAGGGGGAGATACTGATCTGGGAGGCCCCAATAGGAGTTGCCCCCTGCAGCTAGCTTGCAAAGATCGGAGGACCCTGGTCAGTACAGGCCAGGTTGGGGATCCTCCTATTAGGGAGGTAGAAAAAGCCACATCATTGGCTTCATTAATAACCTGCCAAGTATAGTTAAAAAGTTGATAGCTGCCTCCTGAGGGCAAGGCTCTGAGTTTGATAGGCCTACCTGACAAGAAAGTCTTCAAGAGGATCCACAGCCAGGTCACTGCACCTCCCATGGTTTTCTATAAGAGAGCATATTTATAACTTCTCAGGGGAACTCCCTGGAGGATTTGAGAATAATTTGACAAGTCTCTCTGGCAGCCAATGCACATTTTGGGCCTTATTATCATAAATGCAAGCATGTCCCTTTCCCCAAATGAGGACAGGGTCTGGACCCTGCCATTTGTTGGTCATTGGGTCCCTCCACATGGCTTGTGCATAGTTATTGGCAGTTGAAGGGTGCCAAAGGCGATCTGCAGCAGATTTTCCTTCATTGTCATAGGTGAGAAA
>NW_022196904.1:24695025-24705114 GCF_008632895.1 Mastomys coucha
AAGTTAAAAGGGGTCTCCAGTAAGAGTTCAAACACTTTAACAATAGCTGCCAGTTCAACAAGCTGTGCCAAGGAGTAGTCTGTCATGAAACATGAGACTTTTCCACCAATGTTAAAGGCCCGAGGAGGACCCGTCAGTAAAAACTCCTGTGGCTCCCGCAATTAGGGCTGACTTTGTTCTCTTAGGGAAAACCACAGGTGTCCTACACAGGAATTGAATTAATTTATCAGTCAGATAATGGTTATCAATCACACCCTGAAAAGAAGTACAATTAATTGCCCAATCGTCATTGGTCTGAATGAGCCATTGCACCTGAGAGGCATCATAGGGAAGCACAATGATATCAGGATCTTTGCCAAAAAGTTTGAGAGTGCTCTCTCTTCCAAGTCGCAAGAGGTGAGCGACCAGCTGAGGATAAGTGGGTAGCACTCTAGAGGGAGAGGCTGGTAAATGGACCCAAAACAGAGGCTTGAGTTGCCAAAGAAGGCCAGTGGGAGAAAAGGTAGGTAAAACAAGGAATTGTAAAGGGAGATCTGGGGAAAAATATCCAACATTTTGCTCATTAATAGCCTGTTCTACTTTAGCCAACGTGTCTCTTGCTTCTTGGGTCAGTGTGCGTGGGGAAGATGGATCTGAATCGCCATGCAGAATATCGAATAAGGGCTTTAATTCTCCTGTGGTAAGTTTTAGGTAGAGGCGGAGCCAATTGATATCTCCCAGTAAATGCTGAAAATCATTAAGTGTCCATAGGAAATCTTTCCTCAAATGAATTTTTTGGGAAAGGATTTTATTAGAAAATAACTCAAAACCCAAGAATAGATGAGAAGGGTGAATCTGAATTTTCTCAGGGGAAATTTGAAGCCCCTGACTGTGGAGGGCACTAATAAGTTATTGACTGGCACAATGCAATCTATTTTCATTTTCTCCAGAAATCATAATGTCGTCCATGTAATGAATTACGTATAAATCAGGATAAGAAATTCTAAGAGGGTCGATAGCTTGAGCCACATACTTTTGGCAAAAGGTTGGACCATTGGCCATACCCTGGGGGAGAACTCTCCACTGAAAGCGAGGGGAGGGACCCACACAATTAACTATAGGAAGGCTGAATGCAAAGCTTTTGCAATCTTCGGGGCGAAGAGGAATAGAAAAGAAACAATCTTTTAAGTCAATGACTAATTTTATATATCCCCTGGGAATGGCTACTGTTGAGGGGAGGCCAGGTTGTAAGGCCCCCATGGGGACCATAGTTTTATTAACTGCCCTTAGGTCTTGTAAAAGTCTCCATTTGCCACTTCGCTTTTGGATGACAAATATGGCGGTGTTCCAGGGTGATGTTGAGGATTCTATATGTCCAGCGGTCAGTTGTTCCTGCACTAACTCTCTGGCTGTGAACAGTTTTTTAGCAGGGAGAGACCATTGGTCAATCCAGACAGGGGAGTCATCTTTCCAGGTGATCTTATCTGCCTGGTGTGCAGGAGGAGCAATGGCCCTTATAAAAAAATGGGAGTCGTACCCCAACCCAACGCGATTTGGCCTGGGTGTAGCAGATATGGGAGCTGACAGGCCTTGACTGTTTTTCCCCAACCCCTGCCCAGGGAGATAACCCTGGGAAAGCATCTGTTGAGCAACAACTTCGCTAGGGCTGCACATAAAACCCTTCATTTGTGAGAGGATGCCCCTTCCCCAAAGATTAATGGGTAGACCAGGGACAACAAAGGGTGGAGCCAGTATTTCCCTCGCTGTCTTCCCAGGTTAACAGTTGTGAGCTCTGAAGGGTATTCTTAGATTGCCCAATCCCCTGTAAGTGAGTAAGAGAAGGTTGCAAAGGCCAAGAGGAGGACCAGGCACTCTGTGAGATTACAGTAGAGTCCGCACCCGAATCCAGAATACCTTCAAAACGCTTGCCATTTAATTTAAGAGTGACTACAGGGCGGTCCCTGGTAATTGCTTGGACCCAGTAAGGTCTGACTAGTCTGGCTGAGTGAAGCCTTGCTGCGCGCTCACTGCCGGGTTTGAGGTATCTAGAGGCCCGGGCAGGGCTTGTGCCAGTCGCTGTCCCTGAAGGATTGTTATTGGGCCTCAGGGGGCACTGGCTAGAATCTTAAGTTCCCTGGTATAGTCATTATCTACTAAAGAAGGGTGGACTGTGAGCCCTTTTAGGGTGGTAGAGGCATGCCCCAAGATTAGAAAATAAGTGTGAGGTGGTGGGGGTCCAAATGTCCCTGTGGAAAGTACCTGGATGCCGTCCTCAGGAGTTAATATTGAAGTGGAGGAGGCACACAAGTCCAGGCCTGCACTACCTGGGGTTGCTCTGTGGAGACTAAGGGCTGATCTGGCTGCCGGCTGTTCCCCGTGGCCAGGAGAAATGGGATGGGTTGAGGGGCTCGGGGCTGACCCCTCTGGCTGTTTCCCTGAAGGGGAAGCAGAGGATTTCTGGAGATACCCGTTTTGGACCGGTGGGTTTTGGCCCAGTGCTTGCTCCTCCTGCAGCGTGGGCAGAGAGTGCTAGGCTGGGCGGGCCTAGTGGTGGAGCCTGCAGATGGCTGAGGAGCTGCTGCGGGAGGTGCTAGCATAGGACACTGCCAGGTAAAATGTCCAGATTGGCCACATTTAAAACAGTTCTTTTGAGGACCAGTATATTGGAAAGCTGTGTCAAGTGCAAGATTTACAGCTTGTGAAACCTTATGGGAGAAAGTATCTACGTCACGACAAAGACAAATCATTTCATTAAGGTCTTTGTCTCTAATCTTGCCACGCAACACAGCCTTGCAAGCAGAGTTGGCATTTTGTAAGCTAGCTGTTTTATAAGCTTGTTGTCTGATTCTTCTTGCCCCAAAGTTCTCTCTGCAGCCTCAAGTAGGCGACTCACAAACTCACTATATTCTTCCTGAACTCCCTGAATGATTTTTGTCAGAGGTGTAGTAACCGAGCCTCTGGCCGGAATTGCTCGCCAGGCACTAAGAGCAGCGCTGGCAGTTTGTGCCAAGAGACCAATGGGAAGGCGCTGTTGGCGTGTTTCTGTGGCGTACCTACCCTGGCCACTGAGTTTCTTGAAGGTCCAGGTCGCAGAAGGCAACCTGGGGGTCTTCTGGCTGCAATAGCCTGGCACCGGTCCAAAAAATCAACTTTCCAGGACAAAAATTGTCCATGCATTAAGACAGATTGGACTACTCTAATCCATTCTCCAGGAATTAGGTATCCTCCCCCTGAAATTGTCTCGAGAATAGAGAGGGTAAAAGGAGCATTAGGCCCATACGTTCTAACCGCATTATTAAGTTCTTTCAATGCCTTGAAACGTAACCTGCAGTAGCCTGCGAAGCACTGCTGGTGCTTGTTCCTCACCATCACTCTCCCGGTCTCCTGCAGCCCTGCCTTCGTTGTCTGATTCAGGGGGAGGGGACCCTGCCTCTTGCAGGCTCACTCAAGGCAGTCAGGGAGTCATCCACGGAGGATGTAGGCAAATTAGCATTCCCTGTGGAGCTGGTGGCAACAGGGAAAGCCAGCATCTTGGGCTCAGGGCCCTGAAGAGGTTCATTTTTAGAATGACCCAAGGCTTCGGTTGGGGAAATGGGCACAGCTGCAGCAGGAGTAGCAGGGGAAGTGAATAAGGTCTCCCTAAAGGCTTCTTGTAGGGGAATTAGGTTCTGTAGAGACCTGAACGTATTTTCTCTGGAGATGTAAGACCTCCTCCAATCCTCCACTTGAGTGGAAAGCTGGTCTCTAGCCTCAATAAGAGTAGGTGCAGGCAGAGACTGGGACAGAAAGGTAGGGGTGCAGATCTGAGATGCATAGGGAGGAGGGCCTCTTAAAGGGGCCAAGGCAAATGGCGGCCAGCCAGGATTATGGTAACGAGCTGCTCCTTCTTCCCACGTGGCTCCATCCCTAGGATTGAGAGGCTCTCTATCTGGGGGAATTCTAAAAACTGGATTGATCAATGGTACCTCAGGAGGAGGTGTGCAAGTTGGGAGAGGAGGATAGAAGTTTGGGGAGCGCATGGAGGGGCTTCAGGAGCATCAATAACGACTGAGGGAGATCTTTCAGGGCCCTTTTCAGATGAAATGGAAGCTGCAGAGGCTGCTCTAGACAAAGGGCAAAGGCAATACTCAGCCACTGACAAGAGTTGCTGCTTATTGGGGTCTGAGTACACCCCATGGACAATATCTCGAATAAGTCCCCCATAAATGAAAACCATGGTAGGAACAGCATCCTGACCTTGAGTGGCTAGGATCTCATTGAGTTCCCTGCCTACTCTTTGTGACTTTTTAGGGTTAATCTGCTGGCCATCTATGATGAACCAGGAGCAAGCCTGGTCTACATAAATGAAAAATTTAATTAAATCTTTTTTCTTTACTCAAACCCCCCTTACCCTGAGAGTTGCCTTTAGATCTTTTATGAATATCACTTCTTTAGACAACTTATGGCCCTTTTTTTGTTTTTTTCGAGACAGGGTTTCTCTGTGTCACCTTGGCTGTCCTGGAACTCACTCTGTAGACCAGGCTGGCCTTGAATTTAGAAATCCGCCTGCCTCTGCCTCCCAAGTGCTGGGATTAAAGGCGTGCGCCACTTATGGCCGGAAATGTACTTACACGACGCGATCCATTCTGTGAGCGGCAAAATGGCGGCTGCACTTTCTCTCTTCCCGGGGAGCTCTCCCGGGGTCCTTACAAGATGACCTGTCCAGGGAAGTTTGTACCTCGAGCCCCACGTTGAAGGCGCCACCTATCCCTACCCGCGGGATCTTGGTTATTGTATGGTCTCGAGGAGAACCGGGCCTGGAAGAAGAACGGGCGGGGACAAAGGAGAGGAAGGCTAAGCAAGTCTTTTGTCAAAGCCTCATTTATTAATGACCAGTGGCCAGTATATATACGTTACAGAAAAAGAAAATGAGGAGGGGTGAGGGGAATTCGGCTGGAACAAAGGAGTAGAGGGGAACATCTGGACAGGTGTTTGATAAGGGGGCCTGAGACATATTGCAGCCTTATCTTGGGGAGTTGTCTCTGTGAAGCTTGGCTCCAGGCGCCTCTCAGCAGGGCAAGGTAAACATTTTCTCAGGAGGAGTGGGCTTGATTTAACACCTTCCCAGGAAGGGAAGATTCCTGCTTGACCCTTTAGTGCCTGCTTGAAACTCTCCCAGGGATGAAGATAGCCATAAAACATTTTTTCCGGGGAGGAAGGTGCCTGGTTCCCAAGCCTCTTGGCTCCAGGTGTCTCTGCCAGAGCTGAAGTTAGCAGCGGGTCAAGCCAGGGAATGCTCAGAGTGTGCTTTTGGTTTCCAACACCCACCATCTGATTATCTCTAGTGTGACTTGCCCTCGCTATATCTAACTGGGGCCTGTCCTTCCTGTGACCCTGGTTGTGTCAGAACTCCTCAGGTTCTGCTCTCTCTGCGATCCTGTGATTTTGGGATCCTGTGATTCTGGGTGTGTCAAAGCTCCTGGGAGTCAACCTGCCTTTGGGACCCTGAGCTCCTGGTGTGACTAGGCTTCTGGGATTCTGGAATCCTGTGATCCTGGGTTTGTTAGAATGCCTGGGAGTGGATCTTCTTCTGGGTATTGTGGGACTACCTGCGGAGTTCTTGCTTAAGGTCTCCTCAGGGCACTGCCACAGACAGGAATTAATCCATGCCACTGGTCAGGCAGAGTTCCTGGGTTCCCTGCTACCTCTGGTCCCAGTTACTTCTGTGTTGGGGCAGATGGTTTGTCCTCCTCAAATCTGATCCTATCAACATTAAACCTCTTAAGGCTCCTGAGCATGAGTTGCTTTTGCTTGTTTTTTTCTTTACTCTTGATGTTGTGAGCAGCTTGCACTGTTCGAGAGACCACAAAGTGATGTTGTTCAATGATTGACTTTCACTTGAGTGGAGTCCAAGATAGCAAAGTATATTTCTCCTAACTAAAATGTAATGACATGCAATATATAAAATTAACAAACATTTCATCTTTGAAAACATCTAGTCATAACAATACATTTTCATTTGTTTATATGGAGAAATATAGAGAGGGATTCTGTTCTTATCTGAAGTTTAATGTGTTAAGTTAAAAGGAGCAGAGAGTAATACTTTGATCAGGACCTTATAATACATTAAACCTTTTAGGGAAAATGGGTTTCATCTGTTTTAGACCAGCCTGCAGCAGAGTGCAGTTATATACAAGAGAATGGAGGGTGGTGAATAACTCACTGTGTCAGTCTGTTTCTAACCAGAAATCTTTCACATCAACAAATGATTATAACCTTACTCTTTTAAAATTACAGCAGTGAGCACCATACCATGTTCATACAAGATGTTGAAAACATATTTATGAAATAAATATTTAATGGTTTAGTAAAGCTGTCTTCTGTTTTTGGCTTTTTTAGTAACTCTGGCTTTCAACAGTTGAAGAACACAGAACAAGGATCCTTAGGGTCTCTGAAGATCAACAATAAAGGAGAAATAGTGGGGAAACCTGCAACCAAAACTTGATTGCAATGCTTCAGGAATTGATGAGAATATATAAAAAAGGTGTAAAAAATGATACAAATAATATGTAGAAGATAAAAGCCAACAAATGTGACCACCACCATCAGGATAGTATGGGTTGCTCTGGTCTCAGCTTGGCCTCTGTGGTCTCGAGTCGTAGTGAGGATGTGCTGCATTCGATGCCTGTGTCTATGGAGGAGAAGTACCATGGAGACACTGGTCCAGACCATGATGCTCATGAATATGGTATCATGGGAAAACAGCAAGAAGATAATGCCTACACTGAATCCAGAAGTGGTACAGAAAAACTTGCTTTTACAGTCAGTGTTATTTTCTGTTTTCTGTGGACCAGTGACCTTAATTGGAATGTAGATGTTACTTAAGACACTGAAGAACCAACAACTGTAACAAGAATAACTCACCCAATTTGGGACACTTGCTCTGAGTATAACTTTACCTCTATTAACAGGAGCAAGAGTGACAAACTGATGGACACTCAGGACACAGGTGGAACACAAGTTTGTGCTTCTTGACACCAGGCGAGTGAAGTGTTCTAATTTACACTTGAGGTCAGTTTGATGACTTCTTGGAGCAAAAGCCACCTTGCTGTTTGGAAATGTAGTGATGAAGAGAACCAAGGCATTTGTCACAGCGATGTGGCTTAAAATCACCTGCCTGGGCCTCTGTTGAAAACCCATCAAGATTGGAGAAAAATTATAGACAAAAAGAAATACATTGGTGATAGTCCCAATGCCAAACTGGCACAACAAGAGGATTTGAAGAGCCACTTCTTCAGTGGTTTTCAGGGATTTATCACAAGGAGACATAGAGAGGGCTTTACTCAACTCTTGATTAATGTTTAGATAGTACACAGCTGTCCTCAGGATTCTCTTCTATTTTTCCATGCTTATTAGTTAATTTGGGATAATTTCTTCTCTTGATCAGGGAGACATTAATCTATCACACTACAGGAGCTTTGCCTGTAGAACAATGCATGGACTGTAACTCAGAATAAAATTTTATACTTAATGAATTACTCCTGCCTCAAGATAAATTTTGTATTGGAACTACATCTTTTTGATCACATACATTAATAACTTGCACAATAATACACATTTTAACATACCATGGGGTTTGCATATCAATAAAGAGTGGAAAGAGAGTAGCATGAGTGTGTGATTCTATTGTCAGAATTCAATAAATTTAGGAGGGCAGGAAGACTGCAAATGGCATGTAACTTAATCAATAAAATCACTTAATAAATAATAAGTTAAAGAGTCCTTCATTTTGTTAGACGAGAGATGATGCTACATTTGGAATGAATCTTAATAATAAAACTTAATCAATAAAAAAGAAAAGAGAAAGGCACCATAAAAATAATTAACACAATTTTCTCATGTTATAGTAACACGTTAAAAAATATATATTAATAAGATGATTTACACATAATAATGTGTAAGGTTTTGTAACTGAATTTAGATGGAGAAAATTAAGTTGTTTTTTTTTTTGAGGAACTTTTATACTACTCATCCACAATATAAAATATGAAATATTTCTGATAAAGCCACCTGTGTTTTGATCACACAGATGAACATATGTTTACATGTGTATCCTCCATGTTAAAAAACCCAATTGCTAACAAGTTTCATTTGTTCATATTTTTCCCAATCTTAATTTTTATTCTAAAAAGTCAGGTGCCAGAGTCGTACCTGCATCATTTCCAGCTTCCCTCCAAAATTATTAACCCCATCACTATTATACTCTCTGCAAGCTGATGCTTAATCTGCATTTTACTGGTTTATATGTTTTCAAAAGGAACACAGGAGTGTCCATCCACCAGACAAAATTCAACATCTCCTGTACAGATGTTATATTGAATGCTGTTTTCTGCTAAGTGCAAATCCAGAAAACAGACATTTCTTTGAGATGAAAGCAAATTTTAACCTATTTGAGTAAACTTCAGTCTTCAAAAATAATTAGTGATTCATATTGGCTTTAGAAGACAATGTACACTCAAGAAGGGAGAAGAGAGTTTTAAGAATTCTATGGTTGCAAGAATCCTACCTTCTGAGTCACAGGATGAAGATGCTTATCTGACGGGTCAGGAACACAGCTCCTATAGAAGCATATATTGTAATGCCTTTCACATTGAAGAAGTTGTCTGTGTGTTTCCTTGCCTGAGAAAGAATGCCAGGAAATTCAGAATGGCTTTTAATCTCTATTAAGTACTGTGAAGGTAACCCACCAAGTCCAGGCTTATACTCTCATAAAATAGTAGGGTACCTGGACATGACATCCTTCAGAGAGTTTATTATTGTGTCAAATTTGATGTCAGTGTATTTGTCTGGCTGGTATCTTTGGGATACCTCTGATGAAGGAAAATCATTTATCCCCAGAGCAAATCTCCATTTTTACTTTCTAGTGCTTAATGATGATGTCTAGGAGTTTGTTAGATGTTGATGAGGACCTGAGCAGAAGTTAAGAAAGGATGTTCATGTTTCCTTTGGGAAAATTTAAGTTCTGAAATGATCTTGTAGTCAGATGTGAATTCAGGCACTCAAGGGTAGAACAAGGAACGCATTATGCACATTTCTATGGAGTGATTTATCATTATTATTTTAGTCTTGCAAAATTATGCTAACAATTCCTTCCAGAAAACCAGCAACTTGTCATTCAGATTCTGTAATTTCCCAGGAAATTGCTTCAGTTCAACTTTTACCATGTTTATCCCATGATATATACTTCTGAAAATTTATTAACTGAAGCTGGTCTTTCCCACCTGAATCCTCAGGTTATTCCCATATCCACATGTTTTCAGTTAGATTGTTATTTTCTGATATACTCATGAATCTTTATCAGAAGCCTAACATACTTTGCTATTATCAAGAGTATCTGCTTTGTAAAGAAGCAGTCCTGAACAAACAAGGAAAGATATTAATAGATACAACCAGACTCATTTATACTCTAAGTATAATAAAAAACAAGGGACTTAGTTTTGATTATCAATGATGAAAATAAAACTCGGATTGTAAATGTAAGAATTGTCGGTTCTAAACCTTTATTGATAGTCACACCTGCAGCAAGATTGTCTTAGGCTCAGTTAAAGTACATATATTAGGATGTATGAAAACAAGATATCATTGCTAATATTTCATTTACTAATGAAAATAATAGAATTTTGAAGGGATATGGGGGAAATACCTTGGTCATGTTTGTCTGAGACATGCATACATCCATGATTGCAACTGTGAAATTGTTGTTGGCCAATTTAAACTACATATTAGTTATTAGCCTCAGACATGAATGTATATATAGTGGAATAACTTTAAAAGTCAGGAATTTGTCAGAGTCATTGCATCTTGAAAAATAAGAGATAGAATATCCCTATTATACTAATAGGTGTTATAAAAGATTAAAGTGTGATAATAGAACATGAAGAGTTAAATTTGGGTGTATGTAGGATAGAAAGTAGACAAGGAAATAAGAAAAGGAATAACTAAAACTAGGTGTATTTTGAAAAACTGAAGAGAAATATAATGCTTTTGAGGCATCCTGTAGTATATTCACTTGAATGTTTCAAAGGAGTTTTTTTTTTAATTTTTTTTTAATTTTTAAATTTTTTTTTATTT
>NW_022196904.1:24705900-24710618 GCF_008632895.1 Mastomys coucha
TTTACTATGTTCAAATATGAGCCTTGAATTCTTGATCTTTCCAAGACTTTTATCATGAAGGGATGTTGTATTTTGTCAAATGCTTTCTCAGTATCTAATGAGATGATCATATGGTTTTTATCTTTGAGTTTGTTTATATAGTGAATTACATTGATGGATTTTGGTATATTGAACCATCCCTGCATCCCTGAGATGAACCCTATTTGATCATGATGGATGATCATTTTGATGTGTTCTTGAATTCTGTTTGCAAGAATTTTATTAAGTATTTTTGTATTGATATTCATAAGGGAAGTTGGTCTGAGGTTTGCTTTCTTTGTTAGGTCTTTATGTGGTTTAGGTATAAGAGTAATTGTGGCCTCATAGAACAAATTGGGTAGAGTACCTTCTGTTTCTAATTTGTGGAATAGTTTGAGACTCCTCAAACTATTGAGTATTGGTATTAAATCTTCTTTGAAGGTTTGATAAAACTCTGCACTAAACCCATCCAGACCTAGGCTTTTTTTGGTTGGGAGACTATTAATTACTGTTTCTATTTCATTAGCAGATAAGGGACTGTTTAGATCATTGATCTGACCTTGATTTAACTTTGGTACCTGGTATCTGTCTAGAAAAATGTTCATTTCATCCATGTTTTCCAGTTTTGTTGCGTATAGGCTTTTATAGTAGGATCTCATGATTTTTTGGATTTCCTCTGTGTCTGTTGTTATGTCTCCCTTTTCATTTCTGGTCTTGTTAATTATAATACTGTCTCTGTGCCTTCTAGTTATTCTGGCTAAGGGTTTATCTATTTTGTTGATTTTCTCAAAGAACCAGCTCCTGGTTTGGTTGATTTTTTGTATAGTTCTTTTTGTTTCTATTTGGTTGATTTCAGCCCTGAGTTTGATTATTTCCTGTCTTTGAATCCTCTTTGGTGAATTTGCTTCTTGTTGTTTTAGAGCTTTCAGATGTGCCGTCAAATTGCTGGTGTATACTCTCTCCTGTTTCTTTTTGGAGGCACTTAAAGCTATTAGTTTTCCTCTTGGGACTGCTTTTATTGTGTCCTATAAGTTTGGGTATGTTGTGGCTTCATTTTCATTAAACTCTAGAAAGTCTTTAATTTCTTTCTTTATTTCTTCCTTGAACAAGTTATCATTGAGTAGAGTGTTGTTAAGCTTCCACGTGTATGTGGGCATTCTATTGTTTACATTGTTATTGAGGAGCAGCCTTAGTTCATTGTGATTTGATAGGATGCAAGGAATTGTTTCAATCTTCTTGTATGTGTTGAGGCTTGATCTATTACCAATTATATGGTCAATTTTGGAGAAGGTACCAGGAGGTGCTGAGAAGAAGTTATATCCTTTTGTTTTAGGATAAAATGTTCTATAGATATGTGTTAAATCCATCTATTTCATAATTTCTGTTAGGCTCACTATGTTTTTGTTTAGTTTCTGTTTCCATGATCTGTCCATTGCAGAGAATGGTGTGTTGAAATCTCCCACTATTATTGTGTGCAGTGCAATGTGTGCTTTGAGCTTTAGTAAGGTTTCTTTTATGAATGTAGATGCCCTTGTATTTGGAACATTGAGGTTCAGAATTGAGAATTCATCATGGTAGATCGTACCTTTGATGAGTATGAAGTGTCCCTCCTTATCTTTTTTGATCACTTTAGGGTGAAAGTAAATTTTATTCAATATTAGAATGGCTATTCCAGTTGTTTTCTTGGGACCATTGGCTTGGAGAATTGTTTTCTATCCTTGTATTCTGAGATAATGTCTGTCTTTGTCACTGAGGTGGGTTTCCTGTATTCAACAAAATTTTGATTCCTGTTTATGTACCCAGTCTGATAGTCTATGACTTATTATTTGAGACTTGAGTCCATTGATATTAATAGATATTAAAAAAATAATTGTTGCTTCCTCTTATTTTTGTTGTTAGAGTTAGAATTCTGTTCATGTGGTTATCTTTTTTTAGTTCTATTGGAAGATTACTTTTTTGCTTTTTCTATGATGTAGTTTCCTTCCTTGTGTTAAAATTTTCTATTTGTTACCTTTTGAAGGGCTGGATTTGTGGGAAGATTTTGTGTGTATTTGGTTTTATCATCAAATACTTTAGTCTCTCTATCTATGGTAATTTAGAGTTTTGCTGGGAATAATAGCCTGGCCTGGCATTTGTGTTCTCTTAGGGTCTGTATGACATCAATCCATGATCTTCTGGCTTTCATAGTCTGTGGCGAGAAGTCTGGTGTAATTCTGATAGGACTGCCTTTATATGTTACTTGACCTATTTCCTTCACTGCTGTTATGTTTTCTTTGTTTTATGCATTTGGTGTTTTGACTATTATGTGGCAGGAGGAATTTCTTTTCTGGTGCAGTCTATTTGGAGTTCTATAGGCTTCTTGTATGTTCATGGGCATCTCTTTCTTTAGGCTATGGAAGTTTTCGTCTATAATTTTGTTGAAGATAGTTACTGGCCCTTTAAGTTGGAGATCTTCACTCTCTTCTATACCTATTATCCTTAGGTTGGGTGTTCTCATTGTGTCCTGGATTTCCTGGATGTCTTGGGTTAGAAACTTTTTCATTTTATGTTTTCTTTGACAGTTGTGTCAATGTTTTCTATGGTATATTCTGCCCCTGAGATTCTCTCTTCTATCTCTTGTATTCTGTTGGTGATGCTTGCATCTATGGTTCCTGACTTCTTTTCTAGGAGTTCTGTCTCCCAATTTTTCTCTTTTTGTAATTTCTTAACTGTTACTACTTTCATTTTTAGGTCCTGGATGGTTTTGTTCAGTTCCTTCACCTGTTTGGTTGTGCTTTTCTGTAGTTTTATAGCATTTTTGTGTTTCCTCTTAAAGGGCTTCTCCTTGTTTACTCCTGTTCTCCTATAATTCTTTAAGGGATTTTTCTGTTTCCTTTTTAAGGGCTTGAATCTGTTTACCTGTGTTCTCCTGTATTTCTGTAAGGGAGTTATTCATGTCCTTCTTAAATTCCTCTATCACCATTGTAAGACATGATTTTAGATCCAAATGTTGCTTTTCCAGTGTTTTGGCATATGCAGGAATTGCTGTGGTGGGAGTACTAGGTTCTGATGAAGCCAAGTAGTCCTGGTTTCTGTTGATAAGATTCTTGCATTTGCCTTTCACCATCTGTTGATCTCTGGTGTTAGATGTTCTTGCTGTCTCTGGCTGGAGCTTGTTTCTCCTGTGGGACTGTAAACCTGTGTCAGCATTTATGGGAGATCAGCTCTCTTCTGAATTTGGTATGCTTTCAGACCTAGAATGTATATATAATATCTCTCCCACCAAACCTTAAGGATCTTCACAGAACATGGCATTTGCAGAATTTTAGAACCAGAGGTAGTTGATAACATCAATGAAACAATGTTTTCTGGCCAGTTCAGGGGAGGCACAGAGATATTGACCCAAAAGGATTGCAAAAGAATTCAGAAGAACTGTACAAGATTAAGACCAACCAATACTGTTAGTTCTTTGTCAATAGGATAGAAAATAGAGTTGTCTGAGAAAGACTAATGTCAATTGGGAAAATGCTTTCCTCAATTTACCTGTAGTCAAGTCTGTAGGGAATTTATTTATAAGAGTTGATATGATAGTTTTTATGTCGATGGGGAAAAGTTCAGCCATGGAAGGTGTTCTGTGTAGCTTTATAAATAGATTGAGCAAGTCATGGGGAGAAAGCCAGTAAGCTGAGCTTCTTTTCTTGTTTCAATTGCTGAGTTCAGGTTCCTCTCTTGATTTCCTGCCTTGGTGTCCCCTGATGATTGATGCATCCTATAAAACAAGTAAACCTTTTCTTCCTTGGCTGTTTTATTCATGGTGCTTTTTGCATCCAGTGAAATGAACTAAGACACTAACAAAATTCCAGCATGGACGATAAAGGCAGGCACAATCACACCACTCACTGGAGTAATAATAAAATAAATAAAAATATGATAATTGATAAATAAAATGTGATAATTGATGATAAAGAGATTCAGTTTTTAAATGATATGATCCCTGGCATGTTAGCCACATTGTGGAGAAGTCCATATTCTGAAGAAGAGTGGATTTGATGGAAACAGAAGAAAATCAAAAGTTGTGTGATTATGGCTGTGGAAATGAGTAGATGTGCAAAGAGTTTGATGAGTGAGCTGAGTATGACCCAAAAGTTGAATGAAATTCACCAAGTTAATAAGAAGTATAGAAAATCATGCACATAATCCTAAGTTGAGAAAGGTATGGTGAATGGTCATCTCATGTTTGAAAATAGCCCCTTCTACACCCAGGATCAGAGGTGAGCAGCAACCAACATCTATCCCAACACTGGGAGTAACTGGGCCCAGGGGGAGTAGGCACACAAGAACTCTGCCAGACCAATGACTTGGGTTCCTTCCAATCTGTCTGGGCTGGGGTCCAGAGCAGACCTTGGGCACAAGCTCTGCAGCCAGGCCCACAACACCCAGAGGAAGCTCCACTTCCAGGTGCTCTGACACACCCAGGATCAGAGAGTAGACCTTCGGTGCAAGCTCCATAGGCAGTCCCACAACACCCAGAAGAAGCTCCACTCTCAGGCGCTCTGACACACCCAGGATCAGAGGTGAGCAGGAACCAACATCTGTCCCAACACTGGGAGTAACTGGGACCAGCGGAACCAGGCACACAGGAATGCCACCAGCCCAGTGACTTGTGTTCCTTCTGGTCTGTCTGGGTTAGTGTTCTGAGCAGACCTTGGGCACAAGCTCTG
>NW_022196904.1:24712460-24712839 GCF_008632895.1 Mastomys coucha
GTAAGAGAACAACAAAGAGTGAGACTGAATGCTTTGCTTGACATTTGTAATTCTTGTATCAAGTTTGATGAAGAGGATTTTATAAGTTACTATTGCTCTGAGGTGAATGCTTTTCCAAATTATCACAGCTAATGAACCAAATTCTTACCCTCACCTAATGTCTGTGCCACCCTCCAAGCAGAACCATTGTTCATTGAAACGGTTGTTGAATGACTTTATGGATAGACCATCTTAATACCTATACCATTTCTTAAATGAATGTAACCTGTTCTCTGTGGGCTGAGAATTAAGTCACTCACTCTAGTCAAATACTTTGACCATAGCAGGAAGTCTGTAACCAAAAATCGAGCCTACTATTCATTTCTTGGTGCAGCAGAAC
>NW_022196904.1:24927926-24948033 GCF_008632895.1 Mastomys coucha
AGTGTGAGGATGTGATTCCATCAGCAGAATTCAATACATTTAGAAGGGAGGGGAGTCTGTAAATGGCATGTATCTTAGTCATTAAAATCCCTTAAACAATAAAAATGTATAGATTCCATCTTCAGATTTTGTCATCAGAATTCAGTATGAATTAGAGGAATAGGAGGTTGAAAACAGGGTGTATCTTAATCATCAAAATAACTTAATCAAAAAATACAAATGAACCACAAAAAGAATTAATGGAATTTCCTCATCTTATGCTAACCTTTTAAAAATTATGTATATGCTAATAACATGTATGAGTACATATCATAATAAAGTGTATAAATGACTTCAGTTGTAGAAAACTAAGTTGTTGACTCTGAAGGAATTTTTATACTACTCATCCCCACAACAAAATACCAAATATTTCTGATAAAGCCACTGTCTTTTCATCACATAGTTGAACATAGGTTTACATATGTAACCTCCATGTGAAAAAAATACTTGCTAACAAGTTTCATTTATTCATATTGTTACTGATCCTAATATTTGTTCTAAAAAGTCAGGTGCCAGAGTCTTACCTGCATCATCTCTGTCTTTGCTCCAAAATTATTAATACAATCACTATTATTCCCTTTGCATGCTGAAGCTTTGTCTGCTTTTTACTTGTTTATATGTTTTCTAAAGAAAAACGTGGGCCTCCATCCACAAGATAAAGTTCAACTTCTCACACACAGATGTCACAGAACTCAAACACAGAAAACAGAATGCTGTTTTCTGATGAGTACTAATTCAAAAACCAGATATTTCTATGAGATTAAAGCAGAATATTAACCTAATTGAGTTAAACTGCAGTCTTCAGAAGACAGTTTTTCACCAAAAAAAAAGGAATAAGAGAATTTTAAGCAGATGTGTGTGGTTAAAAGAATCCCACCTTCTGAGCCACAGTCAGGATGCTCAAAGGCCAAAGGCCATCTCCAGGCCACACCTCCTGTAGTGCCTGTTACATTGAAGAAGTACTCTTTGTCACTCTTTTCCTGAGGAAAAAATGCAAGGAAATTCGAAATGGTTTCCTATTTTCCATACAATGCTGTGAACGTAACCCAAAAGAGTTCAGGTTTCCAGTCTCATAAAATAATAGGGTACCTGGACAGGACATCCTTCAGAGCGTTTATTATTGTGTCATCTGTGTCTTCAGTGCATTTGTCTGCATGGTGACCTTGGGATATCTCTCATGAAGGAAAAATCATTTGTCCCAGGAGCAAATCTCAATTTTTACTTTCTGGTGCTTAATGGTGATGACTAGAAGTTCGTTAGAGTTTAATGAGTGGCTGAGTAGAAGTTAGAAAATGGTTTTCATGTTTCCTTTGGGAGAATCTAAGTTCTGAATTGATCTTGTAGTCAGATGTAAATTGTGGCACTCAAGAGTAGAACAAGGAACTCATTATGTGCATTTCTATGGAGTCTTTTCCTCCCTACTATTTTACTTTTGCAAAGTTATTCTGACACCTTGTCCTTCCAGAAAAACAGCAACATACCATTCAGATTTTCTAATATCCCAGGAAGTTGCTTCATTCCAAAGTTTCCCATGTTTGTCTCAGGACACATCTGACAAGTGTGTTAACTGAAGCTTGTTTTTACACCTGAATCCTGGGGTTTAATCCAATATCCATTTGCTTTAAGGTAGATTGTGTGTTGTTTTCTTGTATACTCATGAATTCTTATCAGAAGCCTAGTGTTCTTATTTAGTATCTGAGAATCTGCTGCATAAAGAAGGAACCTGGATATACAATAAGCAAAAGATGTGAATTGAGCAATCATTATTGGAGGGAGAGAGGACTTGGGAGGAAATAAAGTGGCATTATCAGAAACTGGAGAAGATGTGAGAGAGGTTCAGAGGTCAAAATTGAACAAAAATGTGTAGAGGGAGGGATGAGGAACTGGGGATAGTCACTAGAGGGTCCCAGAAACCAGGGAAATGTGAAGTTCCCAGGAACCAATGGGGAAATCAATGTTAAATCTTTTGTATTGTGCAGAGTAGGTGAGATAGAACCTATTGAGATTAGCCCCCAGGAGATAGGCAGTCCCTGGTCAAGGGCGGCCACCCACCCATCTTAAAGTTTTTAACCCAGAAGTGTTCCTGTCCAAAGGAAGATCAGGGACAAAAAAATGGAACTGAGACTGAAGAAAGGGCCAACCAAGAACTGCCCCACTCTGGGATCCATCATGTCTACAGACATCAAACCCAACACTGTTGCCATTGTCAAGATGTGCTTGCTGACAGGTATCTGATGTGGCAGTTCCTTGTGAGATCTGGCAAACAACTGACCAATGCATACATGGATGCTTGGAGTCAACCATTAGGCTGAGCCCCGAGAACCTGTTGGAGTTTGTGATAGACTTGAGGAGCAGAGGGGGATTGCAACCCCATTGGAAGAACAATACAGTCTGTCCTGACCATTCAGTACTCCTAGAGTCTAGAACAGCAACCAAGGAGTGTAGCTGGAGGTATCCATGTGTACTGGCTGGTTTTGTGTGTCAACTTGACACAGGCTGGAATTATCACAGAGATGGGAGCTTCAGTTGGGGATGTGCCTCCATGAGATCCAGCTGAGGGGCATTTTCTCAATTAGTGACCAAGGGCGTAGGGCTCCTTGTGGGCGGTGCCATCCCTGGGCTGTAAGTCTTGGGTTCTATAAGCGAGCAGGCTGAGCAAGCCATGGGAGGCAAGCCAGTAAGGAACATCACTCCATGGCCTCTGTATCAGCTCCTGCTTTTTGACCTGCTTGAGTTCCAGTCCTGACTTCCTTTGTGATAAACAGCAATGTGGAAGTAAGCCAAATAAACCCTTTCCTCCCCAACTTGCTTCATGGTCATGATGTTTGTGCAGGAATAGAAACCCTGACTAAGACACCATGTAACCAGATACATATGTAGCAGAGGATGGTCCTGGCGTGTGTTGGTGGGAGACCTTTGGTTCCAGGAAGGTTTGCTGCCTCAGCATAGTGAGATCCTGGAGCAGTGGGGTTGGAGAATATGGGTGGGTGGGGGAACCACTCTCATACAGGCAAAGGGAAGGGTTGTGGGTGGAGGGCAGATATAGGATAGGGAGGTTCGTTGAGGGGTTGACAGAAAGTGGGATATCATTTGCATGTAAATGAATGGAATGATTAATAATAATAATAATAATAATAATAATGATAACAATGAAGAAATAAATAGATCCAACCACATTCATTTCTGCTCTTAGTTTAACAAAAAAATTGGGACTTAGATTTGATTTTCAATGGTGAAAATTAAAAACTTCAGTTATAAATCTAATAATTGTATGTTCTAAACATTTATTGATATTCAAACCTGCAGCAAGATTGTCTTAGACACATTCAGACAATGCATACTTGTCTGTGTGAGAAACAAGGTATTATTGTATAATAATTAATAATGAAATTATTTAAATTTAGGAGGCATATATGTGGAAATAGGACAAAAAAAGAATAACTCGTAATTAATTGCTCAGTTATTTTATGTTTGTCTAGGACAAGCACACATCCATGACTTCAACTGTGAAATTTATGTTGGCCAATTTACAATAATGTACCTAGTGGGGACATTAAATTCAGGAATTTGTAAGTGTCATGGCACACTGAAAAACAGGAGATAGAATACAGTGTTATGAAAGAGTGAAAATGGAACATGCAGTGTATGTATGACAGAAAGTAGGTGAGGAAATATGGAGAAGAATTACCAATACTAAGGTTTTTTTTTGAAAACTGCCCACATGTATGTGTACAGAAACATAGTGCTATTGATGCATCCTGTAATATGTTCACATGCGTGTTTCAAATGAGTTTGTAAATCTGCACTATATTAGGTAGACAGTCCCCCAAGTAGACATTTCATGCAGAATAATTGACATTCTATTCCAGGATTAGATGACTTCTCATTTTAGCTGTTTGACAATCAACTCCCAAAGCACAATTCACCCCACCCCAAGCATTACAGGCTACTACCAATAGTGCTTGGATTTCTCCAAAACTGGGTACCTGAAGATACCCTGTACTCTCATAAAAGAGGTAGTGGAAAATACCCTTGATCAGATTGGTATAGGAGAAAATTTCCTGAACAGAACACCAATAGCTCAGGCTCTAAGATCAACAGTGGATAACTGGGACCTCATGAAATCACAAAGCTTCTATAAGGCAAGGGACATTGTCAATAGGACAAAATGGCAGCCTACAGTTGGGGAAAATCTTTACCAACCACACATCTGACAGAGAGCCAATATCCAAAATTATAAAGAATTCAAGAAGTTAGATACCAACTACCCAAATAACTCAATTTAAAAAATGGGACACAGAACTAAACAGAGAATTCCCAGCAGATGAATTTTGAATAGCCAAGAAGTACTGCAAGAAAGGTTCAGCATCCTTAGTGATCCGGGAAATGAAAATCAAAACAACTCTGAAATTCCACCTTACACCTATGAAAATGGCTAAGATCAAAGACTCAAAGGGCAGTGTGCTGGCAAGGTTGTGGAGCAAGGAAAACACTCCTTCACTGCTGGTAGGAGTGAAAACTTTTACAATCAGTCTGAAAATTAACTTAGAAGTTTCTCAGAAGACTGGGTCTGACTATACCACTCCTGGGCATATACACAAAAGATGCTCCACCATCCCACAAAGACACTTTGCTCAACTATGTCCATAGAAGCTTTATTCATAATAGCCAGAACCTGAATACAATCTAGATTTGTCTCAACTGAAAAATGGATTCAGAAGAAGTGCTTTTTCTATATCATGGAGTACTACTCAGCCATTGAAAACAAGGACATCATAAATTTCTCAGGAAAATGGATGAAACTAGAAAATATCCTGAGTGAGATACCCAGACCCAAAGGACATCCTTGTTATGTACTCATTTACAAGTAGATATTAGCCATAAAGTACAGCATAACCATGCCAAAATCAACAGACCCAAAGGAGCCAAATAACAAGGAGGCTCCAAGGGCGGATGTCTGAATCTTTCTCAGAAGGGGAAAAACCTCAAGATCAGAGGTAGATGGAAGGTGGGAACTGAGTGGCAGAGGGTATGCTGAGGGGGTTAGCCCAGAGTTGGGAAGATCATATGTAAGTAGAGCAAGGGAGAGATAAGTGATATCAGTGAATGAGGAGGTCAATCTCTAGAATGTGCCAGAGACCTGGGAGGAGGAGAGGCTTCAGAGAATCTATGAGGAAACTCTAGCTGAGACTCCAATAGTGGGGAATATGAATCCTGAAGTGCCCACTTCCTGTAGCCAAGCAGCGCTCTCACTGGAAGGATAAGGACAGCAACCTACGCACAAAACCTTTGACCTAAAATGTACCCTGACTACTGTACGTATAAGGAAAAATAAAGTACATAGACTGAGGGAATGGCCAACCAATGACTGACCCAAATTGAGATCCATCCCATGGGCAAGAACCAATCCCTAACAGTATTAATATTGCTCTATTATGCTTGCAGAAAGGCACCTGGCATTGAAAGTCTGGAGAATCTTAGAATTTAAAATGAGGGCATTTAATACAAATGTATGCTGTATAACCTTTACCTAAAAGGACATGGAGGGCCACTGTAGCCAGCCAGAAATATAAAATAGCCAGTTCCAGGAACCCAGAGCCTCAGGGCTCTGGTTCCCCATACCTGCCCCTCTTGAATGATCCACAATGAGGGGCAGAACTAAGAATGAAGGTCTAGTGGTTTATGAGACTCTCCACCCTGTCAACCAGTAGATGAAGATTACATTCCTAGAATGAATGTGTTCCCCTCCATAACTGAATACCTTGGGTCAGGTCCCTCTGAAATTTTCCACTGTTTTTATGTTCTGTTCCCTTGATAACTCTCTCTCCGCCCCCAGCTTCCCTTAAATACCCCACACTTCTTGTGTTCCGGGTTGAACTCCTCTGACTGGCAAGGTAATGAGATCGACCCCGGTACCGGTATCCCCAATAAACCTCATGTGATTGCAGCAAGTTCGGTCTCTCGTGAGTCATTGGGTGGTCGCATCATCCTGAGACTTGAGTAAGGATCTCCCCAGTTCTGGGGGTCTTTCAGCATAAGTGTCTTCTGAGAGGTTCCACCCAGCAAGTCAATGGAAAGAGATGCAGAGACTCACACCCAAACAGTAGATGGAGCTCATGCAGTCTTATGAAAGAGTTGGGAGAAGGATTGAAGTCCCTGAAGAGGACAGGTGTCATGGAACTGAGGAGCCTTGGTGATCACCCAACCCATGGGAGAAATTGGGGTCCTGGTAATCAGGTGGGAAAGGAGTCAGTGATTAAAAAATTGGTAGACACAACACAAGGAAGTGCAGGATCTGAATGTATATTCTCAGAATTAGGCATCAGACCTTTATGGTCATTACAAAAGAAGAAAAGTCAAGCAACTCAGCAGTCAAGGTACATCTGAGGCCATCTGAAAACACTATGGGTCTAAAGCAACAGCTGCCTCTTCTGGACAGGCACTGCACCCCCCCCCCAGGCCCAGAGTGCTCGGGCCATGTGGGATGCTGCTGAATCTGGGGGGCTACAGACCACATGAGGATAGAAGCTCGAATGCCTTGCAGTGTAGCTCTCTCACAGCACTCCTCTCTCGCAGCACAGCTCTCTCACGCACACACACCAGGCTCAAGGTCCAGCCCATCCTTAGTAAACGCCCACTATGCTAACTTCTAGGCTAGCAGAGATATGCCCCAGGAGTCCCATTCTTCTAATCCCTGGGAGTGGCTCAGCTGCCATATGCCACTGAAAATGAGGATTCTAGTTGACCTTGCCCTGGGATTATCAACTTCTATTCAGTAAACTTCAATGTTCAACTTCCTTCATTATCTCCCTAACAATGCCAGAGGCAATTAGTCTGAATGTGTAACATTCCCTACAAAATTCTAAGCCAGAGTTTGGCTAAAATGTTGGAACATTGATGAAGGTCAGAGAGCAACAACTAATTTTGTTTAGCTATTAGTAAATCATATCTTGGTGGGCACCTAGCATGTGAGACCTTCCGTCAACTAATGCAAGGACAAATCTGGGCCTTCTTTGAGATAAGGTACACCAATGAAAGAATTCTGGGAAGCTAGCTTCTTTTGAAGCTGTATGCCTCAAATCCATAGTCAAGCCTTCAAGCCAGACACGCAGATTTCACTGGAGTGGGCATGGAAGACAGGGACTCTACAGGAAGCCCAACAGAATCAACAAACCTGGATCTTTGGGGGTTCCCAGAGACTGAATCAGTTATCAAAGATTGAACACAGGCTGGGCCTAGGCCCCCTGCATATACATAGCAGATGAGCAGCTTGCTCTTCATGAGAGTCCCCCAAAAACTGGAGCAGGGTCTTTCCCTGAACCTGTTGCCTTTTTGTCTGTGGACACCTCTTCCCACTCCTGCTGCTCCTAAATGGACCATCTTGCCTAGCCTCAGTGGGAGAGAATGTACCAAGTCCAGCAGTGATTTGATGTGTGGCTGGTTTGGGGTTCACGTGGGTTATTGGGGGGTTGTGAGGCATGAGGAAGGTCGGTTGGCTGGGCCTCAGGAAGGGTGTCACCCAGAAGGGGGCTTCCAATTCTCAAGAGACAAGGAGAAGATGGAATGGTGGGAGAATTTGCATGAGGGAGTTCTGAGAGGAGAGGGTGGACTGATATTGGGTTATAAAGTGAATAAATAAAAAAAATTTTAAAATGTTAGCTTTAGCCCCAGCTTTCTCTAAATATCACCCAGTGATTATTAACATTACATTTGATTGGAGAAGTTAACAGTGCATGGTTTTCTTACAGAGGACCCAAGTTCAGTTGACAACACCTATATATGGCTCACAGCTACCTGTGTTTCCAGTTCCTGGGGATTCAATGCCATCTTCAGACCACTCAGGGTGTCAGTCATTCGTGTGGTACAAATACATATATTTAAGCAAATATTCTAATACATATAAAATATTATTATTTTTATTGAAAATATAATCTGTTCTGATGCAATATATCTTGGTTACAATTTCCCCTCCCCTACTCATCCTAGTTCTTCATCTTCTCCAGATCCACATTCTTTCTATGTCTCATAGGAAAGGAATTGCCTTCTAAGGGACAGCAACCAAATGAGACAAAACAGAATATAAGATAAGACAAAAACCCATCACATTATGGCTTGACTAGACAACTAAACAGATGAAAAAGAACCCTGAGAGAAGGTGTAGCAATCAGTGACACACTCATTTCCACACTTAGGTGTTCCATAAAAATACTAAGCTGAAAACTTTAATATATATGCAGGAAATCTGATGCAAACCCTTGTAGGCCCTATACTTGATGTTTCAGTCTCTGTGTATTCATATGCATGTTGCTCAGAGATTTAGAGTCTAGTTTCCCTTGTGTCCTTCACCCCAATGGCTCTTACACTCTTTCTGGACTTCTCTTCTTCAGAGTTCCTTGAGTTCTGAGAGGTGAGAATTGATAGAGATATCCAATTTAGAGCTGTGTGTTCTGAGGATTCTCTTTCCACATGATGTCAGGCTGTGAGTCTCTACATCTGTTTCCATCTGCTGTAGGAGGAGTCTCCTCTGATGACAACTGAATAACACACTAATCTATGACTATAGCAAAATGCCATTACAAGTCATTTTATCGATGCTTTTTTTTAGACTGGTAGTATTTGGTCTTACTGTAGGTATGCTGACTATCTAATTTCTGGTTCTTGGTCACCTGACAGTGTTGTGTGCGGGTTCTGTCTATGGAGTGGGGCCTTATTCCACTCCATTGGTTATCTACTCCCACAAGTTCCATGCTACTATTGCACTAATATATCTTGCATGCAGATTGTAGGCCAAAAGTTTTGTGGTTGAGTTGGTGCTTTTGTGTCTCTTTTGGTAGCCTGCAGAGTACATTTAGACACCAAAGACAATAGGTATAGGAGTGAAGGCTCCATGTAGGTATCAGCTCAACTTCTCCATGTTGAAGGAGTGTATGTTGTCCTAGGTAAGGGTATCCCACTGTCAGTTTACAGAGAGCAAACTACTGTCTTAACATCAGCCTAAGTTTTTTCTTTTAAAGATTTATTCATTTCATTCATAAGTGTTCACTGTTGCTGTCTTCAGACACACCAGAACAGGGCATAAGATCCCATTACAAATGGTTGTAGCCACCATGTGGTTGCTGGGACTTGAACTCAAGACCTCTGTAAGAGCAAGCAGCCAGTGCTCTAAACCACTGAGCTATCTCTGCAGCCCCAGCTTAGGTTTTGTAGGCATTTCCACGGGACATCTTTGGGTAACAATTCAGTTGAATGCAATACAGTCGCTGTACTTGAAGACCCCTTAGTTGACAAGAGGTGGTCAGTTGGGACTCCATATCCTCAATTATTAGGAAATTTCAGTAGGATTACTCTCATATATGTTAGTAAATTTCCACTGCCATAGGTTTTCATAACATCTCTCATATGCCCCCCAATTCAAGCTCGCTCTCCCCACATTCCCTCTCTCAACCCTATGTCCCCTTGCACTCCTGGCCCTGTTCTAATCCACCCCTGCCCCAAGTCCACTCACAATAGGTAATCTATTTCACCTTTCCATGAAATCCATGAGTCCCTCACTAGACCATTTCTATGTATCAATCTCCTCTATAGCTTGATTATCATTCATTTAATGGCTAATATGTATGTATAAGTGAATACATTACCATATTTATCTTTCAGGGTCTGGGTTACTTCACTCAGGATGAATTTTTTCTAGTTCCAGCTATTTGCCTGTATACTTCATGATGCTCTTTTTTTAGATTTTTTTTTTTTATTTTATGTGTATGAGTACACTGTAGCAGTGAGCCATCATGTGTGTGGCTGCTGGGAATTGAACTCAGAACCTCGGCCGGCCCTGCTTGCTCCAACCCCGCTCACTCCAGCCCTGCTCGCACTGGCCCTGCTCACTCCAGCATAATTCACTGTAGCTGTCTTCAGACACACAAGAAGAGGGTGTCAGATCTCATTATGAGTGGTTGTGAGCCACCATGTGGTTGCTGGAATCCAAACTCAGGAACTTTGGAAGAGCAGTCAGTACTCTTACCTGCTGAGCCATCTCGCCAGCCCTTTCATGATGCTCTTTTAAACAACTGAGTAATGCTCCATTGTGCTAACGTGCCATAATTTTTTATCCTTTCTTTTGTTGTGACTTCTAGGTTGTTTCTAGTTTCTGGTTATTATGAATGAAGAGAGCAGTAACAATCATGGTTGAGCACATGTCCTTGTAGTACAATGAAGCGTCCTTCAATTATATGTCCAAAAGTGGTGAGATAGATATATTCCCTACTTTCTGAAGAACCTCTATTTCTATTCCCATAGTGACTGTACAAGTTCTCAATATTACCAACAATGGATGAGCATTTCCCTTACTCCACATCTTTGCCAGCATGAGCAGTCACTTGTGTTACTGATCTTGGCCATTCTAACAGGTGTTAGATAGAAGCCCAAAGTAGTTTTCATTTACATTTTCCTGATGTCCAAATATTGCTGAAGGCCATCAGTAGAAATGACAAATGTCTTTAGAACTTAAGGAGTGTGGCCAACCGACTGATTGCCACAGCCACATGGATGAGCCTTGGTGTGACCTAGCACTAAGGATCATGTGTCCTGAGGACTTCATGCTATTATGGAGTTCTGCTCTGTTTGCTGCCCTCACATCTCTCTTAATCTAAGAATTCTATAAAAATTCTAAGGGGTCTTCCATACCCTCACTGGGCAGTATTTCTGGCACTCACAATAATAGTGCTTTATCTCTTTCAGGCATTGCTGATGAAGCTGATCAATGACTCAATCACTATACTAGAGAAGAACTTAGAAATATAGAATGTCAGCAATGACCACCACCCCTAGAAAACATTTGGAAAAGATAAAATTGTTAGTGAAACTATGTTGAGATGTTTTTACTACTGGCTCTGATGTAAAAAGTCTTAGGGAACAATTAGAAGTTCAGAAAGGCACACTCTTATTTGTTAAGCTAGAACCTTATATGGTCAGGGGACAAGAACAATGATAGCACTGGCTGATGTGGCTCTCACTGTGGCTGGACAAGTGATGATAGATTTCTTAAACCAATTTTTGCCCTCAGCTTCCTGATATGATTTATTAAGAATTGCTGATGAGTAGATAATGCATTTTGAGGATTCAAAATTGACATAATTGATTTTTATATAAAAGTTTAGATTTGTGATTCCTTTAAGCTTTTTCCTAGATTATTTTAAAGATAAATAATAAAATACATATTCTTTTCTTTGTAATTGCTGCCTGCCAGTAAGGGAAACTTGATGAGAAAACTACCTTGCTTGTGTATACTTTGTGAATCTAGAACAAGTTGCTTAGTTACAAATGTACCTGGGTGTTTGGGAATAATTTGTTTTCTTTACCTTTATTATATAATGTTATTTCTTGTAAAGGTATTGGGGAACACACTGTTTTTCACAGTCATTTACTAGAAGAAAACTAAAACATAATCACTTTGCAACTGTATACTGTTTGAAAGATTTTGCTGGGATATATAAGCTATGGAAGAAAGAATAAAGTGTGGAGAGCTGAAAAAACTGTTCCTTTCATCCCACAACTATTTGTATGTGTGTATATGTGTAAAAAAGTTTGTGTGAGTGGAGGTTTGGAATTGTTCCTTCCACCTGTGAAGTATTTGTACGTATGCATATATATAAAGCTTGTCGGGTTGTGTGTTGGAGTTTGCTCCATCTACCAATTGTGTGTATATAAGTAAGTGTGAAAGGCTTGCAGCTTGTTCTTACCATTCTGTGTATGAATGTGTACATCTATCTGTAGGTCTGTATGCATGTATGTTCACATGTTCATATGTATGTATTTGTATGAGTTATTGGACTACTTTACTTCAGCCATGCAGTGTGTGTGTGTGTGTGTGTGTGTGTGTGTGTGTGTGTGTGTGTTAATTGAGACATCATCTTGCTGAATTTTTCCTTTGATGCACACAAGGTGTCCTCCACCTCTTTTGATAACTTTTGGTTGAAAGTCTATTTTATTAGATATTATAATGGCTAGGCCAGCTTGTTCTCTGGGTCCATTTGCTTGGAAAACCTTTTTCCAGTCCTTTACTCTGAGGTAGTGTTTATTTTGGTTGCTGAGCTGTGTTTCTTATATTTAGCAAAATGATGGATTCTATTTGCATATCCAGTTTTTTAGCCTGTGGTTTTTTTTTTTTTATTAGTGAGTTGAATCCATTGCTTTTAGGAGATATTAATGACCAATTATTGTTACTTCTTGTTATTTTGTTGTTGGATGTGTTATTGTGTATGTAATTCTCTTCTTTTGGTTTTGCTGTTCAATGATTAAGTTCTTATGTTTTCCTGGGTATAGTTAACCTCCTCGTGTTGAAGTTTTCTTTCTTGTATCTTTTGTAGGGCTCAATTAGTAAATAGATATTGCCTAAATTTGGTTTGTCATGGAATATGTTTACTTTTCTATCTATGGTGATTGAACATTTTCCTGGGTATAGTAGTCTGGGTTGATATCTTTGTTCTCTTAGGGTCCGCAAGACATATATATCCAAGCCCTTTTGGCTTTTAGAGCCTCTGTTGAGAAGTCAGGTGCAATTCAAACAGGTCTGCCCTTATATGTTATTTGTCCTTTCCTCCCCTTCAGCTTCTAATATTCTTTGTTACGTATATTTAGTGTATTGATTATTATATGGTGGTAAGATTTTCCTTTCTTATCCAACCTAGTTTGATTCTTGTACTTTTATAGTCATCTCTTTAGGTTAGGGATGTTTTGCTCTATGATTTTGTTGAGTATATTTTCTGAGCCTTTGAGCTGGGAATCTTCTCCCTCTATTCCTAGTATTCTTAGGTTTGTCTTTTCATAGTGTCCCAGATTTCCTGAATATATTGTATTAGAATCTTTTTATTTGACATTTTCTTTGCCTGATGGAGCAATTTTTTCTATTGTGTCCCTGATGACTGAGGCTTTCTCTTCTTTCTCTTGTATTCTGTTGGTGATGTTAGTGGCTTGTAGTTCTCTCTTCTAGGTTTTATTTCTCTGGGGTTGGCTCCTTTTTTGTTTTCTTTATTACTTCTATTTCTATTTTCAGGTCCTGAACAGTTTTATTCATTTCGTTTACCTGTTTGGTTGCATTGCCCTGTATTCTTTCACATTGGTTTCCTTTTTAAAGACCTGTTTGCTTATATTTTCATGTATTTTAAAAAGGTATTTATTTATTTGCTCATTAAAGGCCTATCTATATCTTATGAAGATGATGAGATGTAAGGTCATTTTCTTGCTCTTCAGCTGTGTTAGAGTACCCTGTGCTGGCTGGAGAAGGATAGTTGGTTACCAATGGTACCATATTGCACTGGCTTCTTATCATGTTTTAGCTCATACCTTTAACCATCTTGTTGTCTCTGGTATTAGCTGTCCTGGTCATCCCTGGTCATAGTAGGCCTCTGGAACTGCTTGTTCCAGTTGGTAACAGGTCTCCTGGGAGGCATGCAGAGCTGTGGACCAGGGTGTGAAGTGCAGATTCTCAATTGTATATAAAGGTGTGGACAGGAAGATGGAGCACAGAAAAAATGGAGAGAATTGGGCAGACCTCACAGCTTCTGGGCTTAATGGAGTCCAGCAGGCAGGAAATTTGGAAGTGTGTTTCTCACTTGGTTGTTCTGGATTGCAGTAGTCCTCCTGCTGCTGAGGACCAGCCTTGGCTTAGAGAGGGGTTCTGAGGAAGTGTTGTTTGGGAGCAACAAAAAGAATGACTTGAAGTCAGTTGAGGGGTACAAGCTGATAGCCTTGTGTTATGCTGACACAGCTTTCTGAAAATAACCAGGCAGCTACCCTCTAACAGACGAAACCTCACTCTTTTATTTATTTATCAGTTCAATCATCTACCCCTGGTACTCTTTTGATTATCCCACAAATTAGCATTTTTAAACTTAGCCCCTTAACTCCTAGGGAAGTCAGCAAGCACATTTTTCTTAACATGGCAAGCAAACTCAGAGATCTGCTTGTTTTGTAAGAACATACAATAAGCTAGCTGTGTAGGGTCCAGCACTGAGATCACTGCTCACACACACTTGGGTCTAAATTCCCTCTGTCCCAGGATGATCTCAAACTCAGAAATCTGTCTGCCTTTGTATTTGACTGTCTTTGTGTCTTTCTGACAAGCTGGGTCATAGTGCAGATGCTTCTGTTCTTTCTGGTTCATGAAGCCCCTCATATAACTCATATTACATCCTCATATTTTGAATAGTTGAAAAATCTTGTTTACATATTTTTGAATTCATGTATTAAGTGTTCTTTCCTACAGCCTTAAGGTCTGTCCTGAAGATCACAGCATTTATCACTTTTGCTAAGACATAGATACACCCTCACCTCCTAGCAACCTTGGCAGAGAGGACATCCTGTTGGGGTAAATTTTTAACCCAATTTACCAAATCAATCAATTCACAAGTCAGTAAATTGTTATACATGCTACTCACCTAGATTGAGCAGATCTACCACTACACTACTCTATTCCCATCTATTAGATCCCATATGACTTGAGATTTCTCCAAGCCATGTGCTTCAGCTCTATCTTCCTTCCACCCTCTTCTTCTCCGTTGTCCTCTCCAGTCTCCTCTCCCACCTCTTTCCTCCCCTTCTCCCCCAAATTTTTCAGCTCCACCTTTCCTCCTGCTGCCCAATCATCAGCCTTAGACTTTACTTGAAAAGTTAAGGTGGGGAGGTTCGCAAGACACCTGTATACATGATTTGCTCCTCATCTGCAGTGCTTTACAGGAGAGGAGAATTAGCATCAAATATAAGACCAGAGCTATCCACATTTCCCTTTTTTTGGACAATTAAGAGTCTTTTGTCTCAGATATAAGTTGAGCACAACTGTTACCCTTTTGTAATTTATAAAATACAAGACAGAACTAACACCCAGTCTATCATTTTGTCAATTAAATAGGACCTCTGTCATTTACCCTAAATTAAAAGAGATAATTCTACACCTGACTCACATCCTGGTTTCAGATTGTATGCCATCTGAAAACCAACCTCTCAAATCTATATCATCTTTCTCAATGATAAACAGCTTGGACTAGCTGTCAGTCTTCAACCCTGTCAGAAATCCAAGAATGACTATTACCTGAAAATATGAGAAGCACAAAATATAGCTTCCAAAACTAGCCAGTTTATAGAGACTGCTGACCACCTGGACAGTCCTTTACTTCAAAATGTTGGAGCATCAGTCTTCAGCCTTCTGGCCAGGGTCATCTGACAGACCTTTGTAATGCAGAATTTTAAAAGGGTGATCACCCTGTCTTGGCAGAGATTATCATTCAACTGTTCCACAGTGTGTCCTTTTCTGGACAACAATTTTGTCTGTAGATGGAATGAGGCAATTTCTGCCTAGTGGCTGTTTTGCCATAACTGGAGCAACCCCAATGATGCTCAATTTCTTCTTTGAATCTGAGAAAGGGGTTCTGTCAGGAGCAGACAGGTCTCTAGTGAAATGAACCTAATAAAGAAATGTCCATAAACATATTCTGTCGACTTCTGACAATTTTGAAGACTATCTATCCACTCAAAGCATCTCTGAACTTTTAAGCCTTGACTACTCCTGGTCATTTCTGATTGAAATATCTCAAAAACACCCTTTTAATGAACTCATGACCAAGAGTATGCTATCAGGTCCTTAACTTGTATTGATTAATCATTTAAAACAGTTTATAATAGCAGTTATAGAAAGACTGGGTCTAAACCTAGTATTCTCAAATGTGTTATATAGGCATAATGCCTATATGAGAGTAACAATATTAATCCCAATTTTATATCAATAAGAAATTCATACCAATGAAAACCTTAAATTTGTATCAGATAAATTCTGTCCAATATAAGAGATTATAACTTCAACTTTGTATCAATTATAAGGACATCTACCAATGTAAGATCTAGCTAGGTAATGTTTTGCTTAAGAGTACATTTGCTAACCTATCCCTATTTGTCTATTTCTATAATTTCTATGAGATTACTATATCCCCCCTTTCCCACCCCCTTCCTTACCTAAGAAGGAAGGATAGAGAAGAGGAAAGGAAAAGTAGAAATCCCTGATTTTAAGTCCTCTATTTCCCTCCCTGTCCAAAGCTGCATTTGTAAAGTATCCCTTAAATGACAAATACCTATAATTCCTAAATTAACTAGAACCCCCCACCCCACCATAAAGAACTGGGATGGTGATCTTGTTTGTCTGCTTTCAGATGAATTGGAGTGAAGAATTCCCTTCTGGAGGCCCAATGGGAAATAGGAAAATTGTCTTTGTCGAAGGGGAACTAGGTGACATCATTTGCCTTCCAGTCACTGTGTGCTGAGAAAGTTCATTGCTTAGCTGACATCTTGACTACAACATTCTGAAAGGCTAGATAGGCAAGATAGCTGTTCTGGAAAAGTTCTGAAAGCAAGTCTTTAAGAGAAGCAGCTTTGATGTAGTTGAAGTAGAGTCAAGAGCAAAGCTGGAATAGAAGGTCCCAGAATCTCAGCATCCCGGTGTATGAATCTTTCCATGGATGTCTTTCTCTTCTTCCATCCTGCAGTATATAAAACTTAAAAGCAACATGTAGTTCTGAGAAGACATTCACATAGTATGAGCAGGATGCACAGATTATTCAATGAAGATCAAATAAGAAAGGTGACTGCCTTTCCTCAGGTTAATTTGATCACCTAATCAAACTAATGTAACTTTGTATAGTTGCCCTCTTAAAAGACAGTATGTAATAACAAGTTATGAGAAATTTGTGCTCAATAAGTGTTATTCAGTGTGTATAGACATTTTAGTCGTAGCCAGTTCCAGAGCTGACTCCAAATACAGAGACATAAACATCACCACATATACTTCACTTATTTTGTTGATTGGCTTAGTCTCCCTCTTCTTCTCCGTCGCCAAGGTCTTCAGGGGGTCTCCCTTTGTCATGTCTGATTTTTATCAACTTGGAAGGAACCCACAGCTTTTTTTTCCTGTGGAAACATAGGCATAGCCCCTCCCCCCGGCATAACATGTTTCCCATTTTCCATTCTGATGTTAGAATATCCTTAATATAAACAGACTGGTTTAGTTCAACATTTCTTTCCACAATCCGGTGTCTTTCAGCAGCTGTGGTGTTTTGTTCATTACTATTTAAAAAAATTTAAGGTTAATAAAGCACTATGTAATCTATCTTTGGGGGTACTTGTTGATCCCCTTTGCCTATTAAGCATCTCCCTTAAAGTTCAATTAGATCTCTCCACAATCACTTGTCCTGTAGGATTGTGTGATATGCCTGTAACATGTTTTATATTATAATATTCAAAAAACTGCTTCATCTTATTAGAGACATAAACAGGACCATTGTCTGTTTTAATTTGTATGGATATTCCCATAATGGCCATAACTTCTAACAAATGTGTAATTACAGAATCAGCCTTTTCTGACACTAAGGCCTATTGAAATCCTGAATATGTAACTATAGTATGGGGCACATATTTCAGTTTACCAAACTCTGTAAAATGGAAGACATCCATTTGCCAAATGTCATTTCTTTGGGTACCCTTGGGGTTAGCTCCTGTAGGTAATGGAATTTGGTTATATAATGAGCAAGTAGGACACTGCCTTACAATTTCCTTGGCTTGTTGCCAAGTGATAGAAAATTCTTTCTTTAAAACTTTGCTCTTAACATGGTATTTTTTATGGAATTCTGAAGCCTCTAGTACACTTCCTATCAATAGTTGGTGAATTTCATTATTACTTTGTGTCAGAGGGTCTGGCAGGCCTGTACGGGATCTTATGTGTGTTATATGTAGTGGATAATTCCTATTTCTAATCATTTGTTGAAGCTAAATAAATAGTGAAGTCAATTCAGAATCATCCTGAATAAGCTCAGCACTCTCTATGTGAGTGCTGCATATCGAGAGTTAGTTACTATATTAAGAGACCCTTGAAAATATGACAACACCATGATTATTGCATATAACTCAGATTTTTGGCATTTTCTCTCCGATGAGTTTCTAAGATGGGAGCAGCCAGCCAGGAGGCACAGGCCCCACAAGTCGCAGGGGAGTCCCAGGGTGGCAGGGACAGCATTCTCTCAGCTTCCGAGTGACAGAGGTGGATCAGCAACCTTCTCTGCCCCTTCCCTGCAAGTGGAGGGCTTGTCTCCAGGGAGTGCTTTAACCCAGAGACTCGGGTGAGATCCTCTATTTTCTCTCCAGTGAGTTTCTAAGACAGGACCAGCCAGCCGGGATGCTCAGGCCCCACGACTTGCAGGGGAGCTGAAGGGCAGCAGGGACAGGATAAGCTCTAGTCAGAAACACTAAGAACACCAAACACCAAAAATCAAGAGATGGCAAAAATCAAGAGATGGAGAAAGGCAAATGCAAGAATCTTACCAACAGAACCCAAGACTACTTGGTTTCATCAGAACCTAGTACTCCCACCGCAGCAAGTCCTGGATATCCCAAAACACTGAAAAAGCAAGAATTGGATCTAAAATCATATCTCACAATGCTGATAGAGGAACTTAAGAAGGACATGAATAACTCCCTTAAAGAAATACAGGAGTACACAGGTAAAGAGGTACAAGCGCTTAAAGAGGAAACAAAAAATAAACCCATAAAGAAATACAGGAGATCACCAGTAAAAAAGTAGAAGCACTTAAAGATCAAACTCAAAAATCCCTTAAGGAATTGCATGAAAGCACAAACAAACAGGTGAAGGAATTAAGTAAAACCATCCAGGAAATAAAAATGGAAGTCGAAACAATAAAGAAATAACAAAAAGAGACATCTCTGGAATTAGAAATCTTAGGAAAGAAGTCAGGAAACATAGATGCAAGCATCACCAACAAAATACAAGAAATAGAAGAGAGAATCTCAGGGGCAGAAGATAACATAGACAACATTGACAGAACAGTCAAAGAAAATACAAAAAAACAAAAAGACCCTAACCCAAAACATCCAGGAAATCCAGGACACAATGAGAAGACCAAATCTAAGGAAAATAGGTATAGAAGAGAGTGAAGACCTCCAACTTAAAGGGCCAGTAAATATCTTCAACAAAATTATAGAAGAGAACTTCCCTAACCTAAAGAAAGAGATGCCCGTGACCATACAAGAAGCCTATAGAACCCCAAATAAGCTAGACCAGAAAAGAAATTCATCCTGCCACCTAATAGTCAAAACACCAAATGCAAAAAACAAAGAAAGAATACTAAAAGCAGTAAGGGAAAAAGGTCAAGTAACATATAAAGGCAGGCCTATCAGAATTAAACCAGACTTCTCACCAGAGGCTATGATGGCTAGAAGATCCTGGGCAGATGTCATAGAGACCCTAAGAGAACACAAATGCCAGCCCAGGTTACTATACCGAGCAAAACTCTCAATCACCATAGATGGAGAAATCAAAGTATTCCATGACAAAACCAAATTAACACAATATATTTCCACAAAGCCAGCCCTTCAAAAAGTAATAAATGGAAAACTCCAATACAAGGAAGGGAACTACATCCCTGAAAAAGCAAAAATGTAATCTTCCAACAAAACTAAAAAAGATAGACACAAGAACAGAATTCCAGCTCTAACTACAAAAATAACAGGAAGCAACAATTACTTTTCCTTAATATCTATTAATATCAATGGACTCAATTCTCCAATAAAAAGACATAGACTATCAGATTGGGTATGTAAACAGGACCCAACATTTTGTTGCATACAGGAAACCCACCTCAGTGACAAAAACAGACACTACCTCAGAATAAAAGGCTGGAAAACAATTCTCCAAGCCAATTGTCCCAAGAAAAATCTGGAGTAGCAATTCTATTATCGAATAAAATTGACTTTCACCCTAAAGTGATCAAAAAAGATAAGGAGGGACATTTCATATTCATCAAAGGTATGATCTACCAAGATGAACTCTCAATTCTGAACCTCTATGCTCCAAATGCAAAGACATCTACATTCATAAAAGAAACTTTACTAAAGCTCAAAGCACATATTACACCGCACACAATAGTAGTAGGAGATTTCAACACCCCACACTCTGCAATGGACAGATCATGGAAACAGAAACTGAACAAGGACACAGTGAGACTAACAGAAGTTATGA
>NW_022196904.1:24949411-24949864 GCF_008632895.1 Mastomys coucha
ATCCCAGGGATGCAGGGATGGTTCAATATACAGAAATCTATCAACATAATTCACTACATAAACAAACTTAAGGACAAAATCCATATGATCATCTCACTAGATGCTGAGAAAGAATTTGACAAAATCCAACATCCCTTCATGATAAAAGTCTTGGAAAGATCAGGAATTCAAGGTTCATATTTGAACATAGTAAAAGCAATATACAGAAAACCAGTAGTCAAGGTCAAACTAAATGGAGAGAAACTTGAAGCAATCCCACTAAAATCAGGGACTAGACAAGGCTGCCCACTCTCTCCCTACCTATTCAATATTGTAATTGAAGTCCTAGCCAGAGCAATTAGGCAACAAAAGGTGATCAAAGGGATACGAATTGGAAAGGAAGAAATCAAATTATCACTATTTGCTGATGATATGATAGTGTACTTAAGTGACCCCAAAAATTCCACCAGAGAG
>NW_022196904.1:24950373-24964105 GCF_008632895.1 Mastomys coucha
AAAAAAAAAAAAAAAAAAAAAAAAAAACCTGCATGGTATTGGTACAGTGACAGGCAGGTAGATCAGTAGAACAGAATTGAAGACCCAGAAATGAACCTACGCACCTATGGTCACTTGATCTTTGACAAAGGAGCTAAAACCATCCAGAGGAAAAAAAGACAGCTTTTTCAACAAATGGTGCTGGCTCAACTGGTAGTTAACATGTAGGAAAATGCAAATCGATCCATTCCTTTCTCCTTGTACAAAGCTCAAGTCCAAGTGGATCTGGGACCTCCATATCAAAGCAGATACATTGAAACTAATAGAAGAGAAAGTGGGGAAGAATCTCAAGCAAATAGGCACAGGGGAAAATTTCCTGAAGAGAACGCCAATAGCTTCTGCTCTAAGATCAAGAATTGACAAATGGGACCTCATAAAGTTGCAAAGCTTCTGTAAGGCAAAGGACACTGTCAACAGGACAAAATGACAACCAACAAATTGGGAAAAGATCTTTACCAACCCTATATCTGATAGAGGACTAATATCCTATGTATACAAAGAACTCAAGAAGTTAGACTCCAGAGAACCAAATAACCTTATTTAAAAATGGGGTACAAAGCTAAACCAAGAATTCTCAATTGAGGAACACCGAATGGCTGAGAAGCACCTAAAGAAATGTTTAACATCCTTAGTCATCAGGAAAATGCAAATCAAAACAACTCTGAGATTCCATCTCACACCAATCAGATTGGCTAGGATAAAAGACTCAGGGGACAGCAGATGCTGGAGAGGTTGTGGAGAAAGAGGAACATTACTTCATTGCTGGTGGGATTGCAAGCTGGTACAACCACTCTGGAAATCAGTTTGGCGGTTCCTCCGGAAATTGAACATAGTTCTACCAAAGGACCCAGCTATACCACTCCTGGGCATATACCCAAAAGATGCTCCAACATGTAATAATGACACATGTTCCACCATGTTCATAGCAGCCTTATTTATAATAGCCAGAACCTGGAAACAAAACAGATGTACCTCAACAGAGGAGTGGATACAGAAATTGTGGTACATCTACACAATGGAGTACTACTCAGCTATAAAAAACAATAAATTTATGAAATTCTTAGGGAAATGGATGGATCTGGAGAATATCATATTGAGTGAGGTAACCCAATCACAAAAGAACACACATGGTATGCACTCTCTGATAAGTGGTTATTAGCCCAGAAGTTTGGAATATAGGAAGAACAACCCACAAAGCACAAGAAACTCAAGAAGAAGGTAGACCAAAATGTGGACATTTCATTCCTTCTTAAAAGGTGGAGCCAAATACCCATGGAAGGAGTTTCAGAGATTAACTATGGAGCAGAGACTGAAGGAAGGGCAAGCCAGCCTAAATATAGCTATCTCCTGAGAGGCTCTGATATTACCTGACTAATACAGATGTAGAGACTCACAGTCATCCATTGAACTGAGTACAAGGTCCCCAATGAAGGAGTTAGAGAAAGGACCTATGGAGCTGAGGGGTTTGCAGCCCCTTAGGATGAACAACAATATGAACTAACTAGCACCCTCAGAGCTCCCAGAGTCTCAGCCACCAACCAAGGACTGCATATGGTGGGTCTGATAGTTCTGGCAGCACATGTATAGTAGAGGATTGCAAATTCGATCATCAATAGGAGGAGAGGACCCCAGCCCTGTGAAGGTTCTGTGCCCCAGTGTAGGGGAATGTCAGGGCCAAGAAGTTGGAGAGGGTGGGGTAGCAAGCAGGGGGAGGGGGTAGGCAACAGGGGTTTATTCTTGTTTTTTTGTTTGTTTGCTTTTTGGAGGAGAAACTGGGAAAGGAGAAATTTACATGTAAATAAAGATAATATCTAATAAAAAACAATAACTCAGATTTTTGAACTGACTTATAGGGACTCTCAGCCATCTTATTTACATCTTCTGATTTATATCCTGTCTTTTCTGATTTACTGGCATCAGTGTAAAATGTAGGGGCTCCAGATATTGGAGTTCCCTTTATTATATGAGGGAGAGTCCAATTAGTTCTTTTTATGAACTGCAGGCACCTGCTTTTAGGGTATCTTGTTAATCTCTCCCAAGAAGTCACTGCATGCTCTTTGCCTTTGTTCATCTTGTGCCCATAATGAGGCAATTTCTGCATTAGTAAAAGGTACCACAATTTCAGCTGGATCCATTCTGACTAATTGCCAAAGTCTCATTTTTCCTTTTAGTATCAATTCAGAGACTTTCTCAAGGTAGGTTTTTAATTTACTCTGTTTATGTGCTAAAAATATCCATTTTAAGATATAATCTTTCCTCTGAATAAGAATTCCTATAGGGGAATGAGAAGAAGGTAAGATAACTAAGATTCAGGCCATCTTTGGATCAATACAATTTAGATGTGTATCCTGCAGTTTCCTTTCTACCAAAGCTAACTCCTCCTCTGCCTCAGCTGATAGTTTCCTTGGGCTATTTAAATCTTTATCACCTTGTAAGGTTTGAAATAAATTGCTTAGCTCTAGAGTGGCCAAGCCACTTGCAGGCTGTAGCCAGCTAATATTTCCCAGTAGCTTCTGAAAATCATTAAAGGTCCTTAATTGGTTTCTTTTGATATGCACCTTTTGTGGCCTAACCCTTTGCAGAGTTATTTTATACCCTAGATAATTAATAGAATACCCTCTTTGTATTCTTTTCAGGGGCTATTTTTAATCCCCAGGAAGGCAAGTTTTTTTTTTACTTCATTAAATATTCTTTCCACAATATTTATATCTGGATCAACCAATAGGATATCATCCATATAGTGATAAATAATAGACTGGGAAAATTGTTTGCAAATTATCTCCAATGGCTGTTGTACAAAATATTGACACAAGCTAGGGCTATTTAACATTCCTTGTGGCAGGACTTTCCAATGATACCTTCTCATTGGGCGACCTCTATTGAAGGTAGGTACTGACAAAGCAAACCTTTCCTTATCACATTCATGTAGAGGAATGGTGAAAAAATAATCTTTCAGATCAATCACTATGATAAGGCCATTCCTTAGGCAACAAGGGAGGCAATGGGATCCCAGGCTGCAAAGAACCCATTGGCTGAATAATCTAATTAATTGCTCTGAGATCTGTCAACATCCTCCTTTTGCCAGATTTTTTTTTTTAATGACAAATACTGGAGAATTCCAAGAGCTAGTAGACTTCTCTATATGCTGAGCCTCCAGCTGCCCTTGGACTAGCTGTTCTAATGCCTGTAGTTTTTCTTTTGTCACAGACCATTGATTAATCCAGATGGGTTGGTCAGTCAACCATGGTTGGTTAGTGGTAAGACTGTTGGCGTCTTGGCAGCAGTGGCTCCTGGGGTAGAGCTAAATTGTCAGCCTCTGCTCTATCTTGTTTATGGACAGCTTGGATAGTCTGTAAATGTCCTTGATAACATTCCCTAACTAATTTAAAATTTTTATTAGAAGCCTGACAGGTTTCATGGCTAGACACTGAGGCTGAGGGGACATTAATTTGGGTTTTCCACTGCTGTAATAGATCTCTTCCCCATAAGTTAATAGCTATATCAGCCATGTATGGCCTTAATTTTCCTACCTGACCTTCTGGTCCTATACATTTAAGCCATCTAAGACTTTTGCTTTATTTGGGATAAGGTCCCAAGTCCTTGAAATTGGATGTCTACTTCTTGAAGTGGCCAACTTACAGACCGAGATTTTGGAGAGATAATGTTGACATCTGCTCCAGTGTCAACCATTCCTTCAATCTCAATATTGTTTACTAGTATTCTTAGTTTTGGCCTTTGATCCTCTATAGAAGTTTGCCAAAATATTCATTTTTGGCTCCCTTTGAGGCCTTTTGAATTGTTTATAGAACTTGCCTCAGCCTTGTCTGGTCTCAGAACATCTTTTTTTGAAGCAGTGATGTTCAATTGTCCTGAGGAAGATAACTCTCCCTGTCTCGGGACGGCCAGCCTTGGCCCCTCAATCCATTGTGGAAACAGGGTTCTGGTACAGATCGGCAAGACATCAGCGGAGAAAAAAATGGCACAAACAGATGTGGACACAAGAGAGTGTTGTATCTGAGTGTGTATTCTTAAAAATTAAACATATGACCTTTATGGTCATTACAAATGAAGAAGAAAGATCTGGCAGCTTAGCTGTCAAGGTACATCTGAGGCTATCTGAAACACACTGGGTCTAAAGCAGTAGCTACCTCCTCTGGACCAGTGCAGCACCCCCGGGCTTCTGGGCTCTGAACACTCGTGCCCAAGTAGGGCCTGGCTGGAGTCCCTGGGGGCGGTGGGTGGGGAGGCTGCTGAGGGTAGAGACTCGAATACTTGCTGCAGCACTCTCTCGTGTGTGCGCACACACACACACTCACACACACACACACACATTTGGCTCAAGGTCCCACCCATCCTTAGTAAACACCCACTACACTAATCTTCTGGGCTAGCAGAGATATGTCCCAAGGGTCCCATTCTTGCTAGTTCCTAGGAGTGATTCAATTGCACTTCTAATGTGGTCAGCCCTACTGACCTACTGACCTACTGACTGAAATGTGGATTCTTAGTTGATCTTGCTCTGGGATTATCAACTTCTATGCAGTAAACTTCAATACTTTACCTCCCTCATTATCTCCCTAACAATGCTGGAGGCAATTAGTCTGAATGTTTAACATTCCCTAGGAAATTCCAAGCCAGGGTTCAGCTAAAATGTTGGAATATTGGTAAAGGTTAGAGAGCAATATCTAATTTTGTTTAGCTATTATAGTAAATCATATCTTGGGGGGCACCTAGCATGTGAGACCTTCCATCGACTAATGCAAGGACAAATCTGGAAACACATCCAAGTTTGGAGATGCCAAAGAATACCAGGAGGCTAGTCTCTCTGAAGCTGTATGCCTCAGGTCTGTGGCCAAGCTTTTGGGCTTGTCACAAAGATTCCACTGGAGTAGGCGAGGCATCTCCCTGCCTGGCATTGGTGCCTTCGAGAGGTCCCCCCTGGGAGTTTTTTTGCAGGGGGTTGTCCCATTTGTTGTTGCTCTACACTCCCTAATCAAATGTTGGCCTTTGCCACATCTTTGACATATTCCAGAAGGCATGGGCCCCCTTTTGACATCACTTTGGTTTTTCCTGCGGCTATTTCTGAGATGACCCTGCTCACCACAATTAGAACATTTGAAATCTTGGATCATCTCTAGGTGTCTAGTGGAATCTTATCCTATTACAGTCATATCAGGTGAGCAAGATCCAATATCAGCTGTATATCTAATCCACTCATCTATTGGTCCTGACCTTGCCCTCAGTGGTCTGATTACTTCCTTGCATTCAGCATTTGCATTTTCAAAGGCTTAAAGACTCTCAAGTATTGCCTTTCTTGTTGTTGAATCTGATACACTCCTTTCCACAGCTGAGGTTAGCCTTTGTAAAACATCAGGGAAGGTTTCTTGTGAACCTTGTATGACTTGAGAAAATGATTCAGGTCTCTTCCCTGATTCTGCCATCTTTGTCCCAGGCTTTTAAGGCTAACAATCAACACAATGCCCGAGTTTCTTCATCATATACAGCCTGAACCTCTACCTCAGCAAAGCGAGCTTCACCAAGCATCTAATCTGTGAAAATTTCTCTACCTCTGGCTCTGTTTTGTTGTGCTATCTCTCTAGCCTCATCTCTCCATCATGCAAACCATTATAAATTTGTAGCTGGTTCTAGTATTGCTCTTGCCATATCCTTCCAGTCTTGGGGGATTATTCTGTTTTTAATAGCCCAAGAAGTCAGGATTTGTTTTACAAATGGTGAATGCATTCCAAAATTAGTGACACTTTCCTTAAATTTTCTGAGATCTAACACATCCACAGGTTGCCATTCAAATTCCTGATAACCCTGTGGATAATCATCATCTGGAAGTGTTTGTTGTATATTAACTGGATAGACTAAAGTTTATTTTCTAATAACCTTGGATTGGCTTTCTCTAATGTTATCTTCTGTCTCAACCTGAGCATTTTCCTTAATTGAAATTTTAAATTCCTCTCTTAAGGTCTGTGTACACACTTCATATCTTTCCTTTTGTTGCTCTTCCTGTTCGTTGAATTCCTGTATTTTCTGTTCAAGGTTCTGCCTCCACATTTTGATTTTTTTCTTTATATTGCAATTCTGATAGTCTGCTGTCCATTTTATTTTGATTGATTAAATTTAAAAGATTATTCTCCAAGTCTAGCTTCCAATCCTCATTATTTCCTCTCTGCTGCTCAGTCTGTTCTGTGAGCTGTTGCATCCTTTGTTCTAGCATCTTTTCTAGCTTCTGTCTCCCACTTTCATTTTCATCTTTTTGTCTCATATTCTGATCCATAATTTCCTGTATCTCCAATTCTAGTATTTCCTCTAAGCCATGTTGCCAAGTCTTAAGGTTATCTCTCTGTTGCTCAGACTCATCTATGAACTTCAGAAATTTCTGTTCTAGCATCTCTTCCAGCTCCTGTCTCCAATCCTCATTCTCCTCTTTTTGTTGCTTATTTTGATCTATGAAATCCGGAACCTTTAGTTCTAGTGTTACTTGTAATCTCTTTTCGAATGCAAGGAATTTTTATCCAGGGCTCAGTCTTTTGAGAGGATATAGTAAATCAAGAGAATAAATATTGCAATACTGGCAAATGATAAGGTATCTTTCTTCTAAATTTATCCATGTCAAACCATTCCAAATATCATCACATAAAGCCAAAAAGATATTTATTGTGTTTCTCATCTTTAAGTACCAAAAGGTTATATATCTCTCTTGATAACCTAGTCTGGAGCCCTTTGTACCTTTATCTCCACGATTCTTTATTCACAGGAAGCAACTGAGCGTAGAAAGACCAGTGTGGTCCTCTGCGTCGTCCCTGGTTTGGGTTGCAGCTGGTAGCATGTGCTTGTGTGCTGATCTCAGGCAACCCACAATGCAGTGTAAACAAGCAGTCAGGAGATCCAGTCTAGCTATCCTAGACAGGAGGATGGGGGAGGCAGGGAGGAGGGCAAAGGATAAGGGGAAAGGAACACAGAAAGGCTCTCTAGGGTGCAGATGTCCCTATTCACTGTGTCTGCCCAAATAGGTAGTTGTGTTCCAGGGTCTCCTGTCCCTCCCTGCAGTTCTTATACAGCTCTGCTCAAGCCCAGCTCCAGGCTAAGGTGTTGTCCTTGGCCTTAGCTCTGTCTGGAGGTGGAGGAGGGAGCCTCTCTGCCATTCTCAGTAGGCCCCTCAGACCCAGTCAGCTTTCAATCTACACTGCTGCAGCCTATATCGCTGCCCAAACCATATTCGGGGGTTGGAGGACAGTGAACCTTTTATCTCAGATTTGTTGAGTTCTAAGCAATAAGTTAGGTGCCAATTTGTTGTGGTAAATTTTTAATCCAATTTACCAAATCAATCAATTCACAACTCAATTAATTGGTATATATGCTACTCACCTAGACTGGGCAGATCTACCACTACACTACTCTATTCCCATCTATTAGATCCCATATGACTTGAGATTTCTCCAAGCCATCTTCAGCTCCATCTTCCTTCCACCTTGTTCTCCTTCATCATAGTCCTCTGCAATCTCCTCTCCCCTCCCCCTCGTCTCCTCTCTCCCCTTCTCCCCCAAACTTTTCAGCTCCACCTTTCCTCCTGCTGCCCAATCATCAGCCTTAGCCTTTATTTGAAAAGTTAAGGTGGGGAGGTTCACAAGGCACCTGTATACATGATTTGCTCCTCCTCTGCAGTGCTTTCCAGGACAGGAGAATTAGCATCAAAATACAAGACCAGGGCTATCCACAACAACATCCCACAATAACCTTGTCAAGGGTCATATTTCCTGATAACTGTCAACACTTGTGGAGGCCCATGCCCAGCTGGTCCTGTCCCAGGGTAGGGATCATATCACACCATCCCTCTCATGACCATGCAGGACACAGCATCCTGCAAGACAGGCAGAACTATGAGCCGGGGAGAAGAGTGTAGATCTGAAATTGCAAGATTGAGGTGTGGAACTGAAGATGGAGCATAGAAAGGCCATTTCTTTCTTTCTTTGTGCATACTTTCTTGAAAATTTACATGCTAATTTCTGCCCTTCCAAAGTTATCTCATTTTTATTCATGCCTTCTTTTAATTTTATTAACATGTTTGCATTTGTTCTTTTCTTTGACTAAGTGATAATTTTCATTTCTTCAAAAACCCAGTTATGTTCTGTAAATATGTTGTAGTTTTAATCCCTGATTGTGGGATATGGGGCTGCCTCAGATTGTCCACAACTATTTATTATGAGTATCTCACATGCTTTAGGAGGGGTATGATTTTTTTCCAGCTACAGATAGTTTTAGTTTGGAATTCTGAGGACTCGTGAGAGGGTATTAATGTCAGAGTCCTAAGAGGGCCTCTGGTGGCTGCTGCTCTGCCTGCTGCTGCCAGTCCCTCTTGCTGCTGTTCCTGCTCCTGATTTAGCTGTTGATGGATTACCATTTGGCTGTTTTGTTTGATGCTGGTTGGAGATGTCCTGATGATAGAGACTGGATTTGCCAAAAGGAACCAAATGAGCCTATTCAGCAGGAAGTTGTCTTAAGTTGTCTTTTCCTCTCTAACTTTTTTCTTTATTACCAGGTCTTAGTTGGTTGGAAGGGATTGGGGTGAAAAAAGTGTTTGAAGGATGGTAGATAATAGAACCCCAAAATTATGCTTAGAGGTCAGGGGATACACAGATTAACAGGTGGAGATCAGTGATATAGGATAATGTGAACTGATTAAACTAAATTTAGAAAATATTTTTTTTCTTTACTTTGTGTGGACATGTTCAAGCATAAATTTGAGGAAGTCAGAATACAATTGTAGGAGTTTGTTCTCTCCACCATGTAGGCCCTGGGATAATCAGTTCTAAGTAGCAAGTGCTTTACCTGTTGAGCTGTCTTGCTGCCTCTTATTATGGCCAGTGTTATGATCAAGAAATGGTGCTATAGTTTTCTCAGTTTTAATGTTGGGACAAGTCTATGAAAAGGTACATGAAGCCTCAATATTAATTTTGTAACTCAATATGAATCTATTCCTCAATATAGAACATACAAACTTGTTGGTTCTTATTCTAGTATTTCAAGCTCCTTCACTATAGCTGTTATTAGTGATTTCCCTCTCTCCCAAATTGGAAGTGAAGTGTCAAGTGTGTTGGATAAATTTTTTAGTTTGGGGCTAGACAGATGGCTCAGCAGGTTAGAATCCTGACCACATTTACATTGGATCAGAGCTTGATTCTGAGAAACTATATTTATAGGCTTACATTTGTTTGTAACTCCAGCTCTAGGGGTGTGACACCTATTCTTCTTAAGGGAAGGGAATCCCCACAAATACATACACACCCAATACATATAAACAAAAAAATGCTAAAAATTTTCTTTGTTCACCAGATTAAATACCACAAACCATATTTTAAGTTTCATCAAACTGACAAGCTATAACCACTACAGATATTTATCTTGTGGTCTTTGCTGCTACTTTGATCATTCTCAGGCAGCTGGCAGAGGTCAGATGCTTGATTTTAATCTTCTGAGAAAATAATTTTGTCAGGAAGTCACTGAAAGACAGAGACAACTTTGCCTCCTCATTGTTTTGATATCTCTTGTCTCCTGTCTGACTGGCAGGTGTTTGTGATGATTGAAAAAACAATTTCACCATGGCCCAGAGTGAAGACTTTACCAAGGTCTTTCAGGAGAAGATCTTCAGTGTGGATCCCAGTGTTCTCCCTAGTCCTGAGACTTTAAGCCTCTTAAGGCCCTTGAGCATGAGCTGTTTTTGCCTCTTTTCCTATTTACTCTTGGTACAGTGTGTACTGCTCGAGATAGCACAAAGTTATGCTGTTCAGTGCTTGACTCTCACCTGAGTAAGGCCCAAGATAGCAAAACATATACCTCCTAACTAAATGGAATGAAATGCAATATATTTACTATTTATAAAAATTTCATCCTTGAAAATATTTAATCATAACAATATACTCTCATTTGTTCAGATAGGAAAATATAGAGAGAGATTCTGTTCTTATTCAAGGTTTAAAGTATTAAGTAAAAAGGAGCAGAGAGTAACAGTTTGATCTGGACCATATAACATATTAAACTGTTTAGGGAAAATGGGTTGTATCAGTTTTAGACCAGCCTGCAGCAGAGTGCAGTTATATACAAGAGAACAGAGGGTGGTGAATAACTCACATACTGTGTCAGTCAGATTCCAACCAGAAACCTTTCCACATCAACAAATGATTGTAACCTTACTCCTTTAAAATTACAGCAGTGAGCACCATATCTTGTTTATACAAGATGTTAAAAACATATTTATGGAATAAAGTACTTAATGGTATTAGTAAAGCTGTCTTCTGTATTTGGCACTTTCAGTGACTCTGGCTGTCAACAGTTGAAGAGCACAGAACAAGAATCCTTAGGGTCTCTGAAGATCAACAGTAAGGGAGAAATAGTGGGGAAGCCTGCAGTCAAAACCTCAATAACAAGCCTTACGAAGAGATGAGGATGTATAAAAAAAGGTATGAAAGATGATACAAATAAAATTTAGAAGATAACAGCTAACAAATGTGACCACCAGCATCAGGATAGTATGGGTGGCTCTGGTCTCAGCTTGGCCTCTGGGCTTCTGATTGGAAGTGAGGATGTGCTGCATTTGCTGGTGATGTCTATGCAGGAGAAGTACCATGGAGACGCTGGTCCAGACCATGATGCTCATGAATGTGGCATCATGGGCAAGCTGCAAGAAGATAATGCCTACACTGAATCCAGAAGTGGAACAGAACAACTTGCTTTTAGAGTCAGTGTTATTGTCTGTTATCTGTGGACCAGTGACCTTAATTGGAATGTAGATGTTACTTAAGACACTGAAGACCCAACAACTATAACAAGAATAACTCACCAAATTTGGGACACTTGGTCTAAATATAAGTTTACCTCTATTTAAAGGAACAAGGGTGACAAATTGATGGATACTCGGGACACAGGTGGAACACAAGTTTGTGCTTTTTGCCACCATGCAAGTGAAGAATTCTAATTTACATTTGAGTTCAGCTGGAGGATTTCTTGGAGCAAAAGCCATCATATTGTTTGGAAATGCAGTGATGAAGAGAATCAAGGCATTGGCTACAGCCATATGGCTTAAAAACACCTACCTAGGCCTCTGTTGAGAACCAGTGAAAGTTGGAGAGAAATTATGGACAAACAGAAAGACATTGGCCACAGTCCCAACCCCAAACTGACAAATCAAGAGGATCTGAAGAACCACTTCCTCAGTGGTTTTCAGGGATTTATCATGAGCAGACATGGGGAGGGCTTTACTCCACCCTGGAGTGATGATTAGGTGGACACTACTGTCTTCAGGTCTCTGTTCTATTGTCCACGCTTACTAATTGATTTGAGACAATTTCTTCTCTTGATAAGTGAGACACTATTCTGTCACACTACAGGAGCTTTACCTGGAAAATGATGCATGGATAGTAAGTTAGAATAAAATTTTATACTCAATGAATTACTCTTGCCTCAAGATAAATTTTGTATTGATTCTACATCTTTATTGGTCAAATAGGTCAAGAACACAATAATACACATTTTAACACAACATGGGCTTTGCATATGAATATAGACAGGTAAGAGACTAGTATGAGTATGTGATTCCATCATCAGAATTCAATACAATTAGGAAGGAGGGATGGTTTCAAATGGAATGTAACTTAATCAATAAAAAAGAGAAGGAAATACAAGTGTAACATAAAAATAATTAATTGAATTTCCTTGTGTTATAGTAACATTAAAAATAATGCATATGCTAATAACATGTAAGATTACACATAATAATCAATAAAGTTGTGTAACCTAATTCAGTTGTGGAAAATTAAGTTGTTGGCTTTTTTAGAAAATTTTATACTACTCATGCACACAAAAAAAAAACACCAAATATTTCTGATAAAACCACCTGTGTTCCAACCACACAGATGAACATAGGCTTACATATGTGTTTTCCATGTGAAAAAAAAAAAACTACTTGTTAACAAGTTTAATTTGTTCATAGTTTTCCTGATCTTATTTTTTGTTCTAAAAGGTTGGGTGCCAGCGCCTTACCTGCATCATCTCCAGCTTCCCTCCAAAGTTATTAACACAATCACTATTATTCCCTTTGCAAGCTGCTGCTTATTCTGAATTTTACTTGTTTATATGTTTTCTAAAGGAACACAGGGGCCTCCATCCAACAGATAAAATTCAACACCTCACATATATATGTTACATTCAATGCTGTTTTCTGCTGAGTACTAACATAGGACACAGATATTTCTTTGAGATGAAAGCAAAATATTGACCTATTTAAGTTAAACTGTAGGCTTCAAAAAGAAATAATGTTTTATGTTGGCTGCAGAAGACAATTTTCACTGAAGAAAGGAGAAAAGAATTTTAAGCAGAAGTCCATAGCTGGAAGAATCTCACCTTCTGAGCCACAGTCAGGATGAATATGCTCATCTGGAGGCCAGCTCCAGAGCACAGCTCCTATAGAAGAATATTTTATAGTGCCTCAATTGAGGAACTTCTCTGTGTCACTCTTTCCCTGAGAAAGAATGCAATGAAGTTCAGAATGGTTTCTTATTCTCCATGCAGTACTGTGAAGGTAACCCACTAAAGTTAAGGTTTCCAGTCTCATAAAATTATAGGGTACTGGGACATGACATCCTTCAGAGAGTTTACTATTGTGTCATCTGTGGTGTCAGCTCATTTGTCGGCATGGTATCTATGGGATACCTCCTATGAAGGTAAAATCATGTATCCCCAGAGCAAATCTCCATTGCTTTCTGATGCTTAATGATGATGTCTAGAAGTTCGATAGGTTTTAATGAGTACCTGAGCAGAAGTTAGAAAAGAGTTTTCAAGTTTCCTTTGGGAGAAACTAAGTTCTGAATTGATCTTGTAGTCAGATGTAAACTGGGGCACTCAAGGGTAGAACAAGAGACTCATTATATGCATTTCTTTTCTTTTTTTTTTAATCAGGATTATGTTTGGTTTTCTCTCTTTTTTTTTTTTAGATATTTTTTTATTTACATGTAAATTTCTCCATTCCCAGTTTCCCCTCCAAAAAACAAAGAAACAAACAAAAACAACAAAAACAAACCCCTGTTGCCTCCCACTTCCCCATGCCTGCTGGGACAGGATCCTTTCTACATCCTTCTACAACTAGGAGGGACAGCAAATGCACAACCCTCTGTGCACCTTTCCCTCAAGCAGAAAGCTTGTCTCCAGGGTATGCTCTGACCCCAGGACCAAGAGGGATGGCTGATCCACAGCCCTCTGAACATGGGTCTTACCAGAGGAGAGCTGATCTCCCAGAAGTGCTGACACAGGCTTACAGACTCTCAGGAGGAACAATCTCCAGCCAGAGACAGGAAAAATATCTAACACCAGAGATTAACAGATGGCAAAGGCAAATGCAAAAATCTTACCAATAGAAACCAAGACTACTTAGCATCATCAAAACCTAGTACTCCCACCACAGCAAGTCCTGGATACCCCAAAACACCAAAAAAGCAAGATCTAAAAATCATATTTCATGATGATGATAGAGGAATTTAAGAAGGACATAAATAACTCCCTTAGTGAAATACAGGAGAGCCAGGCAGTGGTGGCACAAGTCTTTAATCCCAGCACTTGGGAGGCAGAGGCAGGTGGATTTCTGAGTTTGAGGTCAGCCAGGTCTACAGAGTGAGTTCCAGGACAGCCATGGATA
>NW_022196904.1:24964115-24991133 GCF_008632895.1 Mastomys coucha
GAGAACACAGGTATACAGGTACAAGCCATTAAAGAGGAAATACAAAAATCCCTTAAAGAATTACAGGAGAGCACAAGTAAACAAGTAGAAGCCCTTAAAGAGGAAACACAAAAGTCTCTTAAAGAATTACAGGAAAGACAACTGCACAGGTGAAGGAATTGAACAAAACCATCCAGGACCTAAAAGTGGAAGTAGAAACAATTAAGAAATCACAAAGGGAGACAACTCTGGAAATAGATAACCTAGGAAAGAAGTCAGGAACCATAGATGCAAGCATCACCAACAGAATACAAGAGATAGAAGAAAGAACCTCAGGTGCAGAAGTTACTATAGAAAACATTGACACAACAGTCAAAGAAAATGCAAAAAATTCCTAACCCAAAACATCCAGGAAATCCAGGACACAATGAGAAGACCAAACCTAAGGATAATAGGTATAGAAGAGAGTGAAGACTTTCAACTTAAAGAGCAAATAACTATCTTCAACAAATTTTAGAAGAAAACTTCCCTAACCTAAAAATAGAGATACCCATGAACATACAAAAAGCCTACAGAACTCCATATAGTTTGGACCAGAAAAGAAATGCCTCCTGCCACATAATAGTCAAAACACCAAATGCACAAAACAAAGAAAGAATATTAAAATCAGTGAGGGAAAAAGGTCAAGTAACATATAAAGACAGGTCTATCAAAATTACACCAGACTTCTCACCAGAGACTATGAAAGCTAGAAGATCCTGGGCAGATGTCATACAAACCCTAAGAGAACACAAATGCCAGCCCAGGCTACTATACCCAGCAAAATTCTCAGTCACCATAGATGGAGAAACCAAAGTATTCCATGACAAAACCAAATTTACACAATATCTTTCCACAAATCCAGCCCTTCAAAGGATAATAAATGGAAAACTCCAACACAAGGAGGGAAACTTTATCCTAGAAAAAGCAAGAAAGTAATCTTCCAGCAAAACTAAAAGAAGTTAGCCACATGAACAGAATTCCAACTCTAACAACAAAAATAACAGGAAGCAACAATTACTTTTCCTTAATATCTATTAATATCAATAGACTCAATTCCCCTATGAAAGACATAGACTATCAGGCTGGATATGTAAACAGGACCCAACATTTTGTTGCATACAGGAAACCTGTTACCTCCCCCCTCAGCTTCTGTTTTGCAGACAGAGCCAGTTCATCTAGGATGGAGATTTTTGAGATAAAGAGAACAAGAGTATCAGCATGGATGCATGACTAAGCACTGCAGGGGAAGGCCACATGTGGACTGTCTCTGAATTTCCTGAGAGACAAACCTGATTTGCAAGGAAGTTGGTATTGATTTTTAACCTGAGAATCTTCTAAAAGGCTCTGCCTGCCCTCCCAAAAGATACCAAGAGCCATGAATGTGGAATGTAATACTGATCAAACCCACGGAGGAATCAGGCCAATGCTTCACTAGCTTTCAATGCCCACTTATCCAAGGATGAGAAAATTATTTGATCACCTCAGTTCCTTAAAGCCTCTATTTAAATTAAATATAATGGGAGGAATTGTTAGCTCCCCCTCAGCTTCTGTTCTGCTGACAGAGCCAGCTCACCTAGGGTGGAGTTTTCTGAGATAAAGAGACCTCCTCCATTATCCTGCCACTTCTCTGCTGCTTCTGAAGTTTCTGCTAGGAGCCATCACCTGTTGGGTTGCTGAGCACTCCTGCTTGGCAGGTTTCCACTAATGACAAGATGCTAATGACTCGACCAATCCCTGGCATTGAGGGGAGATGACTTTGTCTCTTGTAAAAGGCTGATTTTCCTAAGTAAACTTTGGACCTTGATCGGAATCTTTTTGACTTGGTCTACTATTTCTCTGTCCAAGTTCCCCTATTTTTCCCAGGCCCCTGCCTCTTTTTTAGGAACCCAGTTTGTATAGCTGCTGATCAGCTACAGAAACCCACCTCAGTGACAAAGACAGACACTACCTCAGAATAAAAGACTGGGAAACAATTTTCCAAGCAATTGGTCCCAAGAAACGAGCTGGAGTAGCCATTCTAATATCAAATAAAATCAACTTTCAACCTAAAGTGATCAAAAAAGATAAGAAGGAACACTTCATACTCATCAAAGGTAAGGTCCACCAAGATTAACTCTCAGTTCTGAACCTCTACTCTCCAAATGCAAGGGCATTAAGATTCATAAAAGAAACTTGCACCCACCACACACAATCATATTGGGAGATTTCAATACCCCATTCTCTGCAATGGACAGATCATGGAAACAGAAATTAAACAAAGACATAGTAAGACTAACAGAAGTTATGAAAGAGATGGATTTAACAGATATCTATAGAACTTTTTATCCTAAAACAAAAGGATATACCTTCTTCTCAGCATCTCATGGTACCTTCTCCAAAATTGACCATATAATTGGTCACAAATCAGGCCTCAACAGATACAAGAAGATTGAAATAATTCCTTGCATCCTATCAGATCATCATGGACTAAGGCTGCTCCTCAATAACAACATAAACAATAGAATGCACACATACACATGGAAGCTTAACAACACTCTACTCATTGATAACTTGGTCAAGGAAGAAAGAAAGAAAGAAAGAAAGAAAGAAAGAAAGAAAGAAAGAAAGAAAGAAATTAAAGACTTTTTAGAGTTTAATGAAAATGAAGCCACAACATACCTAAACTTATGGGACACAATGAAAGCAGTCCTAAGAGGAAAACTCATAGCTCTGAGTGCCACCAAAAAGAACCTGGAGATAATATAAGATTCGGAGAGCCAAGTCTTATGTCCAGGATGTCGTCCCACTCACAGAGACACACAGACAGAGATTGATGCAATCAGCAAGAAGTTTTTAATAATCCAGTATACTGGGGTCATCCCACATTCAGGCAAAGGTGACCCCGAGGAACAAAGACACACACTTTTTATACAATTCCAGAACATAGGTTTATAGCATGAGTGGGTTATCTCTCATTGGTGGAGCTCATTGTTCTTTGTTTCCATTGACCTTTGTACCCCAGGTGAGGAGGAGATACCTGTTGCATGTAGAAGGGGTAGGGGGAGATCCATCCCTTACTGGGGATGTTTCCTGAAACCCAGCATTACTCCCTGCAAATGGGGCACTTCCTGAGTGAGGGAGACCAACCCGCAGTCTCTCTCTCCGTGGTTATTCACAAACTGGGATAATTAAGTTCCTGTGGAAACAAGCGGGTGCGGGAAGAGACAAGAAACGACACCAAGTAAGCTTTATCAAGGTGTGTCTTTACTAGAGAGAAACGTGTTTATATAGCTCAGGCAGAATTGAAACTAAAACACCTCTTGGCTTTTAGCATAGGTGTGAGAACAGGGAAATAGCATTACAGTCTGTTTACAAAACACCCTTCAGACATAGCTCTAGGCAGGAAGGCTGATTTTCAATAGTTTCAGTTCCTTTGAGGTCCCAGCTACAAAGTCCGCTTTGATCTCCAGGACTGCCACTGGTGATTCACACTGCAGGCATGTGGTTAAGTTCTGAGCCTGTCACGGCTTTCTTTCGTGGGGCAGAGCGGCAGGATACCACACCTGAGGATGGATGTTTGATCAGTAAACTCTTTTTTAAGCTCCCTGACTTTAAGCTTAATGGACATTCCTGGCTTCCTGGTATTTTTATGAGGTGTCCCTGTTTGCTCAATTCTTACATTTCCTCCTCTTTCTTGGGAAAATCTCAATCCTGAGATTATGCGTTATACTGCTGTATCTCATCTTGGTTCACTTCCTAATATTGCTGCCTCAACATCATAATACTGTACTATACTGAAATGCTATCTAATGAAGGCAACCAAGTGATTTAAAATGCAGAGACCAAAAGGAAGCAATAATAAGAGTGGTCCTACAAGTGTAGAGACCAAATTTGTGAACCAAGGGAAGGAATTAAACCAGGTTTCAAACCAGCTCTTGCCTTGAGCTCTTTCTCTTAGTGCAGCACACAGATGTCCTTCTTTAAGGAATAGTGGGTATAATCCTCTCCTATTCTGAAGGACCACCTCTGAGAGGGAGGTCAAGGATTCTTGAAGGTCAGTCAAAGACTTTTCTATTTTCTCTATATCTAAATCAATGGCAGCTCTCAGCTCTCCATATGCCTTATGTTGTAAGGCCATAGGAGATGATCCCATGGCTGCCCCTGCAGCTCCTAAACCCAACCCCAAAATGATTCCCAGGGTAATCCCTAATTCTCTTTTGTGTCTTACTAAATTTACAGCCTCAGGATCTCAGTAATTCAGTACATCTTCATAAGGGTGGTACAGCAATCTAGGCACTGTCTGGACCAAAACACAAAAGTCATGGTTGATATTTAGAATCTCTAAACTTATGCAGGTTGTAATCCCTGAGGTGCAGGCCCACCAGCTGTCTAAGGGCGGGAGGAGGTATCCAGTTGGTATGGAGGTATCCATCAGAGGGTATGAAACATTACACAGATGTTGATGGGTTTGTGGGACCTGACCCACACAAAGGCCTTTTGGGTTCAGTCTCTTGCCCAATGCTCTTTCTCCTTGCAGTACACACACTGGTCTTTAGCAAGGAATTCTCTTCTGTTGCCAGGTACTATCTTAATAGGCTCTCAAGGCTTCCTAGCTTCTCTCCTGTCTCTTATCTCTCTTCAGCTCTCTAGCCTCTTATTCTTTCTGTCTCCTCTCTTCTAAATGTTCTCTCCCTTCATTATGCCTTGTCCACATTCACAGTCCTTCTGCAACATCCTTTTTCTTTCTCCTTTTTTCTGTTATAAAACACTTTCTCAGCTACCTGCACTAGTTCCCTTAACAACTTATCTTGCATCCCTTCTAACTTTTGTAGTCTTTCAACTCCATCTTAAATCCAGGGATGACTAAATAATAGAGAATATATGGGAAGCCTAACACAACTTCGAAAGATATTGCCAATTGATAGACTGCAGGACACCTGGACAGTCCTTACTTCAAAACGTTGGAGCATCGGTCTTCAGCCTTCTGGCCCATGAATGTCTGACAGATAAGAGAAACAGGAATATTAAGGACTTGCCTACTCTGTCTTGGCAGATATAAGTAGTCCTAGTCCTGTGTCCTTTTTGGACAGTATTGTCTGCAGATGAAGAGGCAACTTTTGCCTAGTGGTTGCCCTACCACAACTGGACCAACTCCAATGATGCTCAGTCTCTCCTTTGAGTCTGAGAAAGGGGTACTGTCAGGAACAGACAAGTCTCTAGCCAAATGGATAAGTAATATTAAATGTCACAGTCTGTGGATTTCTGATGTTTTTGAAAACCAACTACCTATGTAAAGTGATCTAGACTATTGTCTGTGAACTACTCTCAGTTATTTTTAATTAAAATCTTGAAATCACCCTAACAATAAGCTCAGAGCCATGAATCTGTTAATTTGGCCCTAAACTCACAGGTCTAAAACATCTCAGATCTGTCTATAATAACAGTTACAGAAGGGCTGGGTCTAAGCCATGTCTACTAGGGGAAATAAAAGAATTACTTATAAAACTGCAGACAATTCTTACCGAAACCAGAAATTTCTTAAGTGGATGCAGAACACTTTATTTTTGGTGTTGAAGTCTGCACAACAGAATTGTATCAACTACATCCCAGTCAATAAGAACACTATCGTGCACCTAACTTATCAACAAATTCTCATTTTAAGAGCATTTGCTCATTTCTTGCATACCAGTTTAAGATGTGAATGGTTTATAACACAAGCCTCAGCTTTTACCAATAACTACTACAAACATGGGTTACAAAACTCAAAACTAATGATATAAATGTTAAAGCAAACTTTCTGGGAATAAACTGTGTATCTAAAGAAATACTCAAATACCTGATCAAATTTTGGTCACACAATGCTTCTAGTTTAAATTATCTATGCACCAACCAAATCATTTTCAGTACAGGGTAAATATTATCAGAAGGTTCTTTTCTCTAAATTATGATCAAAATAAAGTCTGTATCAAATAGGAATGTATTACTTTAACTTAGTAACAATCATAACGTTTCTATACAATTAATTCTGGCTATTTCCTTCCTGTTCCAAATATGATCACTTTACATTTTCTAGAAAGACAACCTATTAAACCCAGCCCCAAACCCCAGGGAACTGAGTCAACAACTTTTCATAACTTCTTCAAGCTGAACATGGGCGTTGAAATATCATGGTGGGCGGGGGGAGAAGGAAAACAGGGTTTATCAGTCTCCTGATGTCTGTGTTCTGACTGGATCTGGTTGAGGTCCAGAGTTCAGGTAGGCCAGTTTAGCATGTCTGGCAAGGAAATTCACTAAGGCTGTATACTCTTAAAACAAAATTTTAGTATCATCAAGATATATTTTTTGTTTGATTCTCTTCTGTTTGGCTCTCTTATTTAGAGCCTCAGACTCTTACCAATATCTGTTAAAAGCAGGCAATTATCACTATTCTCTCTCACACAGAGTGGCCTGAAATTTGCCATAGCATGGGGGCTTAGAGCTGTTCTTTGTTCCAACTTGGCACACTTGAGTCACATGACTCAACTTTGTCCGCTCGAGTCATGTCACCCAGGCTATCACCCAACCAAGGAAAAAAGGAAAAAGAAATAAAATATAAACATTAACTCTCAGGGTAATAATTTTAAACTACTAGTGGGAATTATAAAGAATAAATCCACCCGCAAACTCCATTTCTCGCTGGGCCTTCCCAGCCATCCCGGAGCTGGTTGCAGCACACCACCACCACCATGAAAGTTTCTCTGGGCAGCAGCTGGTCATAGGTCAGGAGGTAGTCTCCCACTCTCTTTCTGCCCTGGGATTCAGCCGCTGCCAGGGGACTGTAACATGCGTGACAGGGTGGTTCGGCACTAGGAGGCCCATGCCGGCCAGAACCAGGGATGCCGAGGGCTGTAAAGCAGCTGCCTCTCGCACTGGTCTAGCTCCTTGGTGAATGCCTTGTTGTTTATGGCAGCGAGCCCCACATCCCCTCAGCTGTGGCGCTGCCACCATCTACCATCACCACCGCTGCAGCCAGCCCAGGGCAGTTGTGCCAAGGGCTGTCATGGCAGCAAGCAGTGCATCCCCCGCTGCAGGACCATGCCACTGAGTTGCAGAGAGCACAGCCTGTTCCCCGCTCAAGCCCAGAGGCAGTGACGGGTCCCAGCCTCAGAGAATGCTGGCCCCATCTGCTGCCATCCCTGCTGCCCTAGCTTTAACGTCCATCCATTGGTCAAGGGGGGTTGAAGTTGTCAGTCTAAAGTCCAAGAACATAGAACAAGATACCAAGAAACACAAAGAAAAACAATTATCACACAGACAGCTTGACCTTGCCAGGTCAATTAACACAGAGAAAGACAATTCACAAACAATTTGCCCCCTCCATGGGCCCAGTTACAGACACCAGGTACTCCTGCACACACAGATAATCAAAGTCAGATCATAGATTTGCTCTGCCATGCCAGCCACACTGAGATGAACTAGTTACTCCTACAAACAGCAGGGGCCAGATAAACCAGGTTATACAACAATACCACAAAAAGCTGCCAAGATAGATGGAACTTGTTAGTGACCTCCTTGCCACCACCCCCAGATGGAGTCAAACCCTCTCAGATTCTACTTCCCAGATAGAGTCCAGTCCAGGACTCTTGTAGTCTGTGATGTCAAGGTACTCTACCTGCCTCACAAGACTATCTCCAAGAAACTACAAACCGAAACCAAACTTCCTTACAGCTGCACAGATTAAATGAGTCACAGATTCAAAAAGTCAGACAGACATTTAAACAGACACAAACGAAAACAACCACGGTACCTCCAATCTCCAGTCACTGGTCCCTCGAGGAGAAGGACGTTCCCAACCAATGCACCATGATGTAAGATTTGGAAAGGTGAGTCTTACATTCTGGATGTTGTCCCACTCACAAAGACACAGAGATGGAGATCGATGCAATCAGCAAGAGGTTTTTAAATAATCCAGTATACTGGGCTCATCCCGCATTCAGGCAAAGGCGACCCTGAGGGACAAAGGCACACACTTTTTATACACTTCCAGAACATAGGTTTACAGCATGAGTTGGTTATCTCTCATTGGTGGAACTCATTGTTCTTTATTTCCACTGACCTTTGTACACCAGGTGAGGAGGAGATACCTGTTGCATGTAGAAGGGGTGGAGGGAGATCCACCCCCTACTGAGGTTGTTTTCTGGAACCGGGCATTACTCCCTACAATTAGGGCATCTCCTGGGGATGGATGTTTGATCAATAAACTCTTTTTGAAGCTCCCTGACTTTAAGCTTAATGGACATTCCTGGCTTCCTGGTACTTTTATGAGGTGTCCCTGTTTGCTCAATTCTTACAATACATACACCAGCAATTTGACAGCACATCAGAAATCTCTAGAACAAAAAAAGAGCAAATTTATCCAAGGAGTAGATGGCAAGAAATAATCAAATTCAGGGCTGAAATCAACTAAGTGGAAACAAAAAGAACTATACAAAGAATCAACCAAACCAGGAGCTGGTTCTTTGAGAAAATCAACAAAATAGATAAACCCTTAGCCAGAGTAACTAGAGGGCACAGAGACAGTATCCTAATTAACAAAATCAGAAATAAAAAAGGAGAAAGGAGACATAACAACAGACACTGAGGAAATCCAAAAAATCATCAAATCCTACTACAAAAGCCTATAGTCAACAAAACTGGAAAACCTGGATGAAATGGACAATTTTTAAGACAGATACCAGGCCCCAAAGTTAAGTCAAGATCAGATAAATAATCGAAACAGTCCCATATCTGCTAACAAAATAGAAACAGTCATTAATAAACTCCCAACCAAAAAAAAGCCCAGGACCAAATGGGTTTAGTGCAGAGTTCATTTCAGACCTTCAAAGAAGACCTAATACCAAATGGATGTAACTAGAAAATATCATCCTGAGTGAGTCAATCCAATAACAAAGAACATACATGGTATGCACTCACTGATAAGTAAGTAATAGGAAAAAAAGCTTAGAATATCCAAGATACAATTCACAGACCCTATGAAGCTCAAGAAGGAAGACCAAAGCGTGGATACTTCAATCCTTCTTAGAAGGGGGAACAAAATACCCATGGGAAGAGATAGAGACAAAGTGTGGAGTACAGACTCAAGGAAAGGCCATCCAGAGACTGCCCTACATGGGGATCCATCTTATATACAGTCACCAGACCCAGACATTATTCTGGATGCCAACAAGTGCTTGCTGACTGGAACCTGATATAGCTGTCTCCTTAGAGGCTCTGCCAGTGCTTCACAAATACAGAGGTGGATGCTTTCAGCCAAACATTGGAGTGAGCACAGGGTGCCCAATGGAAGAGCTAGAGAAATGACTCAAGGAGTTGAAGGTTTTTGTAGCCCCATAGGAGGAACAATATGAACCAACCAATACCCTCAGAGCTCCCAGGGACTAAACCACCAACCAAAGAGTACAAATGGAGGTACCCATGGCTCCAGCTTCATATGTAGCAGAGGAAGGCCTTGTGGGACATTAGTGAGAGGCAAGTCCTTTGGTTCTGTGAAAGCTCGATGCCCCAGGGTAGGGAAATGCCAGGACCAGGAAGTAGGAGTGAGTGGGTTGGTGAGCAAGAGGAGGTGGGTGGGGGTTGGATGTATTGGATAGGTGGCTATCAGAGGGGAAACCAGGGATAATATTTGAAATGTTAATTTAAAAATCTAATAAAAAAGAAGTTTAAGCTCAAGCATTGTGGTACATGTCTTTAATCCAAGGAATAAGAATCAAAAAGATATCTGAATTTAAGGCCAGCCTAGGACACAGCAAATTACAAGTAGAAAAAAATGTTAGATCCAAGCATGGTAGTAAATATATTTAATCCTAGAACTCAGAAGACAGTGGCATGCAGATCTCTGAATTCAAAGTTATTCTACAGAACAATTTCTAAAATAGCCAAGCTTAGGCAGGGAAGGTGTTAGAAAACAGAAAAATTATGATAATATAGAACAAGGGGGACATGTGCCAGCCCCAGCAAGCAACAGAACTCACTGGCTTCAGTCATGTGGCTCTGGCTTTAGACTCAAGAGTATAAGGTGTTACGATTAAGTAGCAAGGATTAAGAAGAGATCAGTATCTCTGAGGTGAAATCTTCCAGGAAGTATTTTCTGAGAGCACAAAGAAGCTCTGTTCCAGAAATAGCCAAATTTGTACCTCGTGCTAAAGCTGGACATGGCAATATGTAAGAATCACCTAGGTGGTACTGGTCTAGAAGGCAGGAAGGGGTCATGAGAGCAACTGAGACTTGGCATTGCGAGAAGCAAGGAGTGGTCATTGGTGAATGTTCACCCTCAGTTGCAGTTGACATCCAGGACTGAAGGCATCATGCAAAGACGTTGAGGCTTGGCACCCGGAAGGAAGCCTATGATAGACTACTGTCAAAGCCTAATTGCAAGTGGAAAACCACAATATATTTGAGATGGCAGTACTGTGGAATGATCAGGAATAGCATAAGCTGTTCAACCAGATGCTAGAGTACTCCAGAGGGCAGAGCAGGAGATGGGAGTCAAGCCCCTTGGAGGAGCCCAGAAGATCACATGTGGATCCTAGACATTGGAAAAAGAAACTGTAAAACTGAAGTTGCCTTGGAAACCCCAAGATGCTATAGATGTCATAGCTGTTGATACAAGCTGAGGAAAGCTGATAAAAGGTAGTGGAACCAACCAAGGAAAATGAAGTTTATTGCAGTCATCAAAGCTGAAAGGAGTTGGACATCAAACATGGAGATGCAGAGGTTTGAGTTTGCAAGCTGATTCTAGGTTTTACTTTCATCCAGTATTTCCTCACAGTGACACTCTGGAACAGGAATGTGCATCCTGTGTCACGTCATGCTGGGGGTATGTGATCTGCTTTTTGATTTTGATTTTACAGAGTATTACAGTTAAGTGATTGGATGAATCTCAGAAGAGACTTTAGACTGTGGACTTTTTACATGAGGACTTTTAAAGTTTGGTTAAGTGTATTTGCATTATCCTGTGCCTATTTATGGCCCCCACAAACTCATATGTTTGGACAAGCCTGTGGCAGCCAGAAACAGAATGTAGTGGTTTGAATATGTTTGGAACCCATAGACTCATGTGTTTGAATGCTTGGCTCACAGGAAGTGTCACTATTAGGAGGTGTCTTCTTGTTAGGAGTAGCCTTGTGGTAAAAAAAAAGTGTGTCAATGTGGGGGTGGTCTCTGAGATCCTGTGCCTAAGTTCTGCCCAGGGCAGAAGAGGCAATCTCTCTTGACTGCAGTCAGATCAAGATGCAGAATACTCAGATCCTTCTCCAGCACCATGTCTGTTTAGATGCTGCCATGCTTTCCACCATGATGATAATTGATCAAGTCTTTGAAATTGTAATCCATCCCCAATTACTTATTGTTCTTTAAAAAGTTTCCCTGATCATGGTGTTTCTTCAGAGAAATGAAACCCAAACTAAGACAGCCATAAAGTGCAGGATAACCATGCAGCAAGTCACAGACCCAAAGAACTTAATAATACGAATGTCCCAAGGCAGATCACTCAAATCTCATTCAGAACAGGAAACTAAATAGTCATCAGACACAGATGGAGAGAGAAGACTAGGTAGGATATGGGGCGAGAATGGGAACTGGGATGGCGATCAGGTGTGCGAAGTAGGGGTGGGAGAGGATGGGAGTGAGAATGGAAATCATGGGTGGTTATCTTATGGAGGTTCTTGTAGCTAAGATTCTTACCAGAGGGGGATATAAAGACTGAAGTGAGCACCCCCCCCAATAGCCAGGCAGGACTTGGAGAGGAGGGTAGGGGCATCAATCTACTCACAAAATCTTGTGTATACTGTGTATGTGACAGTATATCCCACAATACATCCCTCTCTACACATATTCACTTGCAAATATTTTTTGCAATGATTCATTGGTCTGGTTCAAGATCTTTTTTCTCTGTGACACAATCAATATAGGATCTTCACCAGGACTCCTCTAGTTATCCCATTGCTGCCCTGCATGATGAAGATGCTGAAGCATTAGATCAATGTGACTGCCTCTTCCATATGTCCAAATTGTTTGCAGATGACATAGATTTTGGAGATGGTCCAACTCAGAACCCTAGATCCGTCCCTTGGTAGCAGTTGGACTGCTCAGTGTACCAGGTTTTCCTTATTCTCACTACCAAGTCAAACATTCTAGGACTACTATGGCTAGGCCACCAAATGATACAATCACCAGGAGGCAGGGTCAACTAACCTCCTCTAAAGCTCTCATTTGGCCTGCATCGTTAATGCCAGGTGTACTGTGTTGCCCATGCAAGGTGAAGGGCCAAGTATGATAGCCTATGAGAGGGTGAGGCAAGGTATCCCACTCTCCTGCCATTGGGACCAGCTCTCCAGGCTAATGCAGGTAGTGAGTGGCAAAGTAGGGGGTCATCACCAGTGCACCCAGCCACCCTACAGCAGAGCAGTGTCAGGGACAGCTCTCCTGTAATCATGTCCTGTGGGCTGGCTTACCTGTACTTGCCCAGGAGAGGTGCAGGGCTCAATCTCTCAAGAGCTGTAGGCAGGGAGGGACAGGGTCAACTTGTCCATTTTCATGACTCCAGGGCCAGCACTCTCAGTTGCCTTAGATGGTGAGCAGCATAAAGGGGAAGGGTATCACTCTTGCATGCATGCCAACTCATGGCAAATAAGTGTCAGGACCAGCACTCCTTCAGTAGTCAGTCGTGACCCCCATTGGAGGGATGGGGACACCAACCCACCTACAAAACTTTTAACACAGAATTGCTCCTGTCTTAATGAAATTCAGGGACAAAAATGGAGCAGAGACTTAAGGAAAGCGTCTGGCCCAACTTGGGATTCATTTCAAGGGCAGGCACCAGTTCCTGACAATAATATTGGTGCTATTTTGTGCCTGCAGACCAGGGCCTAGCAAAACTGTACTCTGAGACCCTCTACCCAGCAAACTGACTGAGACAGATGAAGACACACCAAGCATTAGAAGGGGATAAGGGACCCCTATTGATGAGTTAGGGAAAGGACTGAAGGAATTAAAGAGCATAGCAACCTCAGAGTAAGACCAACAGTGACAACTAACCTAGAACCCTAGGAACTCCCAGAGATTGAGCTACCAACCAAACAGCATACATGAGCTGGTCTGAGGCCCCTGGCACTTATGTAGCAGAGGGCTGCCTTGTCTGGTCTCAGCAGGAGAAGATATACCTAATCCTGTAGAGACTTGATACCCCAGAGTGAGCAGATACCTGGAGGCAGCCTTTCAAAGGTGAATGGAAAGGGAGATCGAGGAAGAACTCTCTGAGGGGTAATTAGGAGGGGGAACAACATTTGATATGTAAATGAATAAAATAATTAGAAAAGAATAAAATACTAGTGTACCGTATGTTACAGTTTTCTGGGCCTCTCTCTGTCTTACATGTGGTTCCCACTACCTTCTGTTCCACTGTACATGATGTTGCAGAGTGAGGGAGTTGGGACACAGCAATCCAAGCCAATCCTTACAGGACACACTGTGGGTATCATATCCCACACTGGATTTGCTTGAAATTATAGATGTTCTGGTCTCATGCATGTGTTTTGTGGGCTGATTTGTCAAGGATTCTAGTATATTCCCTGTAGATTCTAGAAGACAAGCTTCCTGACAATTAACATTTTAGATTCTCTGGTAATTTTGTCTTGCAGTCTAATTTTACCACCATTAGCCTCAACTCCTCTCTTCACCTAAACATATGTTCTTTAGAATTTCTCCATCACACATTTCTCAAATCTTACTTTGTAAGTTATTTTGTGTGTGTAGCATGTGTGTGTTTGCATATGTATGCACGAATGTCCACTTAGATGAATTTGCCATATGTACTGAGGTAAATGTGCAATGGCACCAATATGGAGGGCAGAGGACATTTTGAGGGCTCAGTTCCCACTATACCATGAAAATCAAAAAAATAACTGAAGATCTCAGGTTTCAGATAATATGATAATTTTGGTTTTAGCTATTTAAAAAAAACTTTGGGTATTCCACTGACTCTCAAGGGCTGTTACCTTAGGTAAACCCTAGACTCAGGGAGATCCTGACCTTTGACCTCACTAACCCAGTCCACAGAGATACTGGAACAGTGAGCAGGATTTTGAATGTCTTCTGACTTGAGCAGATGAAATCTACACATGAGAAGTGTAGCAATGAACACTAGTATGAAGAATCTATAATGTCATAGGGCCTGGCTATAAACCCTACAGATCAGAAGGAATTTGAGTGTGAGTGATGAAATATGAAAAGTGTATTATGTCTCTTGGTCTCCCCCTATGTTTATCTCTGTCTACCGTACACACACGTATATGTGCACACACACATATACACACACACACACACACACACACAGTGAGAGATATGAATAGCAACATATCTATTTATCTATCTATCTACATATCATCTATCTATTTATAGATATAGAAATGGAGATATAAATTACACATAAAATATAGTTTATAAAATTTTAAAGCAGTAGGTTTCTGTGGAGCCTTTTTAATAGGCCTTTATTGTTATTAACTCTCCCCATATCCTTTTCTCTTGATGGCCTTTCTACCCCCCCCCCCGACATAATAATTTGTTTCCAAATTCCATTATCTCATTCAATCCATTAAAGGTCTGTGTTTAGCAAAAAACCCTTGACCTCTACAGGTATTCCAAATGAAATACACATAACATAAGACTCAAAGCTAATGTCCACAAACTTGTAAAAATGTGTAATGTTTATCTTAAGTTGTAGGTTACCATATGAAGAATCATTACTTCTCAACCATCTATTTACCTGCAAACTTCATAATTCCATTTTGCTTAAAAGATAAATTATGTACTATAGTATAAACTTACTACATTGTCATCATCTGTTCATTACCTGATGGACATTTAAGCTTTATATTTTATGGCTATACATCAGCAGTGAACATAGGTAATTATACTGATTAATGATTGCTCAACCCTGTATGTAAAGAATTATGTAACATAAAATTGTACAGAAAGTAGCACAGTGTATTTTGCTTATGGCTTCATGGGTATCTCAGAAAATGAGTCATGGTCTACCTCAAAATAAATGGACATTGGAATGACACAAGAATGAATGGTGGAAACACAGAATTCAATTGTTTGATTTGTCAGATTAAAATTTTCTTCTCCAAACATGGGAAAATACAAGACTCCAGATGACATGATGATGGTCTCTCTAGAAGAACTTGATGTTATCATGATTTTTTTCTCATTTACTATTTTTTAAAACATATTCACATAACAACAGGCTTATGGTCCCACTCCCAATCACCCCCTCCTACAATCCTTTCCCCACGCCCCCTCCCCTCCTCCTCTGAGTGGATATGGGCCCCTGGGTATCCCTCTACCATGACACATAAAGTCTCTGTGAATCTAGGTGCATCATTTACCACTGACACCAGACAAGGCAGCCCACTTAGAAGAACATATCCCATATACAAGCAACAGCTACTGGGAGAGCCCCTGCTCCAGTTGTTCAAGAACCACATGAAGACCAAGCTGCACATCTGCTACATATGTATAGTGAGGCTGAGGTCTATCTCAAGTATGTTCTTCAGTTGGTGGTTGAGACTCTGAGAGCCCCAAGGGTCCAGGTTAGTTGATTCTGTTGGTCTTCCTGTGTAGTTCGTATCTTCTTCAGTGCCCAGAATCCTTCCTCCTGTTCTTCCATAAGAGTCTGCAAGCTCCAGACCCCAGTGGAAGAATTAGAGGAAGGACTGAAGGAGCTGAACTGGATTTCAACCCTATAGAAAGAACAATATCAAATAACTGGACTCAGCAGAGTTTCTAGAGACAAAACTACTAACCAAAGAATATGCATGGATGGGATCTATGGCTCCAGCTACATATGCAGTAGAGGATTGCCTTATCTGCCATCAATAGGAGGGGAGGCACTTGGTCCTGTGAAGGCTTGATGCCCCAGTATAACAGGATGCTATAGTGGTGAGGCAGGAGTGGGTAGGTGGGTAAGGAGGGGGCTGGGATGAGGTATTTGTGGCAGGAATATCTGGAAGGTGGACAACATTTGAAATGTAAATAAATAAAATAAAAAAGAGCCCCCAATCTCCATTCTCTGTCTGGTGTAGGTGTCTGCATCTAGCAGTGTCAGCTGCTGTGTTAACACCTATCAGAGGACAGCTATGCTAGACTCTTATGTGCAAGCATAACAGAATATCATTAATAGTGACAGGCATTGGTGCTTGCCAATGGGATAGATATCAAGTTGGGCTGATTATTGGTTGGCCATTACTCTCATTTTCTACTCTTCCCCACACCAATGCCTGCATTACTTGTAAACAGGATAAATGTTGGGTCAAAAGCTTTGTGGGTGGGTTGGTGTCTCTATTGCTCCATTGAGGTTCCTGCCTCACTACACTAGGTGGCTTCTTCAATTCCCATATCTCCAGTGCTGTGAGTTACTGCTAAGGACAAAACCATTGATTTGTAGTCACCTCCTTTATCCCAGGTCTTGATCTATTCCTGGATATGGCCCCTACCTCCCCAACCATGTAAACCAGTTACACATTTCCAATCATCCTCATAGCCATCTGAACATTCTTCTCCTGTGCCTCACCCATACCTTATCTAGAACCCATTCATTTCCCTCCTCACCCATTTTCACCCAAGTTGATCCCTGCTTTTGCCTTTTATAACTATTTTATTCCTCCTTCTAAGTGAGATTCAAGATTCCTTACTTGAGCCTTTCTTCTTTTTAGCTTATTTGAGTCTGTGGATTACAGAGTGGTTAACATGTATTATATGGCTATTATTATTATAATTAATTAATTAACTAACTAACTTTACACCCCATTCACTGCCCCCTTCTGTTCACTCTATCCTACAATCCTTCCCCCCATACACACACACACACACACACACACACACACACACACACACACCCTACTGTACCTCCTGCCCTTCTCCTTTGAGCAGGTGGAGCCCTCTCTCAGGTTATCTTCCCACCTTGGCACATCAAGTCTCTGAGAGCCTAGGCACATCCTCTCTCTGTGAGGCCAGACAAGGTAGCCGAGCTAGAAGAATATATTCCTTGTACAGGCAACAGCTTTTAGGATAGCCCCTGCTTCAGTTGTTTATGATCACATAAAAACTAAGATGCACATCTGTTACATATGTGCAGGGAGGCCTATGTCCAACCTGTGTATGTTCTTCAGTTGGTGTTTCAGTCTCTGAGATCCATAGAGGTCCAGGTTAGTTGACTCTGTTGGTCTTCCTGTGGAGTTCCTATCCCCTCAGAGGATGTAATCCTTTCTCCTCTTCTTCCATAAGAGTCCCCAAGCTCCATCCACGGTTTGGCTGTGGGTGTCTGCATCTGTCTGAGTCAGCTTCTTCTTTTGGACAGGATTGATTTTGGGTGGGCTGATCTCTCTATTGTTCTCCTCAGGTTACTGCCTGGTTACAGGAGATGGCCTCTTCATGTTCTATATTCCCAATGTAGTGAGTCACAGCTTAGGTTATCCCATTAATTCTTAGGTGCCTCCCAGGTTTTCATCTCATTCTGGGGATGACTCCACCTCCTCACCCCCATCAGTTTCAGATTTCTATTCATTTGCATGGCCATCTAGCTATCTCTTCTAGCTAGATGTCCTTCCCCACACATGATTCTGAAACCCCATTCCTCTCCACAAGGTACCTCCCTCCTACTACCCTCCCTCTACCTGCTTCTTATAACTATTTTATTCCCCCTTCTTAGTGGGATTAGTGCTTCCTCACGTGGGCCTTTGTTACTGTTTAGCTTCTTTGGGTTTGTTGGAATGTAGCATAGTTCTTGTATTTTATAGCAAATATCCACCTATAAGTGAGTATATACCATGCATGACCCTTTGGGACTGGATTACCTCCCTGAATATTATATTCTCAAGTTCCATCCATTTGCTTGCAAAATTCATTGTGTCTTGTTTTTAATAGCTGAATAATATTCCATTGTGTAGATGTACCACATTTTCTTCATCCCTTTTTCAGTTGAGTGTCTAGTTTCTGGGCACTAAAATGTAGCTGATATGAACAGAGTTGAGCAAGATTCTTTGTGGAATATTGAACTGTCTTTTGGGTATATGCCAAGGAATGGTAGGGCTACGTCTTGAGGTAGAACTATTCTCAGTTTTCTGAGAAGCCGAGGTGATTTCCAAAGTTGTACAATTTTCTACTTCCACCAGCAATGAAGATGCATTCCATTTGCTCCAGTATCCCTTGCCAACATGTGCTAACTCTTGAGTTTTCAATCTTTGCCATTCTGATGGGTATAAATGTGACCTTGGAGTTGCTTTGATTTGCATTTCCCTAATGACTAAGGCCTTTGTTCTTTTTTTTAAGTCTGAATATGTAAGAGCCCCAAGATCTTAGCCTAGGTGTGTGACCCCACAAAACACAGCTTGACAACAAATTGCTGCAATGGCAAGAGGTTTATTGATTCAACCACATGGGGTTGCTCATCCTCACAGGAAGAGTCAACCCCGAGCACTCACTTCTTATACCCTCCTTGCAAGGGGGCTGAACAGCTATAGCATAATTGGTCAGCAAGTCAGCAGTATATTTTTGACTCATCGGCCATGTGTTGTTTATCTTACTCGATGTTGGTGGTTAGATCAGGACAGTAGAAGAGTTTGTGGTTTTCCCCAGATTTCAGCACAGAGAGGGGAGGGAATGTATTCTGAGAATTGCTAATCTTGTTTTTGTAGACCTTAACATCATTGCAACCACCAGTTAGTTTTGTTTTGGCTGGTCTTAGCTGGGTCATTCTCATTCTGACTCAACATTCTGACCACCAGAACTTTGTTTTTACAATTCTTAAAACTTTGTTTCTACATTCCCAGAGCTTGGCTTCTACAAATAAAGTATGAGTTTTATTTAACAAGCATGCATTGTTATTGATTCTTTTTCCTTGGATATTTCCTTTATTTACATTTCAAATGTTTTCCCTTTTTCAGGACTTTCCTTCGGAAACCTCTATCCCGTCCCCACTCCCCTGCCTCTATGATACTGCTCCCCCCCACCAACTCCCATCCTCCCACCCTGGCATTCACAAACACTGGGGCATCGGAACACCCTCAGACCAAAGGGCCTCTCCTCCCACCGATGTCCAACAAGGCCATCCTCTGCCACATATGTAGCCAGTGCCATGAGTTACTCCATGTATATTCCTTGATTGGTGGTCCAGGCTCTCCGAGTTCTGGGAGGTCTGGCCTGTTGACACTGTTGCTCCCTCCATGGGGTTGCAAACCCCCTCAGGTCCTTCAGTCCCTTCTCCAACTCCTCCATCGGGGAACTTGAGCTCAGCCCAATGGTTGGGTGCAACCTTCTGCCTCTGCATTTTTCAGGCTCTGGCAGAGTCTCTCAGGAGACAGCCATGTCAGGCTTCCATCAGCAAGCACTTCCCGGCATCCACAATAATATCTGTGTTTGGTGGCTGTCTATGGGATGGATCCTCAGGTGGGGCAGTTTCTGGATGGCCTTTCCTTCAGTCTCTGCTCCACATTTTTTCTCCATATTTCCTCCTGAGAGTATTTTGTTCACCCTTCTAAAAAGCACTGAAGCATCTGCATTTTGGTCTTCCGTCTTTTTAGGCTTCATATGGTCTGTGAATTGAATCTTGGTTAATCTGAGCTTTAGAGCTAATATCCACTTATCAGTGAGTACATACCTTGTTTATTCCTTCAAAAGTGAGCCACCTCATGCAGGATGATATTCTCAAGTTCTATCCATTTCCTGTGAATTTCATGAAGTCATTGTTTTTAATGGCTGATTTGTACTCCATTGTGTAAATGTACTACATTTTCTGTATTCATTTTTCTGTTGAGGGACTCTGGGTTGTTTCTAGCTTCTGGCTATTATAAATATGGCTGCTGTGAACATAGTGGAGTATGTTTCCTTACTACATGTTGGAACATCTTCTGGGTATATGCCCTGGAATGGTATAGCTGGGTCCTCAAGTAGTACTATGTTCAATTTTCTGAGGAACCACCTGACTGTTTTCCAGAGTGGTTGTACTAGCTTGCAATCTCAACAGAAATGGAGGAGTGGTCCTCTTTCTCTACATCCTTGCCAGCATCTACTGTCACCTCAATGTTTTATCTTAGGCATTCTGCCTGATGTGAAGTGGAATCTCAGGTTTGTTTTGAGCCCTGCTTAGATGATTAAGTGGACCATACTTTTTCTGTGTTCTCCATACTCCTACAGTCCTTGTCTCTCCCCTTGTTTGCTGGCATAAAACAAAAAAGAAATGGCCTTATCTGGCATCAATGGGCGGAGAGGTCCTTGGTCCTATGAAAGCTCAATGTGCCAGTGTAGGGGAAAGCCAGGGCAGTGAGGTAGGAATGGGTGGGTGGGTGGGGAAGCACCCTCATAAAAGCAGGGGGAGGGGATATAGGATAGGGGCATTGCATAGGGGAAACTGGAAAGGGGATAACATTTTAAATGTAAATAAATAAAATATCCAATAAAAGAGAAAGAAAGAGATAAATCTGTTTATATGGCAAAAAAAAAAAAATAGTACCCTGTAGATTTCAGAGTCTCCCTGTCTTATCCTATGGTCCTCATTGAATGAGGACCATATGGTCTTCTGCTGAATGTCCTCTAATGATATTGGGTTGGGGTGGGCAACACCTAACCAAGCCCTCTTGGACATGCTGTGAACAATATATTCTGCTTTGAAACTACTATAGAAATTATAGATATCCAAGTCTCACATTCCTTATCTGAGAGCTGTTACCAAAAATTATATTAGTCTCTAGAATTCCAGAAGACACTGCATACTTGATCACCATCTACCATCTTGGATTCTCTGATGATTGTGAGTCTAATTTTCCCATCATTGACCTCAACAACTCTCTTCACATAAACAGATGTAATTCAGACTCTATCTCATGCTTTTCAGAAGTTACTCTTTTAGTGTTTGTGTGTGTGTATGTGTGTGTGTGTGTGTGTGTGTGTGTGTGTGTGTGTGTGTGTGTGAATGCATAGATGCATGAGGAGGTCAGAGGACAACTTGGAGGAGTCAGTTCCTATTTCCACCATGTAAATCAAAGGGGCTAACTGAAGTCCTTAGATTTCACACAATATGGTAGTTCTATAAAAATAAACGTGAAATTCTGCTGATTCCCAAGTGCTTTTATCTGAGGTAAATCTTATTCTTAGAGATAGCACAATCTTGACTTCACAAACACAATCCACATAGAGCATGAATTTGAATGTCCTCTGACCTGGGCAAGGAGGACCTATATTTCAAAGAGATGGGAGTGAACACTGGTACAGATTATCTACGCTGTTGTCATAGTGTCTGGTTAAATATTGTACACATATCAGGAGGAATTTGGTGATGAGTTATGAGATAGAAAAAGGGTCCACCCTCTGTCTCCCCTTTCTCCTTTTAGGTCTCTCTCTCTCTCTCTCTCTCTCTCTCTCTCTCTCTCTCTCTCTCTCTCTCTCTCTCTCTCTCTCTCTCTCTCTCTCTCTCTCTCTCTCTCTCTCTCTCTTTCTCTCTCTCTCTCTCAAATATTATATACATATATGAAGTTTCTAAACTGTAGATTTCTGTTTAGTCTTTTAACAGGCCTTTAGTATTATTAACTTTCTCAATATTCACTTTTTAATCTTTTTTCATTTCCTCACCCTAATTCTCTCTTCTTTATCTATTTGCCTTAAACTACTGTGTTCTATCTACATTTCTTGAAAGGTCTTTCACCCTATGTCCCTTACTTAACCCCTGACTTTTATAGGTATTTCAAATTAAATACATATAATACATATAATTCATGATCCACAGCTAATGTATACAAATATGAAAAAATGAACAATGGTTATCTTAAATTGTGGGTTATCATATGCACAATTTTTGCAAGCTGGAAAAATGTTTGTGTAAGGGAATCTAACCTGTATGGTTCAGGAGTTTTGGGGTTGATGAAGTTGGGAGTAGCAGCAGTGGAAGAATCAAGGTCCTCTAATATAGCAGCTTTCACAGGTCTGCTTCATACTCCATTTTTAAGTTGATTATTTGGTTTATTTAAGTCAACCATCATCAGTTCTTTATATATTTTTGATAGTAGCCCTCTGTCAGATGTACAGTTAGTAAACATATTTTCCCAATCTCTATGCTGCCTTTTTGTTGTTTTGACAGTGTCCTTTGCCTTCAGTTTTATGAGGTTCCAGTTATCAAGTGTTGATTTTGCAGCCTGAGCCATTGGTGTTCTGTTCAGGAAATTGTCTCTTGTACCAGTGAGCTCAAGGCTATCTTTCTGTTCTTTTAAATTTAGTGTATCACATTTTATGTTGAGGTCTTTGATCAACTTGGACTTGAGTTTTGTGCAAAGTGATAAATATGGATCTCTTTGCACTCTTCTACATGCAGGCATCCAGTTATGCCAGCACAAATTGTGGAAGATGCTTTCTTTTTGCCATCATATAGTATTGCCTTCTCTGTCAGAACTCAAATGTCCACAAGTGTGAGTTTATATCTGGGTATTTGATTTGGTTCCATTTATCAACATGTCTGTTTCTATAGCAATACCATGCAGTTTTTTCACTATTTCTTGGTGGTACAACTTGAAGTCAGTATGTGGTTCACTTAGAAGTTCATTTATTGTTCAAGAGTGTTTTACCTAACCTGATTTGGGGGGGGGGGGTCTATATGAAGTTGAGAATTGCTCTTTCAATATCTATAGAAAATTCTGTCGAAATTTTGATAGAATTGCATTAAACCTGTGGATTGTTATTGATGAAATGCCATCTTCACTATGGTAATCCTTCTGATCTCTGAGTATGGGAGATCTTTCCATCTTTTGATATATTTTGCAGTTTCTTTCTTCAGATATTTGAACTTCTTATCATACACGTCTTTTACATGTTCAGTTAGAGTTACATAAAGATATTTTATATTCTTTGTACCTCTTGGAAGTAGTTTCTTCCATAATTTCTTTTTCACCCCATTTATTATTTGTATAAAGGAGGGCTACTGTTTCTTTGAGTTAATTTAGTATACAGTCACTTTCCTTAAGGTATTCATCAGCTATAGTTGTTCTCTGGTAGAATTTTAGGGATCATTTTTGTATAGTTTCATAACATCCACAAATAGTGATATTTTGAGATCTTCTTTTCAGATTCACATTCCCTTGATCTCTTTAGTCCATCCTACTGCTCTAGCTAGACCTTCAAGTACTACATTGGATAGATAGCGAGAAAATTATCAACCTTGTCTTCTCTCCCTTAATTTAGTGGGACTGCTTTATATTTCTCTCCATTTAATTTGAAGTTTGCTTGCTTTAAATTGCTTTATTATGCTCAGATATGTTCCTTATATCCCAGACCTCTCCAAGACTTTTCCCATGAAGATGTGTTGGATTTTTTTTTTAAGGGTTTTTCAGCCTCTAATGAGATAATCATATTTTTTCCTTTCAGTTTCTTTATATGGGGGATTACATTTGGGGATTTCCATATATTGAACCACCCCTGCATTACTGGGATGAAGCCTAATTGATCATGATGAATAAACTTTAGGTTATGCTGCTGGATTTGGTTTGTGAGAATTTTCAAGTATTTTTACATCAATATTCATAAGAGAAATTGATCTGAAATTTTCTTTCTTTGGAGAATCTTTGTGCAGTTTAGCTACCAGAGTGATAGTGACCTCATCGAATGAATTTGGCCATGTACCTTCTGTTTCTATATTGTGGAACAGTTTGAGTAGAATTGATATTAGCTCTTCTTTGAAATTCTGGTAGAATTCTGTGCAAAATGCATCTGGCATGTGGCATTTTTGTTGTTGTTGTTTAGAAGACTTTTAATCCTTATGTCCTTAAGGCTTATAGGACTGTTTAGAGAGTGTATTTGATCTTGATTTAACTTCCATAAGTGGTATCTGTCAAGAAAATAATACATTTTTTTAGATTTTTGCCATTTTGTGGAGTACAGGTTTTTAAAGTAAAACCTAATGATTCTCTGAATTTATTTAGTTTGTGTTATTTTGCCTCCTTTTAAATTTCTGGTTTATTAATTTCCATATTGTCTCTGTTTCTTTTAGTTACTCTGGCTAAGGATTTTTCTATCTTGCTGATGTTTTTGTTGATTCTTTGTGTTGTTCTCTTTTTGTTAAATGATTGACTTCAGCCCTGAGTTTGGCACTTTCTTTCCATCTGTGCCTCTTGGGTCTGTTTGCTTCTTTTTGTTCTAGAGCTTTCATGTTTGCTGTTAAGTTGCTAATATGAGCTCTCTTCAGTTTCTTTATGAAGGCATTTTATGCTATGAATTCTTTCCTTAGTACTACTTCCATTGTGTCCAATAAGTGTGGGTATATTGTGCCTTCATTTTTGTTATATCCTAGAAAGTCTTTAATTGATTTCTTTATTTCTTATTTGACCAGTAGTCATTGTGAAGAGTTTCCATGAGTTTGTAGGCTTTCTGTTGATGTTGAAGTCCAGCTTTAGTAGATGGTTATGCAAGGGTTATTTCACTCTTCTTATATCTGTTGAGGCTTGCTTTATGACTAATTATATGGTTGATTTTGGAGAAGGTCACATGAGGTGCTAAGAAGGAACTATATTCTCTTTTTGTTGGGGTGAAAAGTTATGTAGTTATCTGGTAGATACATTTGATCCATATCCTGTTAGTTTTGTTATTTCTCTATTTTATTTCTATCTAGATGACTTGTCCATTGGTGAGATGGAAGTCGGTCCATATCCTCTGTTAGTTTTGTTATTTCTCTATTTTATTTCTATCTAGATGACCTGTTCATTGGTGAGAGTGGGATGTTGACATCTCTCACTAAGATCAAACCCTCAAGCAGCAGCACATGCTGCTGACAATGTGGGGCAGGAAGAACACTCCTCCATTGCTCATAAGAGTGCCCACTTGTACAACCACTCTGGAAATCGACTTGGTAGTTTCTCAAAAAACTGGGAATAATTCTACCACAACAACCACTGTACTGCTCCAGAGCATATACCCCAAAATGCTCCACAATATCACAATGTCCATTGGTCAACTATGTTCTAGCAGCTTTATTTTTTTCATAATTATCTGAATTTAGAAACAACCCCAATACTCCTGAACCAAAGAATGGATACAGAAAATATGGTTCATTTACACAATGAAATACAACTCAGCTATTAAAAATCAGGACATCATGAATTTTGCAGACAAATAGATGGAAATAAAAAGTATATCATTCTAGGTGATATAACCCAGACCCCTAAAACAATCATGGTTTGTACTCATTTATACACAGATATTATGTATGAAATACAAGGTACCCATAGTACTTTCCAGAAACCCAAAGAAGTTGAAAAAGAAGTTCCAAATGATGATGCTTGAATTTTACTAATAAATGGAAATAAAATAGACATATGAGGCAGGTGGAGGAAGGGGACATGATGGGAGTGAGAAGGAGAGGGAGTAGCTCAGGATATTCAGGACCAGGTATGGGAAGAGACAGAAGAGAGGGCTAGAAGGCTGGGAGAATGAATGGAAATCAGATTTTGGTATGAGTTGGTGCTTGGGAGGGGGCATCTTTAGAAGGTGCCAGAGACCTGGGATTGGGAAGGCCCCCAAGAGCCTATGGGGTTGACTTTAGCTGGTAGTCCTAGCAGTGGGGATATAGATTCTGAAATAGCCATTTCCTGTAGCCAGGAAGGACCCACAGTGAATTTATAAGGACACCAGTACCCACAAAACTTCTAACATAAAATTTGTCCTGTATACAAGAAATGCAGGGACAAAGATGGAGCAAAAATGAAGAGATTGGGCAACCAATAACTGGCCCAACTTGAGACACATCCCAAGGGCATGGACGAATGTCTCACAATACTAGTGATCTTTTTTTCCTGCTTTGACTTTTTTTAGAGATTATTTTATAACTTATGCATGTGTTGTGTGTGTATGTGTGTGTGTGTGTATGTGTCTCTACCAAGTGCCTGAATGTGCCCTCAGAAGACAAAAGAGGGCTTTGGATCCCCTGGATGTGGATTTAGAGGCATTTGTGAGCCACTTAATATGGGTGTTGGGAAGGGAACTCAATTCCTCTGAGAGCAGCAATCATCCATAACCACTGTCCAGCCCCCACTTTTTACATTAAAAATAAAATTATTATTGTGTGCCACAGTACACGTGTGGGAGTCAGAGGGCAACTTTGTGCAGTTGGTTCTGTCTTTCCCCACTTCCACAGGTCCTGGCACTTGAACTTGAGTTCTCAGGCTTGCTTAGCAAATCCTTTTACAGCAATCTGCCTCACCAGCTCCATGGGAATTACCCTATTCCCTCTGGAGCAAGCCAGAATTAGTTTGAATTGATCGTATGTGACAGAAATGGAGGATAATGCAACATGATAGTAAATGGACTGCTACAGGGAGGAGAGATACCGGAGCTGCAGGGAAGAGGAGAAGCTAAGAAGGTACATGAGGAGACCTAATCATGATATAGCCACTGGAAGTTAATTCAATAAGAATTGTAGGATATCTGGCCAGAGAGATGGCTCAGCGTTTAAGAGCACCGATTGCTTGCTCTTCCAAAGGTCATGAGTTCAAATCCCAGCAACCTCATGGTGGCTCTGTAATGAGATCTGATGCAGTCTTCTGGTGTGTCTGAAGACAGCTACAGTATACTTAAATATAGTAAATAAATAAATCTTAAAAAAAAGAATTGTAAGATATCAATTGGGGAAAGGGGTTGGAGAAATGACACCATGGTCCAAAAGTTGCCTGCAGTCATGAAAAATGTAGTTGCCATTGCAACTGTATTCAGAGAGGGGGTTTGATGGAGGGGCCACACCCAACACACACACACACACACTATATACATACATACTATATACATACATACCACACACAGACACTCCACACACATATACACCACACACCCACACACACATACCACACACACATATCAGACACACATATATACTACCCACAAACACCACACACACACACACACACACACTCAGGGCTGAAAAGTGATTAGCATGTAAAGTTCTTGCAGCACAAG
>NW_022196904.1:24992253-25011433 GCF_008632895.1 Mastomys coucha
ACAGAAAGAAGGGGTTGAGGCTGGGAGTTAAAGGAGTGGAGATTGAGACAGAGTGATCTCTGTACTCCTTGACGGTCCTGAGTTCATTGTGACCCTTCCGCTTCAGCCTCCCCACATGCATAACCACGTTTGGTTTTGAATCAGGAAAAATAAAGATTAAAAAAATACCATGTATATATGTTTGTGCATACGTTTATACATATGGGTACTGGCAGAGGGCAGAAGAGAGAGTTGATCACTTGGAACTGAGCTACAGTCAGTAATGAGCTGCTGTGTGGGTGCCGGGAACTGAACCTAAGTCTTCTACAAGAGCAGTACGTGTTCTTAACTGCTAAGCCATCCCTTCTGGCCAGAAACAGGGATTTTTTAAAAACTCCAGCCCCTCTCACACATAGTCGAGGTTGAGAGCCACTGAATCCAGGTGTTCTTTCCGTGCGCAGGGAATGCCTGAGAGTCAATGCATGGATATTGAAGGTCTGGAACCCAGACCCAAGGCTTTGCTTCTGGCACCTGCCTCACAGCTGCAGAAAGGGAGGCACTAGCGGTAACAGGGATCGCGGTTCTGTTGCCCTCTAGTGGTCAGAATAGCCCTAGCAGCTCCTGGAGGAAACGCTAATTCAAGCCTCTCTCAGCAGGCTCTTTGGAGCCTTTGTTGAGAACTCCTTGTCTGCTCCTCTCCAAGCCCAGCTGGACCACACTTTGACAATGGCCTTATACTAACCAGAGCAGGGCTCATCCAAGCTGAGCCAATTAAAAAAATTATTTACATGTGTGTGAGTGCATGCTGTGTGTGTCTGTGAGTGTGAGTGTATGTGTGTGTGTGTGTGTGTGTGTGTGTGTGTGTGTGTGTGTGTGTGCACCCAGGGAGAACAAGAAGTGGGTATTGATTCCCTCGGAGCTGGAGTTACAGGTGATTGTAAGCCATCATATGGGCACAGAGAACCAAACCCAGGTCCACAGAAAGAGAAGTGAGTGCTCTTAGCCATTGAGCCATCTCTCCAGCTTGACCCATCCCAATGCTCCATCCAAGCTTGTCACCTTGGTCTATATTAGTACAATCTGAAGTTCTAAGACCCCCTGCCTTTTCTTTCCCACCCCTACCATCTCACAAGCTTCTTCCGTGTGCTTCATTTCATTTTTACAGTTTTTGGAGCAATTTAAACTTTCAGTTTATTTTTATAAAGAAAATAGAATTACAATTGCAAGACAAAACAGCAGCAGCAACAAAAACCTCCCCCAAAACTGTTGAATGCTAAGTGGGTGTTGTTTCTCCAAGATTACCTTCTGAACTTTATAAGCACACATAGCTTTCATCTGCTCTCTCTGTGTCTGTCTGTCTGTCTCTGTCTTTCTCACTCACACATACACACACAAAGATAAAATGCATAAGTAAACAAATAAATAAATAGGTAGATGGGTGCTGTCTTAATCAGCTATGTGTATGGCAATCTATTACATAGCCATCAAGCATGGTCTTATAGGCTTCAGTGTAACAGGCCAGCTGAGAATGGCAAAAACCCCCAATGCCGTGGCCAGTGACTCACATGTGACCTGCGATCCACCAAGGCCTGCCCTGGCCCCGGCATCCAGCTTCTGCAGAAGGAGAGCCACAGGGATGTAATAAAGTTTTATGAAACTGTCCCTACCACCTCCTCTCTTCATGGGCACACCTCTCTTCACTTTGTGGTGTTTGCTATCACGGACTCCCACAAACCATGAAACGGGGACTGAGTCCGGAGTGTTCCACCTCTGCCTCAGGGTGTATGTTCCCAGAGATGACTATTTTACAGTAAGGTCTCCCTACTTTGTCTCTTCCCTTGAGAGTTGGGGCAGCCCAAGAAAGGTGAGTTCACCTTAAGAGAATGTACTTTTCCTCCCCAAAAGAAATTAAAAATGTACAGTTTAAAGAGGACGAAAGAACCAATAAATTTAATACTGCATCCAAGGCTTGAGCTGGAAGAGAGACAGAGATGAGCACACTTAAGGGCAACTTGTGTTTCTTGTTAGGTGGCTGGTCACAGCAACCATAAAACTGGTACCACACAGAGAACTGGCTCACAAAGCCACAGTGACATAGAGTCCAGGAGAAGAAGGGCCGTCATTCGCTCCTCCATTGCCCAGACCTCCATCTGTGTTCAGCCTCAGTTCCATCTACACACTTGTTCTTGTGAGGAGCAAGGTCGCCCCTGCAGAGGACCCCTATGGTTCCCAGCACACACACTGGGAGGGTCACAGATGCCTGTGATTCTGGTGCTAAAGGATCCAACGCCCCCTGCTGGCCACTGAGGGTGCACACACATGTGTATATACACACAGAAATAATATTTTAAAAAATTTTAAAGTAATCTGGTGAGATGTCTCAGAAGGGAAGGACAATCGTCACTAATCGTGAACACCTGAGTTGTATCTCTAGCACCCACGAGGTAGAAGAACAAATTCTTCCAAGATGTGTTCTGACCTTTACACAGGTGTTCTGTCACACACACACACACACACACACACACACACACACACAAACACAAACACAGAATAAATAACTATAATAATACTTTTTATATGAAAATAAATAAGACAAAAATTGAGTTGTTTTATGTAAATATTTATTCACTACCAATATGCTCACATATTTCATTTTTGGCTATTTTTCTTTTTGAGACAGGGTTTATCTTAGTAGGTATTTTATTGCTGTGAAGGGACACTACAACAATGAAACACTGATAAAAAGAAAGCATTTACTTGGGCCTTTCTTACAGGTTCAGAGGTTTAGTTCATTCTCATCAGTGCAGGGAGCATGGCAGTGTGCAGGCAGACATGGTGCTGGAGAGCTAGCTGAGAACTCTACATCTGGATCTACAGACAAAAGGAAGATAGCCTCTGAACCTGGCCTGGGCTCTTGAAACCTCAAAGCCCACCTCAATGACACACTTCCTCCAACAAGGCCACACCTCCTAATCCCTCTCAAGTAGTTCCACTCCTTGATAACCAAACATTCAAAACTATGTGTGCTCATTGGGACCATTCTTATTCAAACTACCAGAGGGTCTTACTGTGCAGCCCAGGCTGGCCTCAAGCCATCATTAATGCCCCTACTTCGGCCTCCTGAGTGTATTGCGGGAGTGTACCACCACATGCAGCTTAGTGGTTACTGCATTTCTCATTTTTATAAGTACGCTGCACGTCATGTCAGGGAAATGCCAGTTGCTGCCACCTACAGATTTGGTGATGAAGACTTGGCCCCATATACATCATCATTTCCCCAAGGTACTTTAGGGCCTGCTAGTGTTATGTGGAGGCTCTGAATTTTATGTGCTAGCTTCAGGAGGGGGCATTCATGATTGTCTTCAGTATGTCTGACTGTAGTGTGAGCTGAGTTCCTTGTCTCTGAGCACTGGTAAGTGCTTGCTATCTAATTGATAGTGGCCAGGGAGCCATCTCCTCAAGTTAAGCATGTATTGTATAGGTGTTTCTGGATGTAAGATCTCCTGAGGCCAGAGGTGTCCATGATTGATATGGAAGCATGATGTCAACCATGGCCACCACAGGCTCATATGCTTGAACCCTTAGACCACAGGGTCCAAACAATTGGTAGAAGAGTTGGTAGAAAAGCCTTGGGAGGTGTGGCCTTGTTGACCAAGCATTTCACTGGGAATGGGCTTTGAGGATTCAGAAGCCCATGCCATTTCCAGTGTGCTTGCTCTCTGTCTTATATTTGTAGATCTGATGTAAGCTCTCAGTTACTGCTCAGAGCCACGCCTGTCTGCCTGCCTGCCACCATGCTTCCTGCCATGAAGGTCATGGGCTCTAACCCTCTGCAATTATAAGCCCCCAAATGAAGGCTTTTCTTCTATAAGTCTCTTGGGTCACGGTATTTTGTCAACACAATGGAAAAGCAACTAAGACGTGTGGCAAGTGACTGCAGTGACTAGGAAAGAGTGTTGCAGATCAGTAGGAAAGGGACCTATCATAACTGAGCATATGCTGTGTTCCCTTGGAGGTAGCTAAGCAGGAGCCATAGTTTGCTGGAATCCTTAAGCCCTTCCATCTTTTGTTCCATAACTAGGGGATCCCTGGCTGAGCAAGGACCCTGAGGCTATGACGTACTGCTGGATTTGCATGCTGAATACTTCAAGGCCACTGCACTTCTTTCTGAGAATCTCCACAAGATAGAGTGCTGAGGCAGAGTCAGCCATTCCCCAGCGCCATATACAAATGAGGCACAGTGATGCACACCTGTAATCCAAGCACTAGTGAGGTGGGGATGGGGAGGAGGAGGATTAGAACATTAAGATTATCCTGGGCTACACAGCAAGTGTGAGGCCAGCCTGGGCTACATCAAACCTTGTCTCAAAGAAAGAATAGTAATGCCCATCCCCCACAAACAACCCTATATACCCCTTCCTTTTGTAATGTGCTCAGACGTGCCTAAAGGGACTTCAGAGTCCCAGGAAAAGGCACATCTCCCACCACTTCTTATACACAAAGGAGGAAACAAATGTAACCAGTAAGCTTAATTTTGTAAATGGTGTGTGCTCTTTCCCCATCACAGGCCTCTTCTTATATTCTGTCAGTGTTACTGTGTGAAAGGGTCTGTTGTCAGAACTGTGTTGGATGCAGCACGTGCTCAGAAGTGCTTAGAGGAGATGTGCTAGCAGCAACCATAAGCAAGGAAACATTCCCTTTCCTAGTTGAGTGCTGTCTTAGTTAGGGTTTGTATTGCTGCAACAAAACACCACAACCAGTGCAAGTTGGGGAGGAACGGGTTTATTTGGCTTACTCGTTCATATTGCTGTTTATCAGCAAAGGAAGTCAGGACAGGAACTTAAGCTAGTTATGAACCTGAAGGCAGGAGCACATGCAGTGTCCACGGACAGGTGATGTTTACTGGCTTGCTCAACATGGCTTGCTTAGCCTGCTTTCTTCAAGAATTCAGGACCACTAGCCTAGAGATGGCACCACCCATAGTGGGCTTGAGGGTCCTCTATCAATAACTCATTAAGAAAAAGCCCTACAGGCTAGTGGACAGCCAGAAATTATGGAGACATTTTCTTAATTGAGCTTCCCTCCTTTCAGATGACTCTGGCCTCTGTCAAGTTGACATAAAGCTAGCCAGCACAAGCAGGTTGTAGATGAGAGTCAGTTGAACTGGAAGGCTAAGATGTGTTAGATAAACAACTTGACAGCAGGCTAGAGCATGACTCAGTCAGGAGAGTGCTTGTCTCACAAGCAACAGCACCTTAGTTCTTGCCCTCTGTTGCTATTTTAAAGACCCAGGCTCTGTGACATGCATTTGAAATCCTAGTGCTTGGGGGGCAGAGCAGGAGAATGCTCAGAGCTTACTGACCAGTCAAGTCTCATTGTTGAGCTCTAGGCCAATGAGAGACCTGTCACAAAGGAGGTGGATGACATTTCTGAGACTAACAACTGAAGTTAGCCTATCACCCCTACACATACCTGTATACACACACACACACACACACACACACACACACACATATACAGAAGCATGTCACATGTGTGGACATATAAATATGTATTAAGTAAAATAACTGATTGGAAAATGTCCGTGTGTGTGTGTGTGTGTGTGTGTGTGTGTGTGTGAGTGTGTGTGTGTGTGTGTGTGTGTGTGTGTGTGTGTGTGTGGTGTGTATGTGTATATGAGAGACAGTGCACTCGTTCACTCTGTTTTGTTTTCTGTCAATTTGACACAAGTTAGAGTTATCTGAGAAGAGGAAACCTCAACTGAGAAAATGCCTCCATCACATTGACCTTTAAGCAAGTCTGCGGGAGCATTTTCTTTGAGAATTTATGTGGGAGGGCTCAGGCCACCACTGTGTGTGGTACCACCAATAGGTCAGGTGGTCCTGAGTATATAAAAATAGTAGTTGAACAAGCCATGGGGAGGAAAACAGTAAACAGCATTCCTCAATGGTCTCTGCTTCAGTCCTTCCCTCAGTCCCTGCCCTGATGGTTACTCTGATGATGGTCGACATATAACCTATAACCCAATTACATCCTTTCTGCCTCATGTTGGTTTTGGTCATGGTCTTTATCACAGCCACAGAAATAACACTAAAACACAAAATAGTCTCCCAAAAGATATCTGTTTGGTGATAGGTAGTCAGGAGTCAAAGACCTTACTCGTGGCGTCTGTCTGAGTTGTTGGTTTCTGCTCTTTCCAGCTGGTCACATCATTAAGTTCTGGTCAGCCTTCTCTCTAAGGCTTTTCTTCCCCTGTGCTGCAGGGGTCTCCCAGCATGTCACACACAGGCTGGTTCAGTGACATCCAAATAATACATAACAATTGGCTAATCTAATAGATGGGAGGAAAGTCAGCCAAATTTGTTCAGCCTCATCAAGTACAATAAAATTTTAGACTTGCCAAAGAATTGTGTGTATATACCTATACACATGAATAAAGACATCCCTGTCATGGCGTATGGCTTCCTGCCTCCTAAGTAGACCCTTGGGAGATTTTTGAGTAGCTCCATGGGGTCTGATGGAAAATTACTTGTGCCCAGGAGATGTCCTGTCCCTCTCACCAAGTTTGTGCAGCACAGGCATCTCAAGTAACAACTTATTCAACTGAAGTTGTCAGGGAGGGTGAAGGGTGGACCAGAGCACAGGCTTCTGACCTCTTGGTGGGCCTGCCTCTTCTGCTTTCATCATGATCTCCCCCTAGTGTCCACATCACCCTACTTCAGGAGCCCCGACTGCTGCATTCTGGACCTGAAGATCGCTTTGTCTTCAGCCTGGACCCTCCTGAGCGATTCTTGGGCAAACCAAAGCTGAACTTAACAATGTGTGTAACATCTCTGGATTCATCCATCACTAGGAGGCCTTGGACACCTTGCTTTTAGGTACCTCTTGCACCATGACAGGGACTTGAGAGTGGGGGGAGAACAGGTATTCTATGAGCCTATCTCTTTCACCTCATTTCTTGGAAGGGGCGGGCAGCTGAGAACATTGGCAGATCCTGTCTACATCTATGGGATGTGGGTCATGGCCAGGCTATTGTGGATGCTGTCTAGGCAATACTCACTTCACCAAGCGACTTTTCATCTAATTGTTGTTGTCTTGGCCATCTTTGGGTATGGCTACTGGAACAAGAAAAGCCAGATTCACAAGAGCAAGTAAAGCAGGGTGAATCTAGCTGATGGATAACAGTGTAAGCAGCAAGAGAAGCCATTATCAAAATTTATATATCCCCAGCCAAGTGTGCTTATACCCAGTAGGAGAAATGTCTTAGTTTTGGCCAGTAGGCTTGCTCAGATTGTGTGGGAAGGGACTTCCAACATTGACATCTTGAATGAGCAATTCAGACTCCAGGATGCTACCATAATTGGATTAACCATGTTTGCTTTAAAAAGAAGCACACCATGTACCTGAATGAGTTCCGGGTGTCTGCAGAGATATTCTTTGTGGTGGGACACAGTGATCTACTACATGTTCACTGCCAAAGCTCACAGTATTCCTCAGATCTCCCTCCAGAATGGAAGGAAAATGGTCATCTTCCAGATTCCAAGTTTTGATTCCTGGCAGGGCAACTCCATGCTGTGAGTGGACCTCATCCACATTTATTCCAAGCAACATTTTTACAAGGAGGTGGCCTCTCTGGTATGTTCTGATGTGGACATCAGTTTTCAGTACTATGTGGGTGTGGAGATTCTTTCCTCTTTATTTGCAACCCTCCACTCTAGCTTCTACATTGTCAGTCAAGAATCATTTATTGGCTGGCTGGGAGCTTCAGTTGGGGAAGTGCCTCCATGAGATCCAGCTGAGGGGCATTTTCTCAATTAGTGATCAAGGGGGTAGGGCCCCTTGTGAGTGGTGCCATCCCTGGGCTGGAAGTCTTGGGTTCTATAAGAGAGCAGGCTGAGCAAGCCAGGAGAAGCAAGCCAGTAAGGTACATCCCTCCATGGCCTCTGCATCAGCTCCTGCTTCCTGACGTGCTTGAGTTCCAGTCCTGACTTCCTCTGGTGATCAACAGCAATGTGGAAGTAAGCTGAATAAACCCTTTCCTCCCCAACTTGCTTCTTGGTCATGATGTTTGTGCAGGAATAGAAACCCTGACTAAGACAGTGACTTTATTGTTCATCTCATGTTGGATGGAGAAATTCTCCAACTTCCCTTTTGATATTATGTATACACTTAAGGCAGTTTGTTTGTAGCCACTAATGGACCAGCCACATTCCATCTTAAAGTTTGAAGCTATCTTATCACAAGGTCAAAATAAGTTTATTCCTATTTTCTGTAAAACCTGGATTTGACCATGTCTTGACCCATTTTCTGGAATTTGACATGATCTACACCCTCTACCCTAACTTCTACCCTGTTAAGATGTTCTGCCAAATAATTTTGAAGTGTTCTCCCAAGTTCCTATATAACCAAAGACTATTGAAAATCCCCCACCCTTGCAGTTTTGGGTCTAATATAAACCCAATCTTTCCCTATGTCCATTGCTATTTTTCTCAAAACCCACTTTATGGAGACAGCCATGTCTGACAGAAAATAAAGCTTGTTTAATTTGACTGAAAGAATTTGGGGAATGGTCTTTACTCTCATTCAGGAGGATCAACACCACAAAATAACTAACCCATTCAGGGAAGCACAGGGTTTGGATGAGGAGCCAGATGCCCTGCTGTGTAAGACACCAGATAAATTTCAGGCCAATTTGAAAGCCAAGAGTGGAAATTTAGTATCACACTCCTGGATCTCAACACTTGAGAGATGGAGGGTCAGGAGTTCAAGGGCAGCTCGGGCTATATAAGAAAATGTCTCAAAAAAGATAATAAACAAAAAAAGATATTTTGAGAAATGTTTATCAAAAACATATGTACATATACTAAAGGCATTTCCCCTAATGTATACTGAGCTCACCTCTAAGAATACTCAATTTCAATTTCATCATTTCCATAGAGAAATTTGTTTATAGCATCAGGTTCTACATTTTGATATGAATATCTTCTTTTAGGAACAATAATCAATTAAAAATGTTTAGGTCAAATGTGTTTCTGTATCAAGGTATTTTGCATATATTAAAGCACTGATTATGTATACTTGAGACAGCTGAGCTAACAGTTACTCGGGGTTACTGTCCCACACAAGAAGTCCAGAGGGTTAAGATCTTGCAAGAGTCTGCACCCAGCTAGACTACTGCAACAAAGAGATGGCATTAAAACCAAGGTGAAGTGCAGGTGTTCCACTGAGCTGCACCCTGGGGGTGCAGGGGTGGTGGAGGGGAGGGCTGAGGATGGAGGAGGAAAGTAGGACATAGGCATGAGAACAGAACAGGTGCGGGAGATCTGCGGGAAGAACTGCGGGTGAAGAGCCATTTGTACACTTCAGATGCTCAGGTGAGTGGGAATCTCAGAGCGGTATTCTTGGCTGGGAGCTCCTCTGCCCTGTCACAGTTGGAACAGTACAGACAGAGCTCAGGAGCCCAGAGCAGGACATGGAACTGGAACTGGAACAGGAAACACCAGCAGAAGCAAACAGCGAGATCCAACTGCCTAGCTTGGCTGAGTCTTGCAGGTGCAGGGTGTGGTGGTGTAGTCAGTTGAGCCTCACACCACTTGGAGATTATTCAAATCCACAGGCTCCTTGTTGCCTGCCTGCTTCGGAGAGCTTTTTACTTCCCACAGACTGTGCACTAGCCCCACATTCCTCACAACAAAGTCTCAGAGTCAAGTTCAACAAGAGTTCCTTGGTTTCTCCCAGGTTGGAGGCTAGTCTCAGCTGAGATTTGACCCAGACTGGCTAATCCAACAGAAGGGCATTCCCTGTGTCACCCTCCCCATTCCCTGTGTCACCCTCCCCTGTTTCCCATCACCATAACTTTAGGTTTTTCATCTTTTCTTTCAGCAACATTTTAAAACAGGGTCAGCAAACTATGGTCTATGGGGGCCTGATGTATGTGTGTGTGTGTGTGTGTGTGCGCGCGCGCGCGTGAGCGCATGCGCGTGCACGCGTGTGTGTGCATGCATGTGTATGTGTGTATATACGTGTGTATTTGTGTGTACATGCATGTGTGTGAGTGCATGTGTGCTCTGTGTGTCTTGTGCATATGTGCTTGTGTGTACATGTGTGCTCTGTGTGTATCTTCTGTGTGTGTGCATGTATGCTTGTGTGTGTGTGTGCGTGTGTGTGCATACACATGCATGTGTGCTCTGTATGTATCTTGTGTGTGTGTGCTATGTCTCTATGTATGCATTTCTATGCACAAGCACATATGAGTAAAGGAGAGAGGTTTACAATGGGTATCATCTGTCATTTTCCATATCTTTTTTTTTTTTTTGAGATTATGTGGGCTGGAGAGATGGTTCAGTGGTTAAGAGCACTGACTGCTCTTCCAGAGGTCCTAAGGTCAATTCCCAGCAACCACATAGTAGCTCACAACTATCTGTAATGGGGATCTGATGCCCTCTTCTGGTGTGTCTGAAGATAGCAACAGTGTACTTGCATACATGAAATAAATAAATATTTTTTTAAAGTGAGAGAGAGAGAGAGAGACCCTGTTTGTCATGGACCCTGACTGGATAGACTGGTTGGCCAGTAAGGTCACAGGACCCTCCTGCCTCTCTGCCTCTCAGGGCTAAATTTTAAGCTTGTGCTGGGAATGGGTCCCATAGCTTGTACATACTAGACAAGCACTTCTTATGTGGGTGCTGGGGATCTGACTTCCGGAACCCATGCTTGCACAGAAATCCTTTACTCACTGAGCCATCTGTCCAGCCCCAAGCATGCTAAATTTCAACAATTTGTTCAAAGCTATTTGAGATAACAACATAGCTTTACTTTCCAATTGTTATGCATGATGAGCTATATCTCTTATTTTAAGTTTTCAAAGTCTACTTTTAATGATGGTTCTTAAATGTGTTAACATCCATTATAGACCACCACCCACCTGAGGTGGTGAAAAAGAAAAATATCGAGGTGAAGTGGATCTGTTTAGAAAGGTTTGAAGCAACTCCTGTCTGTGTTGTCTGGAAATTGGCAGTTCAGTTCACAGGTTAGCAGTGGCAGTTTGATCCACTCATAAATGCTTCATGGATATCTACAGTCAGGTTTGCAGCAGTGGTAGCATGACCTAGTAGAGACAGCCAGGCCTTAGCCTCAGCTTGAGTCATCAAGAGGGACCCAGAGGGACACTAGGAGAAGTTCTCTGCTGTGTCTCTCTCAGCAAATCAAAGATCAGTGAAGATGAGAGACCCACAAGTATTGCACAGCCAGCTCTATAAGCAAGCCAAACTCAGCCTCCATCACTGCCTGTCGAGTGGAGTTCTATTTATACTCCCTCCAAACATCACGTGTCCTCCACGGGTCATGCCTCAGCAAGTGTGTCTGTCTCAGCTGACATCACTCTGCCAACCAGCCCGAGTCTGCAGAAGTGGCAAGAAACTGCAGCACACCACCAGAAGGTTTTTAAGGTGCCTTTCTCTCCAGAGAAATGGAACGTAACCACACAGTGTAAGGCAGACCAATACATGCGCATCGTTAGCAAAGAATCCTTCATCATGTGTCCTTTCACGTGCTTGCTTTAGCAGAACATGATTTCTCTTGTGATGCTTCAGCAAAACATTCCTTCATGAGTCTGCCTTAGCCTTTCACCTGTGTCTGCTTCAGGAAAACAACTCCTAAATGTGTTTGCCCCAGTAAAACACCATACAACTGAATTTCCAAATAAACCATAAGTTTCCACTTCATATATCTATTAATTTTATAACAGCTTTGTGGAATTACAATTCATGCTCCCTGCAATTCACAAAAGAAAAAAGGAAAAAAAAACCCACATTACTCACCAGATATTAGTGTATGCATGCACCGCTATTGACACAATTTCAAAACATTTTGTCCACATCCAAAAAGATCTGTATATACTCTTCTGGCTGTTAGCTGAAAGCACAGCAAACACAGTGGTGCTCATGGGTTTCTCTCCTCTCCACAATGGAAGTCCATAAACTTAACTCTGATGTGCCTCTTTTAGACTCATTCCCTGCAACACACACAAAGACACCTAGAGATGCTGCCTTCCAACTCACTATAAGAGGACCAATAGGGAGCTGCATGTCTGGAACCAGAGGGCCCTAGCCTCTTTCCAGGTGGACTGTGAGCACCTGCTGCTATTTCTAGAAAATTGGTTTTTTGAGGCACAATTTCACTGTGTAGTAGTGGCTGTCCTAGGACTCATTCTGTAGACCAGGCTGACCTCAATTTCAGAGATCTGCCTGCTTCTGCCTCTCCAGTGCCCAATTTAAAAGCATGCTTTATCACTGCCCAGCAAGAAAAATGCTTTTGCTTAGCTGCTAGATTCTGCTTCTCTCACTAGAGGAAAATGTGTGGGTGTATGCTGCTGCACTTGCGGGCCTTCATGAAGGTCTAAGCAGGTACAGAAGTATCCCATATACTTCCCTGCTGTTTGCTATGCCCACTGTAGAGGCACGTTTCTCCTGAGACACAAATATTTCTCCAGTGGGGTTGGGTCCTTCAAAGTTGGTGTTGCAGCATTTTCTCTGTCCAATCATGTTGGGCAGTGACAGACCTGTGATTGGACAGGAATAGAGAGGTGGAGCTGGAAGTGGAGAAACAAAAAGGGAGAGCAGGAAGCTAGCGGAGGATCTTCATCATGGAGGCAGAGGAAGATGACGATTCAGATCCCGCGTGGTTATAACAACCAACTTAAGGTTTTTTGGTTAGAATAATTAGGATAAACATTGTTTTTATCATTGGACTCTGAAATTATTGTATTGGCATCTTGTAAATTGGGATCTTATTATTATATAAACCTGGTTGAATAATTAAGTCTTAAGCGTCATACTTTACCAGTACTAGGTGCTAGATGAATGATTGTGGGGGGTGGGGGGGTGAAGCGTTGCATGTGAGCTAGATGATGCTGCTAGCTGGGAGAAAATAGCAAGAGCCCGCCGGAACATAGTGTTGTGGCCGGATGGTACCAGCATTAGAACGTGGACTGGTGCGAACAAGAGTTTGTGGGGTGGATTTATTTTCAATATTCCCACAAGATTGAAATTGCTTGGCTTGGGTTCACCAAAAGCTAGACTAGAGGTGTCCTCAGAACGTGTGTACTGTCCCCCTTAAAGCAGATGCACTCTTTCTGGTGTGAGTCCATCCAGAGGTGATCTGCATACAGTTTGGCATAGAGGTGCCCTTTAGCACAGATAATGGTTCTTTCTTCTTCCATTGTGCTAACATCTTTCCTAGAGAACTGTGGTGCTTTGACTGTATTCATGGACAGTAGGAGCTCTAGCCAAAAGTGTGGTGCTAGCCCCTCTCACAGCAGTGGGTGTGGTTTCCAGAGTGTCTCACAGAACATAGGGACAGAAATATCTTGGAGCTCATGGGCCCTGGCCTGGCAGGTCTCAAGGCCCCATTGTACCATATTTGCTTTGGACGAGTTGAGCAAGGCTGCTTTTCCTCCAACTTGGAACAACTTGGTACTTTTGGTTCTCTACATATATTCTGGTCAGGTATCATGTATCTTCTCTAGGGAGATAGACGTCTGTTCACCCAGGTAAAGGGGTGGGGGCAGGAGATTGGCAAACCAAAGAAATGATTCTGCCCCAGTGAGTGGGGATAGGTTACTCTTAGGCAGCTATTGCCGCCAGGAGGCCCCTGGGTGACTTAGAAGCAGCACCCAGAAACGTCTCACATAGAAAATTGTTCACCTCTGAGAGAACAGCAACTGCAATGTGAGAGAGAGAAGTGACCTCAAGAGGGTCTCATAAATCTCACCCTGTCCCCTAGAAGGGATCATTTAATGGTCCTATTTCATGAAGGTCTGTGTGGGTCATCATCACATCTGTTCCATGACAAGATGGTAATGTCATATGCAACCTGGAGGAGACAGCTTTACCAGGTCAGGTGTGTCTGAGGTGGTCCACCTGCTGACAGGAACAGAGGTCTCTTCAGCACAGTGTGGAGCTGGCACCTCCCACCCTTGTGTGTAGCTGGATGGGCCGGAAATGATCTGACAGCAACTTCTTTCTGTGATGTTGAGTCCTGCAGCATCCTCAAGATGTGCCTTTAAGCTGGGTGGGCGCTAGGCAGTCAGTGAATTCGAGGACAGTGACTACTTGTCTCCCAGGACAGATCTCGACTCCTCTTTATTGGCCTCTACTTGAAACTGGAAAGCAACAGGTGTAGAGAGCTTTAGGGCCACTTCCAGAAATTTGACAGGAATTTGATATCGGGCAGGGATAATGAAGTAGGCTCAAGGCAAATGCAGTTGATGAATGTATTGTATTCCTATATCTGGATCATTCTGATAAACCCCTAAACTTAGTGACTGCGGGACTTCGTTTATTGCCTTGATTTTTGCCCTGCTTATTCCTTGACTACTTTATTTTTGCTTTGTTTATTCCTTGACTACTTTGTTTATGCTTTGTTTATTCCTTAACTCCTTTGTTTACTTTGTTGCTTCACTACTTTGTGCCTTAAGGACTGACCATATTCTTTCTTTATAACCAGAATGATATAAAAGCAGAGTGGAAAAAAACTTAATCCCTCCTCAGCCTCGGAACTGGCTGGGCTCATGCTACAGTGCTGTCTAACTGTCTTTGTTGTTGTTGTTTTTAGTCCTTGCTCCTGCCCTGGAGAACCTGGGCTGGCTTTGTCAGACAGGCTGGCAGGAGCTCAGAGCTAAGCTTCCCTTAATATGGGCCTGTGGTTCTAAGTGTTCCCTTCTCACCTTCTTCAAAGCTGGGTGCATCTGATACTTACTGGGACTTACTCAGAAAAGTCAACTGACCCAACCCGCTCAGTCAGTCAACAGGTTCTCCAGCGCAGAAGAGAGGATTGAAAACAAAGAGACAATTAGACAGTACTGCAGCATGGCCTCAGTCAATTCTGAGACTGAAGGCAGCTTTATTTTTTCCCAATCTGCTTTTATACCATTTTAATTACATGCAAGTAATAAGGGCAATAAACACAGATAGTCCAGGAATGAGCAAGGCAATACGCAATGTCCCGTGATCGCCGTTTCTAAGGGCTTGTCAGGATGACCAAAACATCTGAGCTACTTCCTTTTCAAGCCCCAAATCAGATTCTTGCCTAAAACCTACTTCTTTTCTTCCACCCTAAAAATAAGATTCCTGCCTGAACTTACTTCCCTGTTCTAGCCTAAAATTAGGTTTCTGCCTGAGCTTACTTTCTTGTCATTGCCTAATGTCAGATTCCTGCCTGAAACCCATTTCCTTGTCCTTAGCCAATGTCAGATTCCTGTCAAGAGGCCTCATCCTACCTTCTTCCCCAACCAGGTAGCTGCTGCCATCAGTGATCCAGGTTGCCTCAAGGCCTCCAAAGCTCCCCACAGACAACGACCACCAATACGTTCTTATCCAAACATCTTTAGCCTCTCCCACCTCTTGGTGGTCCTTTGATTAGCAGCCTTGCCACTTATACAGCTCAAGCACTGCCAGAGTCCTTGTCTGGTGAGCTCAATAGCCCAGAACAGAAATGTGGAGTCAGCGATAAACGAGGACTCTGAATACTCATTCAAGCAAGTGGCTCCAAATAGCCCAAACCATCTTTACTTATAAAGAATTTCAGAGCATTCAAACATCTACAGTTTCAGATTTCATTTAATCATTATCTGAAAATCTCAACCAGTACTTAGGAAAATTCATTTTAATTATTTCCTTGTAGACAGTGATTAACCTTTTCCAATATCTAAGCAGTACAGTACAACAATCTAAATGATTATGTCATAGCTAAGCACACCTGAATATTTGAGCCAAAATGATTTAATTACTGTATTGCAAGCCAAGTGATTATATCTAGCCAGGCACATCTAGTATGTGTCAGGTCAGCAGCAGACATGCAATTTCAAAGTAAAAGGCAATTAGAACCCAAATAAATGTGTTTTTCTTTTTTTCAGGTTTTTTAATTAAATTTTTCTTTATTTACATATCAATTTTCCCAGGTTCTCCTCAAAAATAAATAAATTAAAATAAAATAAAATAAACAAAAACCAAAACAATCCCCTGTTCCCTCACCCCTCCCCCTGCTCACCATCCCACACCCTCCTGCTTACTGGCCCTGGCATTCCCCTACACTGGGGCATAGAACCTTCACAGGGCCGAGGTCCTCTCCTCCCATTGATGACCAACTTGGCCATCCTCTGCTATATGCATGCTGCTGGAGCCATGAGTCCCCCAATGTGCACTCTTTCATTGGTGGTTTAGTCCCTGGGAGCTCTGAGGGTACTAACTTACTAGTTAGTTAGTTCATATTGTTGTTTGTCCTAAGGGGCTGCAAATCCCTCAGCTCCTTGGGTCCTTTCTCCAGCTCCTTCATTGGGGAACCTGAACTCAGTCCAATCAATGGCTGTGAGTTTCTACTTCTATATTAGTCGGGTACTGTCAGAGCCTCTCAGGAGACAGCTGTCTCAGGCTCCTGTCATCCAGCACTTGTTGGCATCCACAATAGTGTCTAGATTTGATGATAGAATATGAAAAGGATTCCCAGGTAAAGCAGTTTCTGAATTGTCTTCCTTCAGTCTCTGCTCCATAGTTTGTCTCTACAACTCCTTCCATGGGTATTTTGTTCCCCCCTTTTAAGAAGGAACAAAGTATCCTCACTTTGGTCTTCCTTCTTCTTGAGTTTCTTATGGTTTGTGGTTTGTATTTTGTGTGTGTATTCCGATCTTCTAGGCTGATATCCACTTATCAGAGAATGCATACCATGTTTGTTCTTTTGTGATTGGATTACCTCACTCAGGATGATATTCTCCAGGTCCATCCATTTTCCTAAGAATTTCATAAATTCATTGTTTTTTATGGCTGAGTAGTACTCCATTGTGTAGATGTACCACATTTTCTGTATCCATTCCTCTGTTGAGGGGCATCTGGGTTGTTTCCAGTTTCTGGCTATTATAAATAAGGCTGCTATGAACATAGTGGAGCATGTGTTCTTATTACATGTTGGAGCATCTTCTGGGTATATTTCCAGGAGTGGTATAGCTAGGTCCTCTGGTAGTACTATGTCCAATTTCCAGAGGAACCGCCAAACTGATTTCCAGAATAGTTGTACCAGTTTGCAATCCCACCAGCAATGAAGTAATGTTCCTCTTTCTCCACAACCTCTCCAGCTTCTGCTGTCACCTGAGTTTTTTATCCTAGCCATTCTGACTGGTGTGAGGTGGAATCTCAGGGTGGTTTTGATTTGCATTTCCCTGATTATTAAATATGTTGAATATTTCTTTAGGCGCTTCTCAGCCATTCAGTATTCCTCAGTTGAGAATTCTTTGTTTAGCTCTGTACCCCATTTTTAATAGGGTTATTTGGTTCTCTGGAGTCTAACTTCTTGAGTTCTTTGTATATATTGGATATTAGCCCTCTATCAGATATAGGATTGGTAAAGATCTTTTCCCAATTTGATGGTTACCATTTTGTCCTACTGACAGTATATTTTGCCTTACAGAAACTTTGCAATTTTTATAAAGTCACATTTGTCGATTCTTGATCTTAGAGCATGAGCTATTGGCATTCTGTTCAGGAAATTTTCCCCTGTGCCCATGTGCTCCAGGCTCTTCCCCACTTTCTTTTCTATTAGCTTGAGTGTATCTGGTTTTATGTGGAGGTACTTGATCCACTTGGACTTGAGCTTTGTACAAGGATTTAAGTGCCTACAAAAAGAAACTAGAGAGAGATTATACCAGCAATTTGACAGCACATCTAAAAGCTCTAGAACAAAATGAAGCAAATTCACCCAAGAGGAGTCGAAGGCAGGAAATAATCAAACACAGGGCTGAAATCAACCAAATAGAAACAAAAAGAATTATACAAAGAATCAAGCAAACCAGTAGCTGGTTCTTTGAGAAAATCAACAAAATAGATAAACCCTTAGCCCGACTAACTAGAGGACACAGAGACAGTATCCTAATTAACAAGATCAGAAATGAAAAGGGAGGCATAACAACAGACACTGAGGAAATCCAAAAAATTATAAGAGCCTACTACAAAAGCCTATACTCAACAAAACTGGAAAACCTGGATTAAATGGACAATTTTCTAGTCTGATACCAGGTACCAAAGCTAAATCAAGATCAGATCAATGATCTAAACAGTCCCATATCTGCTCATGAAATAGAAACAGTCACTAATAGTTTAAAATAGTTTAATAGTTTAAAAAAGCCCAGAACCAGATGGGTTTAGTGCAAAGTTTTATCAGACCTTCAAAGAAGACCTAATACCAATACTCCTCAAACTATTCCACAAAATAGAAACAGAAGGTACTCTACCCAATTCATTCTATGAAACTACAATTACTCTTATACCTAAACCACATAAAGACCTAACAAAGAAAGAAAACTTCAGACCAATTTTCCTTATGAATATCAATGTAAAAATACTCAATAAAATTCTTGCAAATGGAATCCAAGAACACATCAAAATGATCATCCATCATGATCAAGTAGGCTTCATCCCAGGAATGCGGGGATGGTTCAATATTCGGAAGTCCATCAATGTAATTCACTATATAAACAAACTCAAAGAAAAAAACCATATGATCATCTCATTAGATGCTGAGAAAGCATTTGACAAAATCCAACATCCCTTTATGATAAAAGTCTTGGAAAGATTAGGAATTCAAGGCCCATACTTAAACATAGTAAAAGTAATATACAGTAAACCAACAGGAATAAATGTTTAACAGGAGTATAACCTTTGTGTTTACAAGATGATTACAAACAACTGTTTGAAACAAAGACATGATTGCCATTCCCACAACAGGCAGTTCTGAACCATTTGTAGTTAAGGTTATAGGTAGGGCACAGTCCAATCCTTGAGATGCAGAGGTTTACTCATAAGTAGGAATGAACCTAAGTTGTTTTTACTATAAGATGGCTTTTGGGCTTAAGATGGAGGCAGGCTGGTTCTTCACTGTTTATTGTCCTCTTTTCCTCTCTACTATATTACGTTGGGTCACTCTCACAGTTGCTTGGTTTGGACTAGGGTTTTTTCAATCCTGTGCATAACTATAACCTATTTATTTGTTTAGTGTGTTTGTGGGCTGGGTGGTGTGTTTACAGAGGATATCTTTCAAATGACTCCATCCTCTCTTCTGTCATATGGATCCAGGTGTCACACTCACCACACCAGGCTTGGTGGCCATATAAACTGAGAACATGACCACTCCAAGGTATGGCTGAGGAGGAGGGTTT
>NW_022196904.1:25012830-25028043 GCF_008632895.1 Mastomys coucha
GACACTGAGGAAACACTCCAGAAAACTTCACCTCAATGATCCTGGTCTCTTCTTAGTTATATCTGACTTTTCAGCCTTGGCACATCAGCATTCATTGTTCTAGCAAAGCAAACTTTTTACTTTAGAGGATCTGGTTTCTTGATAACCACACCTGATTCTTCAGCTCCAGATGATCAGCCACCACAGAGTCTTCACACAAAAGGCCTGACAGAGTCTTTGCACCCCTCTGAAACTTTAGACCTTCATTGTCTATACACCTCTCAGCAGTCAAAGCTCTGACAGGACAGCCCACTCAATCAATCAGCACTCAATAGCTCTTCTAGCCCCAGGATTCCAAGACAAAGTATTACAAGGTACTTTGAACCCTGAGATTATGAACTGTTTTTAATTGTGCTATGGTTCAGCTCTAGAACACAGCTTTAATCCAAGAGCTAAGTAAAGTCAACTGTAGGGCAAGAAGCTGAGCAAGCAACCAGCTGATGGGGAGTGAGCATAAACAGAAAGGAGGGTCTTTGAATTGGAAGGTACTTAAGGCAGCATGAAAAAGGACAAGGAGTCTTTTCCTTTGGGGCCCTTGGTAGAGCCCCACTCCTGGAACCAACTCATCCTTTAAGCTTGTCTTAGTTACATTACTATTCCTCTGATGAAGCACCATGACCAAAACAACTTGAGTTAGCTTAGTTAGCTTACACTTCCATATCACAGTTCCATATCAATAGAAGTCAGGACAGGAACTCAAACAGGACAGGAAACTGGAACTAATACAGAGGCCATAGAGGGGTGCTGTTTATCTGATTGTTCCTCGTGGCTTTTACAGCCTGCATTCTTATAGAACCCAGCACTACCAGACCAAGGCTGGCCACACCCACAATAGGCTGGGCCTACACTTGTCAATCACTAATTAAGACAGTGCCCTACAGGTGGCAGACCTGGCAGCATGTGCTTTTATTTACTGACCAGCATTGCATCCTGAGTTTTTAACCCAACTGACCTGGAACAGAGCTACTATTCTTCAGTGACAGGTTCCTAAGAAGAAAAGTCCAAAGAATTAAAGAAGATAGAACAGGTGGGCTCAAGAGGTCTTGCATAAGTTGTGCCTTGTGCCAAGCAAGCTTATTAAGAAGCACAGCATCTTACATGCTATTTTCAGGGTAGAAATGGGACAAAGTCAGGAGAAACTATCATACAATGGGATGAAGTTAATATGAAGCTAATCAAATGCTCATGGAGAACACTGGGTATCTCAAGAACAGACTGCACACACACGACCTTGGTTCTGATAACCATAGCCTTGAATAGTGGGAAGAGCTGCGTTCTCAGGACCCAGCATCCCAGCTCCCCCGGAGCCTTGGCCCCAGGCCATTGTTGCCTCTGCTGAGCATATTCTGGTTTAGAGAAAGAACTGTGTTCCTTCCCCATACATCAAGGCCTCAGGACAAGCCCTGTCCTCAACACCCAATCTCCATTTATAACTTTTAGTTGGAGAATGAGATCACTACCATTTAGAATTATTATAGAAACATGTGTATTAATTCCTAATATTTTATTGATTCTGGAGTATTTGGTGTTTCCCAATTCTAGTTTGTTCAGTTGCTATTGTAGCATCTATGTTTACCAATCTCTCAAACCAAAAACTTTCTTCCAATATCTTCTTTAGAACTGGCTTAGTGATCAAAACTCCTTAAGTCTGTTTTTAGCATGAAATACTTTTATTTCCCCATCAATCTATACAGTTTTATGGGTATAGTAGCCTACGTTGGTTCTATATGTTTAGTATTTTTCTTAGTTAGGATTAGTATTGCTGAGATGAAACACCACAACCAAAGCAACTTGGGAAGGAAAGGGTTTATTTCTTTCATAGTTCTATAAAACAACAGTTCATCATCAAAAAGCGCATTGAAGGTAGGACCTCAAGTAGGGCAGGAACTTGAAAGCAGGAGCAGAAGCCACAATGGGTTGCTGCTTACTGGTTTGTTCCTCATGGCTTGTTCAGCCAGCTTTCTAATGTAACCCAGGACCATCAGTGAGGGGTAGCCATACTCACAATGGACTGAGCACTCTATCATCAATCACTAATTTAAAAAAAAAATGCCCTACAGATATATTTTCTCTTTTTTAATTGTTATTTTTATTAATTAAATTATGTATTTACTTTATATCCCAATCATAGCTTCTACTCCTCCTCTCTTTACCCCGACCCAGGGGGAATTCAGCAGGGACGTAGGGTAGGGGAGAGAGACTGAGCAGGACAAGAGACGTGAAGAATGAGAGCAAGAGAGTTATCTGATCAAGCTCTAGAAACTTCACTTCAGGGATGGCAATATAAGCATAAACAAGAGGAAGCTTCAAGGAGGGGGCCCCTGGGGCTCTCCAAAAGCCAGGTGGCAATCTTGAGTTTCTAGAACCAGTACTCACAGTATCCTTCACACCCACAAATATTCTTACTGTTAGACTACACATGTTCTCTCAAGGCTGTATGTGTAAGCTACTAATTTTCCACAAGGCCATGGTTACGGCCATGGCTTCTGGAAGAATAGTATATGGTGCTCTGCTAATTAAGGTCAAAGTCTATCAATTTCAGGATAACATTCTGGGGCTGAGAGCAAGATGGACGACTCTCTTCATTGGAGAGGCTTCCCCTTCTCTGACCTTGTCTGGAGAATTCAAACCTCACCCGTACCTGTACTTTCAGAATTCCACACAGCCGTGGTTAAGATTGCAAGTTCAACTTTCTTCTGATAAGAACCCATTCAGCTAGTACCTGAGATTCCTGAAATTATTCCCCATGCTATGAGGTAGTTCAGTACTTTCAGCCTTCCACCAATGACTTTTGCCCATCCTGGATGTTTCTGTCTCCTTGCTCCTAAAACTATGTAAGCCTTAAATCACCCCAAGTAGTGTTGATCTATCTCCTGGTAGCTGGTCCTGGTATTTTTTCATTACTGAACATACACATAGGGCTTCTGAACACCTCAGTCAGTCACATCTGCTCCTTTTGTCCTCAGGTACCAATATCAGCCTAAATCCCCAAGGGCAGAGAGAATCAAAATCATGTATTATGTTTTACTGTGTATTATGATATATTATATCAACTTTATCACAGCAGATTGTGAGCTGCCACGTGGGAGCTGGAAATCAACCTGAGTCCTCTGAATGATTAGGTAGTGATCTTAACCATTAAGCTATCTCTTTAACTCCATAAAGTGAGCTTTTTAAGCATTACTATTTTTTAAAGATAAGGTGCTCTAGCCCAGGTAGTCTTAAAACTGCTAGATAACCAAGGATGACTTTGAACTTCTGATCTTCCTATCTCTACCTCCAAGTGCTGATTACCCAGATATATGCCACCATCGCAGTTTTGTGCAGAGCTGAGCATCAAATCCAGTGCCTTCTACATGCTGAACAATCCCTCTATACACATAGCTACATTTCTAGCCCAAGAGTTAAATTAAACATATATATGTTAAATGCATTTATATAATAAAATATATTATAGTTTGTTTTATATTATAATCTAATATGTTATATTTATTATATATATATAACATATAAATAACAAATGAGAGTTAAATTATATATATACATGTATATTAGATATATTAGACATATATGGACATAATGGAAAAATTTGGCTTTATCTGTCCCAAAACATAAAGTAATGTGAATGTCCATAGGCATTTTGGGACTTTCCTTTCTCTGAAGGTCACCCAACAATTCAGGGAGTTCTAGTTTGACTCAACTCAATATCTGTCAATGTATATGTGGTATTTGCCATTTTTTTCTGCTTCCTGAAGATGCTGACCAGTTTGTGTAGCTCAGTATCATGGCTGCTTTTGCAAAGATGGAGGAGGATGCATAGGACTAAAGCTTACCCAGCAACAGAAGTAGAGCTCCAGCATCGCATTCTCTCTGACACAGGAAGTCATTTATGGAAAAAGATCTGACCCTTTTAAAAAAACTTCTAAAATATTCAAGAAAAATACTGATCTTGTAGGATGTGGTTGAAAAGAATAAACTGAGTTAGGCTTGGCAGAAGCTACAGTGGAAGACCAGGACTTTTCCAGCTGTGGCTTCAGTGTTTCATGTTTCCTTGACACTTTCCATACAAAATTACCTCTAATGCAGCAGTATTAGGAAATGGTGCTTTTGAGAAGTGATAATTTCCCTCTATTGCTTTTGTTACCTATGTTTTGGGTTCTTCATTCTTCCACCGTTCTCCAAATGTTTACATCCATGCTTTCAAATTTCTAACATTATATAACAGTTGTTTTAAAAAGGATAGACAGGAAAGGAAACAGGACAGAGATCCTTGAATGAAGTCATGGGTCAAAGGGGGACGACATTTTGATTAGACTGCTTGCTGCTTTTGGCTTTGAGTTCCTTGGGGCAAGTTTGATCTTTGCTGTCAGAATATCTAATTTCTTCTTGTTTCTATTTTGGGCATGACTACTTAAAAAACCACGACCAACAACAACCAATCAACAATTCTTCTCAGGGCCATAGCATTTTTATACGCTCTAAAAGGTCCCCAGAATTCTACACATCACAAATCACAGAAACTATCTGCAGGTGGCAAAATTATGCCTGTTCTAAAGAGTGAAGCAAATCATAGTCACTGATTGTGGAAAATGTGAAGCCCCCTCATATCCTACACCTAGGATTAAAACAAATCCATGTTCTCATAATATTTCTGTGTCTTTTAAAGGAACCAAAATTCCAAAATTTTTACTACATTTCCCTGAATCTTTTTTAAGCCATCAATTCTACTTTGTTTAGAAAGAAATTATAAACAGAGACATTATCACTGAAATAAGTACTCTTTTGGTTTAGTGGCCAAGGCTTTCAGAAGACCTCCCCTGCTCCATTGAAATCTTTATGAGTTTTAATGGCACCCAAAGGTTTTCATTTCCTGAAAAAAATATAAACAAATCTCTATCCATAGTGAAAAACTTTTGAGGAGTTTCATTCTGATGTTAACACATCCTTCCTGTATATAGGATGATTTAATTCTGCAGTCTTTTTATAACTTATTGTCTCTTAGAAGTTATTGTTCTTTTCTCATGAACATTTAAACAATGTAAAGTTACCAGAGCACTATTTGGTCTATGCCCAGGGACAGACCACACTTTCAGAGAATAGAAAATAGAGTAGACCCTTTTGTTTTCCCATTTCAGCCATTTTTGTTTCTCAGACCCCTATCCCCATTTCACCAGCAATTTTTCCAGTTGCACAATCATTCCCCCAATCTTTCTTGACACAGGTTTAGGAAGAGGAAAAAGAATAACACAGAAAATCCTCTCTGTTAGTAGAATGGGAGATACCCCAGTAGTTGTGGCCACAATAAATTTTTAATGGTGTCTTCAAAGAAATATCCATCCCTTCATCCCCGATTTTTTTCTAGACTTCATTAGAAATCACATTTCCCATTTTGCCTTAGCTCCATGGTGGGTATCCCTATCTTTTGCCAATTTATGAAAGAGAGAAAAGAAGACATCCTCAAATAAAGTCAGGGGTTTAAATGGGATGATGTAGTTTGTCTCCTTCCTTCTGATTGGGGTGTCTAGTTCCTTGAAGCAAGTTTTTCTTTGTGGGAGAAGTCTGAGAACCTACGAAATTTCTTTGTCTTATACAGTCCTTGGGGCCAAGTGAGTATTCTCTGTGGACTCTAGGATCACAACAATGATAACATTTGATACCATAACACTTGATAAGCTTGATCAAGATATTAAAAAAGGAGCTTAGCAAGGGAGTGAATTCCTTTATTCCAAGCACTCATGAGGCAAATACATGTGAATCTTAGTGAGTTTAAGGCTAGCATAATCTACACAGCAAGTTCCAGGCTAGCCAGGACTAAATAGTGAAAATATCTCAAAAGAAGAGAGAACAGAAGAGAAAAAAGCATGGAAGAAAGCAGGAGGAAGAGGAGGACTAACAGGAGGAGGAAGAGGAGAAAGATGAAGAAGAGGAAGAAGAAGAACTTTAAATGGGTGGGTCGTGGTGTGCGTTTCTTAAATCTTAGAGCAAAGGGACAGAGGCAGGCAGCTCTCTCCACCTTTGAGCACAACCTAGTCTATATGGTGATATCCTGTCTCAAGCAAAACAAAGATTTAAAAGGTAAATATCAAATAACATCAATAATAAAGGCAAGAACATCACTTCAGTCCAAATAGCCAAACAATAGCAAGTGAGAATAAACACCTTCTTTGATGGAAATGAACACCATTTAAGTGTGTTAGGACAATATTTCACAAGTGTTAAATTTTTTTTCAATGCATGGAAAGAGGAAGCTTGCTTGTTAACTGTCTCTAGGAGACCAGAGTTAACTCACCCAACAATAAACTTATTTGTAGATGAATACACTTGATGAAATTATACATAAAAACCATTGGCATTTTAGAAAATCCCAGCTAACCAAAGAAGGCTGTGCACCAGATGGAGAAGCTCTGGGGTTTTTTAATCTGTAGAAAGAAGCACAGAAATAGCCTACTGTGACCCACATGTGTATCAAGAAGAGTTAGGTCACAGCATCTTCATAGTCCCTAGACTGCCCTTAGCTCCCAGAAGGCAGGAGGCATCCTTCAGAAGCAAGTTCTGGCTAGACACTGGTGAGTTGGAGGCCTGGGTCACAGATATCAAGCCTCAGTCTATGCAAGATGGCCTCCTAATGTGCTGTTTGGTTGGAATCTGGTTTCTTGTATCCTCTAAGAATTCCTGTGCTGGAAACTTAGTTCCTGTGAGGCAGTTCTGACAGCTGGAGTCCAGTAGAGCAGAGCCACCTTGGAACCCCAGAGACCCACCCAGCATCTGCTCAGGAGGGATGGTAGCATTCGGTGAATTGTTCCTGGCACCAATGGCTCAGATTTCAGCCCAGACTCCTCACAACTGCCCCTGCAGGAGATGTGTGCTCTATCAGACAGACACTGCATCAAACTCCCAGCATTCTAGCTGGACCTTACACACAGTCATCTGACCACAAGCCAGGCATGCCACACCCTATAAAATAAAAGGGGTGGTTTGCGCCCTCCTCAGTCTCTTATTCTCCTACCACTCTCTTACCCTTACCCTTCCTCTCTAACTCTTGCTCTCTCTCTCCCCTCTGCTCTTTGTTCTCTTCTCTGCCTTTCTTCCTCTCTTCTTTCCTCTCTCTCTCTCCTTCCTCTCCTTTCCTTCTCTCTACTCAACTAGCATATTTCTCCTTTCTACAACAAAATAACTCATTCATACATTCCCTCCTTTTTAATTAAGGCACCGTGCAGCAAACAGGTCAGCCCCTGGGAGGAGAGAGAGACCCAGGCCTCAGCAGCAGGCCCCCTGCCACTAGGGAGAGAGAGAGCCTCAGCCAGGCAGGTCGGGACCGCAGCCCAGGCCCCCCTGCTTTTTTTTGAACAACAAGTTCCCATCATAGATCTCAAGATACAAAGTGATGGAGAGGCAGGAGACAACTGGAAAGGTGATTAGGTCTCTGGGGTGTCGACATGGGAAGGGACAAATGCTATAGACTGGGTGAGTGCTAGAGACCACACACACACTGACTTGGCCGCGTGACTCATGCTATTTTCTGTCTCTCTGCTGTCCTCAACAAAGGCTAAAAAAATGAGGCTGTAGGACTTGGGACCTGGAGCCTTCTAAATGATTATATTTTCTTTATAAATACTCAGCCATGGTTATTTTATTAAGCCTTATGAAAAAGAATACTACACTTTACTCTTTTCAGAGCATGCCCTGTAATGAGAGAGCCTGCACCTGCTGGGCCTTCCATAGCCTCTGCATAATGAGGAACCTAAATACATTCTTCTGGGTATGCCTGGTGGTGTGAGCCTGGGACCCATGTGAGGACATGGCTCCTTGATGGAGCAGTAAGGCACATGGCCTTAGGACTGGCCATGAGGCAACTATTTAGTGTTTGATGTGGGAAAGAACTTCCTGCCATGTCCACAGAGCAGAGTCACAGGAGAGGTCCTAAAACTCTAGGACCCTGGGTCCCCACCCTGTGTAACACCCAGTGGGGAAGTAACTAGGTTCAGAACTGGGTAGTTGGCATTAGGATAGACTGAGTTCTGGTTCTGGCCAGGTCCCACACTGATTTCCAGTCTGAACTTCTGTTCACTGTGAGAGGTGGGAAGCCTCACCACAGACCTGGATATAGATACTTTTATTTTTGATTTCTAGATGGGACACACTGTGACTCACAGACACTGCACAACTGGCTCATGTCCCCAGTACCGGGGAGCAGGGACAGATTCTGCTAATTAAACCCTGTGTGGTCCTCAACAGACCCTTGGTATCCCTGGCCCTACTCAGTTCCTTGTTCCTGAGGAGTTCAGTCTAGGAGGTCATGTATTTGCCCTGTGGACCCTGTCCCATGAAAGTGACAGACACTCTGGTGTAGTGACTATGGTCTCTTAGCATTCTCTAGTGCATTCTGCAGGGCATTATGGAAGCACCACAACTGAGCGGTGGCACTTCAAAGTCCCACCGGTTGTCCCTGCAATATCCTTCAACCCAAACAGACCCAACCTCGAATCCAAAAATCCAGGCTCCTCTGTGAATTGCAAGGCTTTTATTGTTGGATTCCTGTACTTAGACACCTGAGGAGAAGGGGGAGTGTTTGCTGCATCTATGCAGGTGAGCAGGCAAGTGGCCTCCTTGGGAGCAATGATGTAACCATCAACAAAGGGGGTTGGCTTCTATTTTTTCCTGCAAAGAGAAAGCCAAGTGAGGCCTCAGAAGTCAAGGAGACCTATTGCTGCAATGACCATGCATGGAGACACCTCCTGGAAGGACCTGCAGCTGGTTTGCAGCTGCTCTTCGGTCTGACCAGGACCCTGGAGCCTGACCAGGAGTCCCCAAGCTGTTGAGACAAGCTTTGTAAAGAGCCTTCAACCAGGCAGATGGGAGGAGCCACCTTGAGAGACACCAAAGGCACAAGGAGGACACAATGGGGAGGAGCTGATAGCACTCACTGTGAGCCTGTGGGCAACTGGGGCCCCACAAGGGAACTGACTCCTCTCACATGATGAGGATGACCCTCAGATATCTGCCGCTGAGGCAATGACTTATCCCACCAGTTCTAGCGACAAGAGGGGCTTGAATTTAATTCTACCCTTGAATGCCCAGGGCCTGGAGTCCACAAAATGGCCTCAGAGGTACAAAGAACAGGAAAACATATGACTGTTTGGGGGCTAGGGTGGTAGACTTGTAAAGTTAGGAAAAAAGACCCAGGCTGGAGAAGAATACCAGGCCCCAAGCTTGTGCACCTAGACTTGGGAGGCTGTGTTAGGAAGGCTGATGGAGGCCAAAATCAGGCAAAGATCTAATGTGACTTGGCTGAGCTGAGCAACCAGGCCCAGCTCAGGCAGCCTGAGGGTCCCTTCCTGCCCCTTCCTCCTCTCATCCTCAATCAGGTGTGTCACATTTCTGGATTCACAGAGAAGTTTCAGTTGTGGGAGGCAGAGCACAAGCCTTGCCCCTAGCCAGGCACTTAGAGACTCACGATGAAAGTGGATGCGTGTGCCTTGTCTTCCTCTGTCAATGTGCTATCGACACATTGCTTGAGTTTTTCAGCATTTTCCACTATGGCAGGGTCATCTTTGTATTTTTTCACATACTCAACATACTCTTCTGGGGTCCCATAAAGAAATAGACGAATATCCTCTTTTATAACTGGGCAAATGCCACAATCTGAAACGCAAAGACAAAGTGACCCTCCCTTGAAAGACACGCATCAGCACACCCCAGGGGATAGAGGGTGTGAGAGTCTGAGAGCCCGCCTCCCTGTCCGTGCCCCCCCACTGTAATACCCACCTCCCCCTGAAGTCAGGAGCAGGGCAGCCCAGAGGAGCACCAGAGCACCAGCGAGCTTCATGGTAATGGTGGCAGATGCTCCTACCCAGCCTGGTCCCCTTTTATAACTGCTCTGGTCTGCTCAGTGGGCAGGGAGGGGCCATGTCTGAGCCTCTCCAGGCTCAACCCAGGACACATCTTGGAACTTCTTGAGGGTGTGTGTTTGCCTCATTGGGAGATACTTATTTTGGCAAGATCCTGGTCAACAACCTGGCTCAGCCTGGTCTCATTCTTAGTGATCTTCTTAGGTCACTTGTCATTTGACAGTCAAAGGAAAAGTTGGCTAGGGGGAGGGTGTAATAGTCACTCAACTGGACCTCCAGAGTGAGGCCTATATCCCCTACCGCAATGGGAACCTCAATGTTTAGTTAGGAGACTTACTCACAGTCAGTGTCTAGACAAGCCAGACTTCAGACCACTGACCATGCGACCCCTGCCCTGTCTGTGTCCTGCCCCTATCTTCGAATTGCTTTGTGGCTTCCCTTGAATCAGTCTCTTCAACCCAAGCCTCTCCTGCTGTTGTAGGCATCCTTCAACTTGACCTTTTTGCTGGTGGTAGTTGGTTTTTTGAGATAGGGTCTCTGTACATAGCCTAGGCTGTCCTGGAATTATGTAGACCAGGTTAGCCTTGAACTCAAAGAAGTCTTCGTGCCTCTCTCCTGTGTGAATGCTGGAATTAAAGAATTAAAGGCAACCACTGCCACACCTGCCTAACCTTGACCTTTTAAACCTCTGGTTGAGGTTTTCTGTTTTGGGGGGATTTTTTTTTTAATGAAATAGAACCTTGCCCAGGTTGGTCTTGAGCTCATAATCCTCTGAGAAAGGTGTGTGTGTGTGTGTGTGTGTGTGTGTGTGTGTGTGTGTGTGTGTGTGTGTGTGTGTGTGTGGTGAGATTCAGCTTTCTTTGGGGTCGGTGGTAAGCACTGTCAAAATCTGTTAGCAATGGCCAGCTATGGTGACTCACAAATTTGATCCCAGCTCTTAGGAGGCAGAAGCAGGCCTATCTCTGTGAGTTAGAGGTCAGCATGGTCCACATGGAGAGTTCCAGGCCAGCTAAAATTACTCAGGAATACCCTGTAAATAAACATCATTAGTGTGTTCATTAAGTTCCCACAGCAAGTACCTTGTGTTCATATTCTCATAACTAAGCAAGCATATTTCAGTTTGCAGTGACCTGATGCCCTAACTGTCCATCTTTCAGTTTGCAGTGACCTGGTGCCCTAACTGTCCATCTTTCAGTTTGTAGTGACCTGATGCCCTAACTGTCCACTACCAGACTATGCATTGCGACTCTAGATACTCTGACTACTGGTCAAGAAGCCAACATGATGGCAATTTTTAATATTCGACAGCAACCCTGCAAAAACTAGAGTCCAATGTCAGCTATTTTCCCTAGCTCCTGACACTCAGCATCGGTCCATCTGTTCCAGTGTGTCCAGCCAAGCTTTGCTACCACAGAATTCCAGATGACCCTTCAACCATCTCTCCGTGGGCCAGAAAGGGAGTAGCCCTCACTGCAGGGGCACAGAGGAGGGAATGTTGTGAAGAATGCTAATAGACAAGGCCATGGTAGGCTCCTTGCTCCTCCCACCTAAGAAAACAGACTGGTTAAGCCCATTCACTCAGCCAGGAGACACACAAGAGCTGTCCCCCCACCTCCTTATTTTAGGCCTAATGAAAGGCTGCTCTTGATAGGTCGTTTTTCCCACTTTCAGAAATGTGCGCTGAACAGACTGCTATGGAGGAGGCTGAAAACAGCAGAGCAAAGCCTGAGGCAGGGGTGTGATGGCTGAGTGGTCAACAGGCTTAGCTGTGAAATAGGCCAAGCACTTCGAAGCTGCTGGCATGTGGTAGCTGAAACATTTGACAGGGGTGTAGGGCAGGAGATGGTAGGTTCATGGGATGAAGAGAGGGCAGGAGCAGACTCTGAGGAAGGATAAAAGGGATCCAGAGGACAGAATCTTTAGGCCCTGTTTTCCAGAAGAGGTCTAGAGAGCTGTGCAGTCTTTGGAGACTCCACCAGGCTCTAGAGTCACCCCACTACAGAGTGCCAAGGAGGCCTGGTTTCCTCTCCATGCTGTGGAGGAGGCTACAGCACAGGTAGGCCTCTGGATCCCGTGGTAGTGTGAGGACTGCTCACCAGAGGGCACCACTGCTGCCTCTACCTCCTGCCAGCAGTTGGGGTTGGCCTCCTGCTGCTGTGTATTCAAATGCCAAGTACTGGACCCCCACATCTGGACTTTCCCCACCCTCTGACTCTTCTGTAACCTGGTAAGCAAATTCTCACATATGCCAAATGTTGCTTTGTCAACTATGCTCATCTTTTTCTCTGACTGTTTAAAAAAATGTGGCTTCCAGCCAATACTGGAGAGAAGAGGGGTGTTATGGCTTCCCCACCCCCGGGCTGGGTGTTGCAGGTAGGGATCAGAAGTCAAGAGAAGAGGAGAGAGGAAGAGGAAGAAGATGGAGAGAGGGGAAGGCTGCCTTGAGGACTGAAGACTCAAGAGCATGAGACCAGGAGCAGTGGACCATGAGGACAGGCTGATGGAGCGGAAAAACCCCGGGTGATACTTAAACAGCAAGTAACGTGGGGCCTGGGGATTGGATGTAAGTAAAATAGTACAGAACCTGCCTGATCTAGTATTACAGCTCCTCAAGTAATATACCAAGCCTTTGTGTCTTTTATAGAGGCAAGCTAACATATAGATTTCATTTACAGCCAACTTCTGCCCACTGTTGCTAAACATGGAGGGTGAAGAAGAGGCTGAAGCCAGCCCAGAGAGCATCCCCCTACCTGAGCACAATTTCTATCTTTATGATTAAGGGAATACCAGACAGGTAACTGGGGTACATCAGCCTTAGCTTCCAACAAGTGGGGATCACAGGTGGGAAGCACCATGACTTCACCTCATTGCTTTGGACTTTGCTGGTCATCTGATGGATTTGTGTACACCTGACTGCTCTGTGTACACCTAAATTTACCATTTATCCAGCCTGTTTGTCATTTGCAGAGTCTCTATACTAGGTATGACACTATTTGTCCATAAGTGTGTCCCAAGCGAAAAGCAGAGCCTTCATATGCTCTGCCCTCATTGCTAAAACACTTTTTCTTCACCTGCCTTGGAAAATTGTCACCTAAATCCAGAGATTGCATCAAAAAACAATCAGAGGGAGATCCATCTATGCTTTAACAAGTGTGAGGCCCACACCAAATACTCATGTTGAACCTTGGTCCCATTGTGGCAGGGCTGAGCAGTGGATGGTGAGTGGGTGCTTGAGAAGCAGCATGGAGCCTCTGCTCTTTGTAGTCAACAATCCTCTCTTGCCCTTCTGCTGTGTACCCTGTGATCAGACATTACAAGGCCCTGGCTACCTGAGGTTGCTCTATCCTTGACTTTCAAGATTTCAGACCATGAAGCAAATTAACCTTTTTCCCATATACATTACCTAGTCTTGAGTTTTTTGTCATAGCAACACAACCCAGATTACAGCCCTGCAATACGCATGGATCCCTTGTGTATAAGAACACACCCAACCTCCACCATAGTGAAGGCTCTAAACTCCAGCTTCCTCTTCCATAGCTCCTCTTTCCTTGGCTGCCTTTGGTGTTCTTTACATGCCTGAAGACTCAGAAGAGCAAGAGCTTCCCCTCTCCCATGGTCAACACACATAGGAGGTCTTCACAAATGCTGGTTAGACTGGCATAAGGACTATCTCATTTCTCTCAATTCTATATACAAGGCCCTTCTTAAAATGTGCAACACTATCTTCCCACATAACTCAGGTTTGTCCTCAAACTACTCCTCCCCCATGCCTATATTATATAAGTGTTTGTGTTTATTTCATTTGGCTGGTGTTTAACTTTAAAAGTACAAATTGTACATGTTTTGATAAGTCAGAATTAAGTAGTTTGTTGTAAAAGGCGCTTGACTGTCACTTTGTCTACATCAGCTGGTGACAGAATGAAGTTTGATGAAGACATAGAGAGGCCAAAGCCTTTGACTTTTACTGGTTAGCTGAGTCAAACAGGATTTATGTCCTGTAAAGGTGCCAAGTACTGAGATCTAATTGTGAGCTCTCTGTTAATTCCACTGGCCTTTGTTTTTATGACCTTGCACATCCCAAGGGCTGCGGAGGCCTGTAGAATGCGCCCACTCGGGGCTTTTCTCTTCTGTACAGGGTTGGGAATGGAGACAAGGGCATCTTGTGGCTGAGCAAGTGTCTACTTCCGGGTGACCCTACACTACTCTGCTTTTGGTCATGGTGTCTTATCACAGTAACAGCAGTCTTAACTAAGACACATGGCAAACGTGTGTGCATAAGGTGGCCAGGGAAGACAGTGAGGACCTTCAGTTGTTCTCCACCATATAGACATGTGTGTATATGCATTACATGTGTGTCCATACACACATTTGCACATGTACATGCTTATTTGACATTTTATTTAGTTTTATTTTATGTGTATGGGGATTGTGCCTGCATGAGTGTCTTTATGCAGTCATGTTTGCAGTGCCTGTGGAGGTCACAGGAGAATGCTGGATCTTCTGGAACTGGAGTTACAGATGCTTGTTACCTGCCACATGGGTGCTGGAAGTGACTCTGGGTCCTCTTTACAGCTGACAGAAACCACCATATATTTTTTAGACAGAGCCTCTTACTTGAGCTTGCTAATTTGGCTAGATGGGCTGTCCAGTGAGCCCTGGGTGACCTCTCTGGTACTGGAGGTATCAGGAGGCATTTTGTTTCTGGCTGACCTCAAAGTCCCAATGAGTCCATGAGGGCTGAAACTCATAGACTCAAGAGTGTGCACCCAGCAAGTGCTTCCCTGACTGGCCTGTCCCCAAGCCCACCTTGCTGCTTTATTGAGAACATGTAGCTTACACTGAAGGACTGAAGGGAGGTCAACTCCCAGGATTAACAACTACAGATCCTCAGGAATTCTTCTGTGAGATGTAAATCACTGACTTTCATCCATGTTCATTTATCTGTCATGGAAACATTCACAACATGGGTTTATAGGTTATTTCAATTATAGTACAATCAATTATAATGTTATTTAGTTTGTTGTTCAAATGGTTTTATATTCTTCCATTAAGAGCTTTTTGGGGGGGGTCGAGACAGGGTTTCTCTGTGTAGCCCTGACTGTCCTAGTACTCACTCTGTAGGTGAGGCTGGCCTCAAAATCAGAAATCTGCCTGCCTCTGCCTCCCAAGTGCTAGGATTAAAGGCATGCGCCACCACTGCCCAGCCATTAAGAGCTTCTTAATGCTTCCTCATCCCAGTTTCCACAGACATTTTTAGGTGTCTGTTCACGTGTTTGTGTGTGTGGTGTGTGTGTGTGTGTGTGTGTGTGTGTGTGTGTGTGTGTGT
>NW_022196904.1:25028294-25031042 GCF_008632895.1 Mastomys coucha
TTCTCTTCTACCAGGTGAGTTCTGGGATTTGAACTCAGGTGTTCACCTTCCTGCATCTTTAATCACTGAACTATCTCAACAGCCTTCAAACTTATTATTGGAGACCAGGTCTCTTATTGAACCTGGAGTTCATATAAGATTAGATGTGCATGCAACCACTCTCTCAGGCAGTGGGGATCTTAACCCAGGCCTTTATGCTTGCACAATAAACAATTTGCACACTTATCCATCTCTTTGGTTGCCCCTGTTTATGTGTGTGGTGCTGTGGAATAAACCAAGGGCTTTGCACGTGCTAAAAACAATGCTCCACCACTGTTGTAGGGAACTAGTGACAAAATGCCAGGTGAGAAGCCCCTTTGTGCTCACGGTGAGCTAGGCACAGTGAGGTACTTGGGTGGTTGGTCACATCTACAATCAGGAAGCAGAGAGACACAAATACTTGTGCTCAGTTTGTTTTCCTCAGGACATCCCACCTATGACCATAGTCCATGCTGCTACATGAATGTCAGTGGTTAAGAGCACTGACTGCTCAGAAAAAAAAAAAAGAAACATATACTACAACATCCACTTGACAATCTCATTTGTGCTGAAAATGTCTTCATTATGGTAAGTAGGGTGATCTGAACCTGAGAAAGTCTACACACACAGCACTGCCTGTGGCCTGTGGAGCAGTGTAGTTTACAGAAGCCTGTGGTTTTGTGGACAACTGAGAGTCCATGTACAGGGGTGAATCCCTCACTCTACTGCTCACTGCTCTCACCACATGGACTCTACTGTTCAAACCTCTTTGAGATCTGGTTCCTGACAGAGCTGAGAGGGGACAATGGCAAGCAGGACATCAGGAATGAGTTACCTTGGAGTGAGGCAGAATTTGTGGTACAAAACCAAAACCAGCCCCCAAGAATACCCACATTTCCAAATAGCTGGGGACTACCCTGGCTGAGAGTCACCAAGAGGTAGATGGCACCTCTGTGTCCTCAATCCAAAGGGCTCAGCAGCTTGGATGATTGGAACAAGGAGAGGTGAGGAGTGTGACCAGGAAGCAGAGGTGACAAGTGGAAAAGGACCACAGGGCTTTTGGCTCAGCACTAGGGCTGCTTACAAAGTTCAGCTCCAACCCCTCTTTAGCAAAGTACAAACAACTTCTCTCCAGAAACTGATGACATCAGGCTGTCTCAGACTATTTGTTCTTCAGAGTGGGAGGGGCCCCCGTGCTCCTGCCTCTATGCAAGCCCTAAGGGGATTCACAAGTGCTAGGTTCTTGCCAAAAGGTATTTGGAGCTCCTGGAGGCAGAGTTGAGGGTGGGGTTTGCTGGGCTCAGGGCTATCATGGTTTAAAAGGAAGAGGATCTGCTCTGAGAAGAGCATTTAGCACTCTCCACCATGAAGGGGACACTTCTTCTGCTGGCCTTGCTTGTGACTGGAGAGTTGGGCTTCCAGACAAGTGAGAGTGGGACCCTCACTCACCCGATCTCAGTCCCATGTAGATCTCTAAGTGGGGCCCTGGGACAGACTTAGGTGTCCTCAGGATGCCACTGTCAAGGAGCTGCAGAAGACAGTTGATGCTTTCTGCTCTGGGTTACAACAGTTGGGGTGGGTGGGATGGGGTGATGGAGGTGTGCTGGTGATGATACTCCCGATGAAGGGGTCTTAGATGCACAGTTGAAGTGGGACTTCTGTGAAGGTCAGATATCAAGGCCTGTCCTCTCATGTATCTTTTTCTGTTAGAAGTGTGTGTATCATGGAAATCATGTTGTATATGGGAGGCTGCAGTCTTTGGGAGGGTGGGACTGTGAGAAAGGTCAGTTAACGTTTTTGTAGATGCAGCAAGGATTATTGATCCTCTGCTTCTACCAGCCCGTAGTCTTTTAACAATGTTTTTCTGTGTTTGCAGCAGAAGCATGTGTTCCTTTCTTCTCTGCCTATGGGAGTGTTGTCTCTGGAAGCAAAATGTGGTTGGATCATGAATTTGAAGCATACGATGCTACTGAGGGGGAAGAGCTAGCCTTGGAAAAAATCCAGGACTGCTACAGAGAGGGAGGATTTAAGACCAAGCTTACTGATCCCAAAATTTTGGTAATGTCCTCCCTACCTCTACTCGTCCATGCAGCAAATTTTGGAAGGCTGTGTAGAAGTGATCAATACAACCATTAATACGTGTCAGGTGACCAGCAACCAAAAACTGAAACCATTGCCCACCCTAGAATATATCAAAGCAGCATGCCTGGTCCACATCCAGCCTGTTCCATGCTCAATCGTGCAATTCACTCCCACATACTGGGTAAACATGAGGTTCTCACCCATAGGAGGAACAGGGAGTCCTTGGTCTGGTCTCTGCACACGTATGGTAGTCACAGGTCTACTCTAAGATGCCTGAAACTTGTGTCTACTGGACAGTGTCTACATTGGAACCTCCCTTGAGTCTAGTCCCCTGCCTCAGATGAATCTCCCTTCTGCTGGCATCATCTGAGCTACAGCCAAAGCCTCCCTCCAAGTCTGGCATGCAATCCCCAACCCCAGGGAGGGCCTGCAGCTGCTCACCACAGCTGTCTCCTGATGTCTCTTGTTTCAAGCATAACTGAACTGCAGAGATGTATATTATGAACAGTGCCAGTCTCACCATGTTTCACAAAGGACTTTTAGTTGAGTGCCAGGACCTGCAAAACCACAGTGCTAAACAAAAATGAATTTCTTCTAACAAGCCCACACAGGGGATGTATTTTTAACATGGCCATAGAGCCAATGTGC
>NW_022196904.1:25031787-25032840 GCF_008632895.1 Mastomys coucha
GCCATCTTGCTGACCTGTCCTTTTTCTCTCCTGAAGTTGGATTCCTGACACCTGTGCCCTCATCCTTCTGTCTCTTAGGCTGATTCTAATAAATGCTTGCAGCTCTGTTCTGTGCCCTGTGTCTATGTGCTGAATAGGAATCATATGAGGTCTTCAGAGGATCCAGGAGATAGTGAGAGAAGTGACTTGTGTGGTCTCCTAGATCAGAGTGACTGCCCCTGACTAGCCAAGTGATCCTGGGAGACCCATTGCAGCCTTCTTTTTTTTTTTGCTGTGTAGACCATGCTGGCCTGTAACTCACAGAGATCCATGGGTTTCTTCCTCCTGAGTGGTGGCATATAGGTGTGAACACCCACGCTCAGTTTCCTGCAGCTGCATGAGACTGTGGAGACTGGAGTTGTCTGAGGGCAAATAGCATGTAAGCAGACACAGGCTTCACCAGGCTGGGAGGACAAAAAGGAGGTGTAGAGACGTTCACCTCATGTGTTGCCTCTGGGCTTTATCACGGGACTGTGGACTCCTTGTGTCCACTTATAACAGGGGAGTAACTCGGGGATCACATGGGTGTACATCTCAGATTCTCTTGGTTTGCTAGTAACATTACCATTTGTCACATCCTAGTTGACTTACTAAGTTCCAGGACAGAAAGGTCTATAGAGAGAGACCCTAGTCAAAAACAAAACCAGAGGCTGGAGGGGTGGCTCAGCAGATAAGAGATGGCTGCTCTTCCAGAGGTTCTGAGTTCAATTCCTAGCAACCGCATAGTGGCTCACAGCTATCTCTGATACCCTCTTCTCATGTGTCTGAAGACAGTGACAGTATACTCATATTCATGAAATAACTAAATGAACCTTTAAAAGAAACCTAAAACTTAATAAGAAACAAAACACTATAATGGGGAAAGAGGTAGGAGTGGATGCCCAACTGAAGGAAAAAGAGCAAAGGGCTGAGAAGAAATTCAATTAGTGGAGTGCTCCTGTGAATAATTGGGAACCTGAGTTCAACTCCCAGAACCCTTGTAAAGCCAGACTTAGTATCATGTGTCTAGAGTCC
>NW_022196904.1:25034469-25036137 GCF_008632895.1 Mastomys coucha
TCCCTCTTCTCTTGCAGGAGCTAGTTCCTGAGTGTCACATCTACCCTATCAGTCACCCATTCTTGTTCCTTCAGCTCCATCTGGACAAGTAGGTGATTCCTGGAAGGTAAAAGACCTAGTCAGAAGACAGTGCAGCAGCACAGAGTGCCCCTTCCCCACCTCAACTGTGCATAGGATAAGAAAGTAGTAGTGACAAAGGAGCTTAAAGGGTTGGGGGTGCAGCCCAATAATAGAATGCTCTCCTAGGACATACTGAAGAGAGAGAAAAAGAGGGATAGCTTAATGGTTTCTGAGGCATGAGAAAAATGTCAGTGGGAGGGGATTGGCAGAGTGTGGCAGAAGGACAATTCCAGGCTGTGTTCCTGCCAGGATCCAGCTTTGCCTGGTAGGATTTCTGGCTTCTGGGAAGACTCCTATCCTGCATCATTCCTTGCAGGCTTTTGAGTCCTGGGTTGAGAGGCTATACGATGATAAAGGCAGGTGCTCAGGCAGCCCACGACCCATAGCACTTATGCTGGACAACTAAAAAGGAAGTAGGGTCTATGGATGACCCTGAGAAGCAGGCTAGCTCCAGGAGGCAGGAGAAGCAAGGTGAGCTTCCAGGGCAGAGTTCTCCAGCATCACACCATGGTACTGATTGTCTATCTCTTATCCAGAAGCCTCCAGAAGTGCACAGCCACACACTGAAAGGTCACAGTGCCCTACCAGGAGTACAAAAGCCAGCAGTGTCCTTCATCAGACTCTCCACCCCTAGTCTATCCAAAATGTCCCAAAGCAGGTACCTGCCCTCATCCCTGCCATGTCCTAGCTTACTTCACTGGAGATGATGTGGCTGGTGAGAGGCTGCCCTGCTCTTTCTTCTATTGGGCATCCTGTCGCCCACATCTAGGAAGTCACATGAGCAGATAAATGCCATCTTGAGCTCTGGGGCTGCACTGAAGGCCCCATTCCCCTCCTTGCCTTGCACTCATTCCCAATCTGCTTCCCTTGTTCTCACACAGACCCTGGATTGCTTTTCTCTCTTGGCTCTGGCAATATCACTTTACACCCCTTCAAGAACATCACTCAAAGATCAACTCTCTCCTGTTTTTCTTTCCTCCCATGCCATAGCAACCCATGGCTCACAGCAAAGGCATTCTGAGTACTTGGGACATGTAGCCATGGAGACCATCTTGTTCTGGCTTTGCCTTATTCCTAGCTTCATCCTCAGCCATCTCTATGTACTTGTAGTGAAAAGGTCAGCTCAGGAACTTTGGGAAGTCATGGAACACTTGCCCCTCCTCAGACCACAGGGTGGGAGTCACACTGTGGGTGGGAACACATTCCACAGGATGGACCATTGCCCACCTTCAGACAAGGGAAGTCCTTGCCACCTCATTCCCTGAGACCAATCAGTTTTAAAAGACACACTGTTCTGCCAATCACAGTGTGCCTAATAGGTGCTGCTCTGAAAACTGTATAAAATCTCACTGCACAAGCTGTGTGGAGTTGTGGCCTCTCCTTCGGGTCTGGGATGACCCCCAGTTCAAGGGAACAATAATTTCCTCATGCTTTTTGCATCAATTCGGGTTCCACGTGGTTCACTCAGGGGTTCTCCGGTAAGCTATGGCTCAATGCAGGTACCTACGTCTTTTCCAACTCTATTGCAAGGCTATCTGCTAATATCTC
>NW_022196904.1:25036198-25037729 GCF_008632895.1 Mastomys coucha
AGACATAATGTTTTGTGCACTCTATAAAGCTTACTCTGTGTTCTTCAAGTGCTGAGTTCTCTGTTCCCGCATATGGTTGTAATCCAGACCTGGCATTGTAATGCTTATTCTAAGTATCTTCTCTTTCAATGTTGTATAAACATTGCTCCCCATTAATACTCTGACTTGTGAATAAAACCTGATGCACCAATAGCTGAGCAGAAGAAAAAACAGGGCTGCACTTCCACCAGCCAGGGGTGGGGAGGAGAGAAGAAAAAGAGAATTCAGCCACCAGGAGAGGGTCTTAAGGAGACACCATGGGGAAGCACCCAGAGTAGAGACAGCCAGATCAATAATAAAATGTAAGTATCTCAGGGATTTTCATTGGGAGATAGCCAGGTTAGCTTAGAGGATTATTACGGATCAATGGCTGCCCACTTATTCTTTTATAACGCTTGATTAAACAAATAGAATAGTCTCTGTCTCATTTATTTGGAAGCTAGCAGAGATAAACTAGAAACTTTTTACAATTGCTACTTTTACAATTGCATTAACAGAAGCCCAGCCTTCTTGGTACCCACTAAGAGGGACCCATTAGTTTATCTACCAGCCCAAGTGCAGATCTCAACATCTGAGTCATCCAGGGTCAGCACAACAGTCTGGGGAATATTTGCAGGCATGGGGTCCTGCCTCAGTCACAGCCACCTGCCTCACAGCCACCTGCCTCACAGTCACTGTCACCTGCCTCACAGTCACTGTCACCTTCCTCAAGTCACTGTCACCTGCCTCACAGTCACAGTCACCTGCCTCAGTCACTGTCACCTGCCTCACAGTCACTGTCACCTGCCTCAGTCACTGTCACCTTCCTCACAGTCACTATCACCTGCCTCACAGTCACTGTCACCCACCTCACAGTCACCTGCCTCAGTCACTGTCACCTGCCTCACAGTCACTGTCACCTGCCTCAGTCACTGTCACCTGCCACACAGTCACTGTCACCTTCCTCAGTCACTGTCACCTGCCTCACTGTCACTGCCACCTGCCTCACAGTCACTGTCACTTGCCTTACTGTCACCTGCCTCACAGTCATAGTCACCTGCCTCACAGTCACTGTCACCTTGCCTCATTGTCACCTGCCTCACAATCACAGTCACCTGCCTCACAGTCACTGTCACCTGCCTCATTGTCACCTGCCTCACAGTCACTGTCACCTGCCTCACAGTCACTGTCACTTGCCTCACTGTCACTGCCACCTGCCTCACAGTCACTGTCACCTGCCTTACTGTCACCTGCCTCACAGTCATAGTCACCTGCCTCACAGTCACTGTCACCTTGCCTCATTGTCACCTGCCTCACAGTCACTGTCACCTGCCTCACAGTCACTGTCACCTGCCTCACAGTCACTGTCACCTTGCCTCATTGTCACCTGCCTCACAATCACAGTCACCTGCCTCTAAGTCACTGTCACCTGCCTCACTGTCACAGTCACCTGCCTCACAATCACTGTCTCCTGCCTCACAGTCACTGTCACCTGCCTCACAGTCACTGTCAC
>NW_022196904.1:25038093-25040070 GCF_008632895.1 Mastomys coucha
TGCCTCACAGTCACTGTCACCTGCCTCACAGTCACTGTCACCTGCCTCACTGTTACCTGCCTCACTGTCACCTGCCTCACTGTCACCTGCCTCACTGTCACCTGCCTCACTGTTACCTGCATCACCGACACCTGCCTCATTTCCACTGACCTTTCCCATTATTCTGATTTCATACCCATCCCATGGCCAGTGTCTCTTGGCAGCCTTGTTCCCTTCCCAAACACATTTGTAACCCATGAACAGGACAAAACCTCATCGGTCTTGTGACAGGCGTCTCAGTCTGAGAGATGCGTCCAGTGTTCCTGAGTGGACCGTCCTCTTCCTTGCACTTAGCACCACTGCCACCATCCTCTGAATGCTTCCTTTCCTAAGAGTAGCTAACGTCTACTTCTATCCTCATTCATGTCACAAAAATCCCCAATTGGGCTTCAGTTGGAACTTTGGTCCCGAACTTTTCCAGACGTGTGTCCAGACATACACTCAAGGCCTTCACACAAAACTTCCCGAGAACAGTTTGGGTTCAACATGGCCCAAAACCTACTTCTTAGCATTCCTTCTAATAAAATTATCAAACTGACCTTTTCAAATCAGGAGACAGCATTTTCTTCTTTCCAGCTACAGAGATCAAAAGCCTCAGGTGGCCTGTGTCCTTTCTGTGCCTCTACCCACATTGGACTATCTGAGCAGATAGACATCCCTATGTCTTATACCTGAAATCACAATGATGGTCCACCCAGAACCCTGGACTTTGGTCTTCTCTGGCACTGTACAAGAAGTTCCTGTCTCGAGCCTATCTTCTGCTCTCCACTATTGTGCCAGAGAATATGTGCTGTTCCCACTCTGCCCACCTGTAATGGTGGGAATGGTTGATGTGTGTATGTGTGCGACAAAGGTGGGGAAAGAGAGAGAGAGGAAGAAAGAGAGAGAGAGACCTCAAGCAGCAGTGAGTGCATTGAGAACACTCTTGGATGGCAGGCTTCACTGAGACAGCTCATTCAGTTGGGTGGAAACACAGGTATTTAAACCTTTGGGGTGAGTAGGGGCTTTCGTGGTGAGTGTGTATCAGTGGCTGGAGTCATGGTGCTGGGGATGCCTCATCTGCAGATGCTGTTGGACAGGATTGTATAAGGGGAAAACAACTCTAACCTGGCTACTGGGCTATGTCACCTCCTCAGGTTGGGCAAAGGTGAGGGCCCAGGTCTATGTGTTCTGGAACATGCCATCCTAGTCCTGCTCATCTCAGGACAAGATTTCCAGGGTTTGGACATGCCTCAACTCCACTCTTGCTCCAGGCTTGCTCCTCACAGCTCAAGAGTTCCTTGGTCCTACATATGTCCACTAAAACCTGATTTTGAAGAACTTCCCCACCAACTCTAAAGCTTCTATGCTCACTAAGAACCCCCCCAAATAAAGGCTCAGCTCCTCAGCTGCCACTCTAGTCCTGGATCCTACATCTTAGCTCTCTGATCCTGCAAGACATGATACCGAACTGCAGCAATGACTGCCAACTGTCTCACCTCAGGATGCACACACATCAATTCAGGTGCCTGTAATACTTTCTACAGGACATGCTACTGGTAGTCAGATACTGGGATGTGTCCGCACAACTAGTGTTCTAGATTGAGTATCTGTGTTTGATCAGACCACAGGTCTAATAGTCAGTGAAAAGGGCAAGTTAGTCTTAGCCTAATTTCTAGTTAATATAGAAGTGGGATATATATAGCCAGGTAACATGAGATGCCCTCTGTTTATGTCTGCTTAGCTCATGAGTGTCTCGGAAGCTACAGAAACCTGTGATGGAGTGACATTGTGAGAGAACCCATATTTGCTGCAGGATATCTGATCACACTGTGAGACCGAGACTGAATTTAAACAAAAAAAAAAAAATTCTGTTTCTTGTTTTGGTGTGGCTCTCTGGTGGAATTTTTTGGGTCACTTAAGTATACTATCATATCATCAGCAAATAGTGATAATTTG
>NW_022196904.1:25044420-25049580 GCF_008632895.1 Mastomys coucha
GCTTTTTGGTGTTAGATGTTCTTAGTGTCTCTGGCTAGAGCTTGTCCTGTCCCTGCTGCCCTGCAAGTGTCCTGCGACTCGTGGGGCCTGTTCCTCCAAGGTGGCTGTTCTGATCTCAGAACCTCACCCAAGAGAGAATGGCGGATCCCGCCTGGGTCTCTGGCTTAATGAGCTCTCTGGAGGTAGGCCCTCCACTTGCAGGGAAGGGGCAGAGGAGGACGCTGAACCCCCTCTGTCACTCGGAAGCTGAGAGGACCGTGTCCCTGCTGCCCTGCGGCTCCCCTGGGAGTCGTGGGGCCTGTGGCTCCCGGCTGGCTGCTCAGGTCTCAGAAATTCACCCGAGAGAAAATGGTGGATCCCGCCCGGGTCTCTGGCCTAAGGCACCTCCAGGCTGGCTGCTCCAGTCTCAGAACCTCACCCGAGAGAAAATGGTCCTGGCTGAATTTTTTTAACAATGAAACTATGATAATATTCTATACGGGACACTGATCCTGGCAGATTCACTTTGGGTCTGTAGCTTGTGCTAACATTTTTGTTTGCCTGGTTATTTTCATTACTGCTTTTCAAAAGATTTAAAAAAAAAAACATATGTTTGTTCACTTGAGAGGCAGAGGCATGCAGGTAATTAGTGCTGAAACCTGGAAGCCAACCACCAAGACTGACCAAGTAATCCAGTCCCTCAAAGCACAGGTGAACCACCCCTGAGCACACACTCTGGGCTGCCCTACCTGAAGAATACTCTTAAAGACAATAAATATTTCTGTTAGAATGCTGAAGAGTTTCCAAAGAATTAGTGGGTAAGCAACCTCTGGGCAAAAACCTTGAGTAGGACATTCCAATACCCAGCAAAGCAGGACTCTATGGAAAATTGACACATACCACCACCTGGTGTCCACTTGTAGCAGTTACTAACTTTCTATAGTTTCCTTAATCAAAAGTTATTGAAATATTTTTATAGGGGGTTTAAGCCCACTTTAGCCTGTGTAGCTCCTGAATAAAAGCCACACAAACCAGGTATTTTTATTAACATGATGTCAGCCTAGACTGGGCAGGTTCTGAGCTATTCTAACCTACATCACAGCCATAGACTCCATGATACTTGCTATTTAAGTCTCACCTGGCTTCCTCTGTTCCATGGGTGTGCTCTGGCAAGCTTCTCATGATCAATCTTGCCTCATGGTGATCTTTTCCTCTCTCTCCTTGTGGTTCCTAAGTGAGACTACCCTACTACTAGATCTCAAGTTCTGTCTTCCTCCCTCTTCTGCCAGTCATATACTCCAGTATTTTATTACCAATCAGAGATCATTGTGGAGTGTTCTTTACAGCACATTGGTCAAAGCAATGTCCATGCCCAGAATTCAACATGATCTTTGGACACAAACTCAGCATCTGAATACACAGTGCACAAGACCAAACCCAAAAGAAAGTGATCTAGTTAATCTGTAAAGAAGAATTTAAAAATTCAAAAAATAAAATAAAATAAAACCCAGTGACAGAGGTGAAGAGATGGCTCAGTGATGGCTTAAGACCAGTGACTGCTTTTCCAGAGGATTTAATTCCCAGCTTTCACATAGCTGCTCACAACTGGAGGAAATCCAACACTTTCTTCTGTCCTCTATGGTCACTGCACACACATGGTGTACAGACATACATGAAGGCAAAACACACATATACATAAAAATTAAAGAATTAAGAAATCCATAGCAAGACTCTCCAGTAATGGGAACTCTGTCTTATGAAGAGGTGGTCTGGTTTCTTTCTCTCAGACACCTATTTTCACACCCAGAGTTAGTCATATGAGAGTTTCCTTGCTCTAGGGCAAGGGTAGGGTTACATACGCTCAGGTCCCCACCATATATATCCTCTACTTACAGTGACAATCTTTCTATAAATTTCCATGGCTACAGAACTATGTAAGAACCATGCATGGGTGAGCAGAGGGTTTCATGGGCTCTTCTCATCTCTATGTTCCATTCATTTGATGACTAAGTTGTGTGTTGAGGCTTCACAGTTCCCACTGTGGACCACTGGGTCTGTGGCTTCTGAATTCTGGAGTTCAGACCAGAGGCTGTGTGGAGTCACCTCATTTATAAAATGTCATATAGAAGGTGTTAAAAACCTTGGGCATGCCAGGCAAGGGTGGTGCATACCTTTAATCCCAGAACTTGGGAGGCAGAGGCAGGCAGATTTCTGAGTTCTAGGCCAGCCTGGTCTACAGAGTGAGTTCCAGGACAGCCAGGGCTACACAGGAAAAACCCTGTCTCAAAAAAACAAAACAAAACAAAACAAAAAATTCAAAAATAAAAACACTGGGCATACACAAGTACTTAGAGACAAGACTGGGTTGTTCTTATGTTTTATGGGATCAGAGAACCAGGATACAAGATTTAGGCCCAAAATTTAGATGAGGAATTGAGCCTTTATTGTGAGGGAACTGGAAGCCATGCTACCTGTAAACCCTGCCTATTTTGCCCACCAAATCCTTTATTTGGAAATTCTCTACCAGTGAGCTATATAGGCCTTGTCTTTTCATGTCCAATGCTAATATATGAAACCCCACCTTAGGGAGAGGCAGGCTGTATACACAAATAAATAGCTTGGTTTAGTTAATTGCATGTTTTAATTAATTTGACCATGATGATTTGGGTGAGTGTTTTTCTCCTCCCATCTTTTGCATTAACAATGCCAACAATATTAGAAAGATCATAAAGACACTCCTTTAAACTCTATGTCACACTAGATTGGAAAGTTCAAAGAAATAGATTTTTACGTATACAAACTACAAAGAATAAACCAAGGCAAGATATGTAACTTATAACTACAATGTAGCTTATAATTTCAATATATCTTATAACTACAATGTACCTTACAACACAAATGAGATTGAAGCAGTAGTGAAAAGTTTCCCAGGTCAAATTCTCTGGGTCAACTGGGTTCCCTGCTGAATTCTACCAAGGCTTTAAAGATCTAAGATAGTCTCAAGTTATTCCATAAAATACGTAAGGAGAACTCAATTAGTGAAGCCAATATTACCCTGGTACCAAAATCAGACAAAGACACACATGAAAAGAAAATTATAGGCTACTCTCTATGATGAAAGTAGAAACAATATTCTCAGTAAAGTCATGTTGGACTCAATTCAAGAACACATCATTTCAGAGATGGCTCAACATATACACATCCTGGTGCATCATCACAGACTCAAAGGCAGAAATAACAGTAGCATTTAAACAAGTATGGGGGGGATTTGTTAATATCCAATGTGTTCCACTGGATAAAATCCAGTGGAATCCATGAAAAAAATCCATTTATTCATGATAATAACTAACTAGGAATGGACAGAATATAATATATACATACACATGATAAACACACAGGCCAGTTCATTCTAAATGCAAAAGAAATTCAAATTATTCCCACTAAGGTCAAGAATAAGACAAGAGGGTCCCCACACTCCACTTCTACTTGATATCATGGATGGAGCTTTAGTTGGAGCAATAAGGCAAGGGAGGAAAATAAATGAGACAAAAGAGAAGAGGAAGAAACCTAAGAATCTCTATTTTCAGATGATGTGATTCTACACCAGGAATCTGTTGAGTCCTCGGTGACTCTTGCCTGTGGATGCAGCCTTTCTGTGCTATTACTAATAGTATAAGGAAGCTTTCTCAGGTACTGTTATGAGGAAACTTTCTCTTGCCTTATTCTGTGCTTGCATATTCGGTTATATTCTGTGCTATGGTGTTCTTGGAAACCCATCACAGTAGAAGTCAATTAGTTAGAACTGTTTTGTATAGATACCCACAATAAGCTTGGACCAGAACCAACCACCTGGCAGCACTTCCTGCACCTGCTTATGGACTTTTTTGGTTTCCCTTTTAGACCCTGCCCCTGGGTTGGACCCCAACGAAAGAGAGACACCTGTACCAATATAAAAAGCTATTTTGGAATAAGACTTCTATTTTGGGTAGTGATCAAATAAAGTTCCTAAGACCTCCCTGGAAATTGACAATCTACTATTAGGCAGAAAGAGACATGTACATAGGTAAAGACATCCTGGTTGCCAAGTTAAGACATATATGACTATTTTTGTCTGTGAGACAAGTGTTTATATGGTTTGTGTGGCCATGCCTGGGTCCCAACAGAAACACATAGAGATAAACACTTTCAAATGTGGCACTTCCAAAGTGGCAGAATATAAAATAAACATACAAAAATCAGTAGCCTTTTTATATACCCATGAAAGGCAAACTGAGAGGGGAAAAAAAGAAACAGAGAAGTTATCATATTCAAAATCCCCTCAAGACTATCAAAATGCCTTGGAATAAACCAAAGCAAGGAAGTGGAATACAAACTTACAATACAAGCTTTAAAACAGAGCAAAATTGAGAAAGACAGAAGATGAAAAGACCTCCCATGCTCAGGGACTGAAAGAATAAATATTGTGGAAATCCAAATGTCAACATATTGCCTGTAGTAGTCTTCACAGACACAAAAAAAGACACCATAAAAATTCAAATGGAAACATAAAAGGTAATGAACTTTTGAGAACTAATGATAAGTCTGGAAGTATCACTATTCCTGATCTCAAATTATACCACAGAGCCATAGTGATAAGAACATCATGGTACTGTCCAAGAAAAAGACATGTAGGGCACTGAGACAGAACTGAGGATGTGGAGCACACACAGCTATAACCTATAGCTGTCCAGTGGCCATGGAGAACTGGGTATACCAGAAAGGGAGGCTGGGAATGAAATGGATGGGCGGGTGAGAGAAGAATGAAGCCAAGACAAAGGTTCTCTGACAAGGTTCAAAGTTTAATTTTCAGCTCTGCATTTAGATAGGGGAAAGCCAAAGACATTCCTTTTGGTTTTTTTGTTTTTTTGGTTTTTTGTTTTTTGTTTTTTTGTTAATCTTGTCATTTAATAACAAACTGAAGCCACTTTACAGAAGCAATCATGGATTGAAAGTGACAAGGCCAAAAAAAGTGTGAGGTTTAAACAGAGTGCCTCGACAGATTTAAATGTAAAGTTTCAAGCCCTCAAGGGAACTGAGTTGTTACGGGAGGGTAGGTGAGGATAGTCAGGAATGTCCCAGAAGACCATCACATCAGGGACCCTGTATTCTCCTGGCAGAGCTAAATGAGATTGGAAAAGACAA
>NW_022196904.1:25050832-25056198 GCF_008632895.1 Mastomys coucha
CCTCTTGGTCTTCTTTCCCATGTCGTGTTCGTGTTGATCCACTTGAAGAAGTACGGCCACCAGGTTCCGGATCGCCCCAGTTCGTTCTTTCCCTCAAGACATTCCTTTTGTTTCGGCTGAGTTCTGTTGCAAAACAGGCTCAGAATCTCAGTGGGCAGTCCGCTTCTGCAGGTGGGCAAGGCAGGAGACTTCCACCTAGGTCGGAAGACTCCACCCGGGTCAGTAGAAGACCAACTGTGGCAAACAATTAAGATCTGATTAGCCTGCTCAGGGCTGTGGAAAGGGCACAAAAGCCACACCATATTTAATTAAGATGCCCATAGTATACATCAAAGAAAAGGCACCCTCTTCAACAGGGGCATCTTCTTGATTAATGATTAATATGGGTGGACCCAGCCCACTATGAGTGGATGGTGCCATCCTTGGGCTGGTGGTCCTAGGTTGTACAAAATAAGTAGGTTGAACAAGCCATGCAGAGCAAGCCAGGAAGTATTTTTCCTCCTCACACTCTGCTTTAGTTCCTACCCTGACTTCTACCTGAGTGTGAGCCAGCTGTAAGATGCAATAACTCCTTTAACCCTGAACTGCTTTTGCTTATGATCTTTATCACTGCAATAGAAAGCAAACTAAGATCAGACAGTAGCTCAGGATTTTGGAATCCCTTGTACTTTGACATTGTTCAACATTTGAACTAGATATACAGCCTAGACCATTTCTAGGATGGGTTCACTCAGGTTGATGATCAAACAAGATAATGCTAGTCAAATTCAGTACCGTATCTCTAATAATGTAAGGCTGGCTATCAAAACAAATCCTCAATGGGTTCCATGTGGTATTAGGAGAATAAACATAAACAGACATTGATGCATATGTTGTAGTCCTTCAGCTTTGTACCACTAGAAGCAAAAACCTTTGAAGTGGAGGCATGTCCCTCCTTCCAAGCCGATCATCCAGCCACTTCAATAAAATACCTCACAGGAGCTGTCCAAAATGACAGCTCCTGTTAAAATGGAGCCACCATACCATCTCCTCACCTTGCAGACCTCATAGGAACTGCAGGAGCTGTCCACAAGAAACGTGACATACTAACTTTCCCAGGTCAGCCAGAGAAGATACACAAGGGCTGTCCCTGGTGGTGACAACTTCTTTCAGGGTTCAGCCTCCAGCTTTCATGAAACACCACTGCAAGAGCTGTCCAACAGGAGATATCTAAAGTGGCAGAACCTCCTCTCCAGCCTCTCCCTTCCCCGCAAAGCCCCCAAGAGATGGCACATCAGACAAAACAGCCTGAAGCCGGGAAGAACTTCCTACCCTACCCATAGGCCGGATGTAGGGAAAAAGGAGGTGAAAATAAACCCACCATTCCCTGAGCAGGAAGTCTACCAATCACTGGGCTTCCTACAAAAACTCACCAATCCCAGAATAGGAAAGCTACCAATCCCTGAGCTCCCCAAACTCAGGACTTGAAATACCATCAACCCTCCTTACACTGGAAACCTCTGCCTTTAGAACCCTCACCTCCTCATAAATCCCATATAGGCACAGCCCTTTTGCCTGAAGCCACCCTGGATTCATGACTCCACACTATGGACCTGACAATAAATCTATTTCATGAGATTTCCTGCCTGGTATGACTCTTATCAGAAGAAGGAAAAAAGAAAAAAAGCAAAGAAGAGTAAAAGCAAAGACATGGAGCAGGGCTGAGGCTCCTGGGCGCCTCAACTCAGCTACAGATACCCTTCCCTGGGAGCTGGAATGCCTCCGTTGAGGAGGTCTCCTTTCAAAGCTGTGTGCTTTTTGAGCTCCCATGACTCAGGATTCCCTTCCACTAGGATACTTTTTCCCTTAGGAGCTTATGGCTCCTAGGCTTCCTAGTCCCACGATACCCTCCTACACTAGCATGCCACGCCCACTCATCTACTCCAGTAAAATCCATTGTGTCAGGCCTGAAAGCTTGTTCACTGATCAGAGGCGTACAGCTTCAAAGAAGCTAGCTAGCCTCCTGGAATTTATTTCATTGGCATCTCCTAACTCAGATGTGTTCCAGATTGGTCTCTGCAGAAGTCTATGGAGAGTTTTGCATGCTTTCTTTATTCAGGCATATAGGTGCCCCAAGAAATGATTCATAAATAGCTAAAACTAAGATTAAGCATTGTTCCCTGGCCAGCACAGCATTCTAACCAATCTTAATTGATACCAAGCTGTTGTTAGCTTGAAATTTTCATAAGGAAGCTGCTTTATCAGACAGGGTGTCTCCAGAGTTAGCACTAGAAGATCAAACATTAATGTTTACTCTAAACAAAGTTAAGTTAGAATTCTCAGAGCAGTCACACACACACACTACAGAATTGCTTTACATACTAGAGAGAAGTTGAAGGGCTTCCATCACTAATGTTTATGTTACAGCCAAGGGCATTCTCAGGAGCTGCTAGAACGGGACCTTCTGATGCTTGCCTCTGACTGACACAGAGAATTAGCTTGGGGCTACCAAGATAGCCCAGCAGGGAAGAGCACAACTGCTCTTCCAAAGGAACCATTCGCACCTGGCTGTTTGATCTTACTGACTTCGATGTGGCCACCACCTGCTTGCGTGATTTCTGTCTTCGCCCTGACCATTTGCCTAACTTCCTTTCATTTTCTGTATACTATATGAGCCTGATTTTTACTTTGTGCAAATACACTCAGATCCCACACTTCCTTGTGTTGTCTCTGTTTGTCAATCCCACCGAATTTTTTGCCCACTTGGCTAGAACTCCACTCATCCCTCGGATCAAGGGATCCCCACAGCAATCCAGTCTGTGACTCTAGCAGAAGCACTTATCATCCCCTCTACCATGGCTATTTGCATTTACAGTCAAAAATAGCACATATTTGGACAATATTTACCTATTGCCTGCTTCTCTCACCATGCTCCAGAGCTTACTCACCTGAAGTCTTTTTACCTTTGTGTGTGTGTGTGTGTGTGTGTGTGTGTGTGTGTCTGTGCGCACGCGTGCGTGCGCGCACGTGCTTGCAGTATCAGGTTTCCATACCTGAGAGAAAACATTCAGTATTTGTCCTTCTGAATCTGATTTATGCATTGGTAAAATATGGCATGCAAACACAAGTGAAACTAGAGATCACACTGAATCTAGTAAGCTGTTTTATCTGTCTAGGCTGTTTACTAACTTGTAAAGTATGCTTGTGAATTTTTCTTTATTATTTTTATTAATTTATTTCGTATCTACTGGTGTTTTCCCTGTGTGTATGTATGTGTACCATTTGATGCTTGTTGACTGTGGAAGTCAGAAGAGGCCATCAGATTCACTGGAACTGGAGGTACAGTTAGATTGGTATATGGTGCTCTGCTAAATAAGGTCAAAGTGTAACAATTTTATGATAGCTTCCTGAGGCTCAGTGCAAAATGGAGGACTCTCTTTATTGGCAGGGCTTCCCATTCTCTGACCTTGTCTGGAGAATTCAAACCTCACCCGTACCTGTACTTGCAGAATTCCACACAGCCATGATTAAGATTGCAAGTTCAACTTTCTTCTGATAAGAACCCATTCAACGAGCAGCTGAGACTCCTGAAATTATTCCCCATGCTATGAGGTGTTTTGGTACCTTCAGCCTTCCACCAATGACCTTTGCCCATCCTGGATGTTTCTATCCCCTCTCTCCTAAAACTATATGAGCCTTAAATTACCCCAAGCAATGTTGATCTATCTCCTGGTAGTGGGTCCTGGTATTTCTTCATTACTGAACATTCTCACAGGGCTTCTGAACACCTCAGTCTGTCACATCTGCTCCTTTTGACTTCAGGTACCAATATCAGCCAAAATCCCAAGGACAGAGAGAGTCAAAATCATGTATTATGTTTTATTGAGTATTATGTATTGTATCAACTTTATCACAGCAGGTTGTGAGCTGCCATGTGGGAGCTGGAAATCAACCTGAGTCCTCTGAATCATCATCCAGTGCTCTTAACCATTAAGCAATTTCTTTAACTGCATAAAGTGAGCTTTTTAAGAATTACTATTGTTTTTTTAAAGACAAGGTTCTCTAGCCCTGGGTTGCCTCAAAGCTGCAACGTGGCAGAGGATGACTTTGAATTTCTGATCTTCCTGTCTCCACCTCCAAGTTCTGGTTATTCAGGTGTATGCCACCATCATCGCAGTTTTGTGCAGTGCTGAGCATCAAACCCAGAGCCTTGTAAATGCTCAGCAAGCACTTTATCCATGTAGCTACATTTCTAGCCCAAGAGTTCAATAACATCTAATGTTAAATACATTTATACAGTAATATATAATATAATTATCTAATATTTTAATATAATGTTAGGTTATATTTATAACAAATAATAAATAAGAGTTAAATCATACATATGTATCTACACACACACATAGAGAGAGAACATCAGGCTTTATCTGCCCCAAAATATAAAGTAATATGAATGTCCATAGGCAGGTAAGGTGCTTTCTTACTCTTAAGGTCACCCAGCAATTCTGAGGGATTCTAGTTCAACTCATCTCAATATCCATCAGTATACAAGTAGAATTTGCCATTTCTACTTGTATCATCTTCTGCTTCCTTAGGATACTGACCCATTTGTATAACTCAGTATCATGGCTGCTTTTGTTAAGGTAGAGGAGGGTACATAGGGCTAAAGCTTACCCAGCAACAGAAGCAGAGCTCCAGCAACCTATTGCCTCTGATAGAGGACTTGATCCATGGAAAAAGACCTGATCCCTCTAAGGGAACTTCCAAGACATTCAAGAAAAATAACTTATCTTCTGGTAGGGTGGGGCTGAAAGGTAGGGACTGGGTCCCTAGCTTTATCAAAAGCTACAGTGAAACACCAAAACTTTTCCAGCCATGGCTTAAATATTTCATGTCTCCTTGAGATGTGCCATGCAAATTCATCTCTAATGCAGCAGTATAGGAAATGGGGCATTTGGGAGATGAATTACTTTGCTTTTTTTTTTTTTTTTTTTTTTTGTATGACCTATAGCATGCCCTTTCCAACTTACTTACATTTGTATAGAATATAGGTACTTCAGGAATTGGCATTTCTTTTCCAATATGTGGGGAAATTACTTCTTTTTATAAACTGAATATGCTTGCTTTTAGGAAATGCATTGAAATTTCTCCCAAATACTTGCTTCAAGCTCTTTGCCAATCTTCACTAACTGCCCATAATGACGCAATATCATTGTTAGTCTAATGAACTACAATTCTTCTGGGTCCATTCCTGACAAATGACATATGCTTTTGTGCTTGAATTTTTTGTTGACTTATTTTATAACCCAAAAGAGTTTATTTTAACTTTTATTGCATTATCAGAAAAGTTACATGATTTCAATTTATCTTAATTTGTTAACATTTAA
>NW_022196904.1:25059450-25064025 GCF_008632895.1 Mastomys coucha
CTGTGTGTTGTGGGACTGGCTGCAGAGCTTGTGCCCAAGGTCTGCTCAGAACACTAACCCAGACAGATAGGAAGGAACCCGTGTCACTGGGCTGGCAGAGTTCCTGTGTGCCTGGTCAAACTGGTCCCAGTTACTCCCAATGTTGGGACAGATGTTTGTTCCTGCTTACCTCTGATCCTGGGTGTGTCAGAGTGCCTGGGAATGGAGCTTCCTCTGGGTGTTGTCCCAAATAGTTAATAGTTAATAGAATCTTCTCTCTGTAGTTTTTCCAGGAGCAATCTGTAAACCCCAGCACAGCAGAATTCCTTGTGTTTCTTTAAACCTTTTCTCTAAAGTATCTGTGTCAGCATCAGCCAACAAAATATCATCCATGTCATGTAATGATAAATAATCAGTTTAGGAAATTACATACAAATTATTTCTAGTGATTGCTGCACAAAATATTGACATGAAGTTGGACTATTTAGCATTCCCTGTGGAAGAACTTTCAACTGATATCTTTTTACAGATTGAGCATTATGATAAGTAGGTACTGTGATAGCAAACTTTCCCTATCCTACTGATTCAAAACGATGGTAAAAAGACAATGCCTTAGGTAAAAAGAAAGTTAAGGAGTTCCAAGACAATGCCTTAGGTAAAAAGAAAGTTAAGGAGTTCCAAGCTGTAACTGACCCATGGGTTGAGTTACTTCACTCATCACTCTTAAATCTGTTAATGTCCTCCATTTCCCTTCCTTCCTTCTTTCCTTTCATTTATTTATTTTTTTCTTCTCATTCTGGCCCTGCTTGCTCTGGTCCCACTCACTCCGGTCCAAAGATTTATTTATTTTATTATATGTAAGTACACTGTAACTGTCTTCAGACATACCAGAAGAGGGCATCGGATCTTATCACGGATGGTTGTGAGCCACCATGTGGTTGCTGGGATTTGAACTCAGGACCTTCAGAAGAGCAGTCAGTGCCCTTAAGTGTTGAGCTGTCACGTACACTTGTGTGATGGCAGTATTTGAGGCGTAAACTTTAAGGAAAGTCAGTCTCTCGCCTCTGTATTGTCACCTGGCACCTCAAACTCAGAGGTGGCTCAGATATGTCTTCGTACTAGTGTGTTAGGAACTCACTAAGATATTATTTTTTTACAGTTAACAAGAGAAAATTTGGACATTGTTTTTTGACCTTCACTAATGTTTCTAACTATCTTAGTTTAATGTTTTAAGTATTAGAGAGTAATTGTAAGGTTTCTTTTTAAGACATTAGCTGAAAGAGTTAGGTCGAGATTCTCTTCTGTCTGTCTCTAGCAAGAACCAAAGAATTAGCATAGGAATACTTCAACAGAGAGGTCTCTACCCCTCTTCTTCTTGTTCTACACCTGGCTTTTAGAAGTCAGGTGACCTTAGATGTGGGGATCGCTTGTCTATGTGACTTCAGTCTAGCACTAGGACTGGAAGAAGAAGGACTTAGATTCACATGTAGGACTAACACTAGAACTTAGATGGGCTAGGACTCAGATTCATGTATCTCTCGCAGTCCCCCGGGCCCAGAACACTTGGGCCCGGGGGATGTAGCACTAGTTTAGAGGAGATAGCTGTTGTTTTAGACCCAGTATGTTTCCAGAAGAGAATCTCGACCTAACTCTTTCAACTAATGTCTTAGAGAAAAACCTTACAATTACTCTCTAGTATTTAAAACATTAAACTAAGATAGTTAGAAACATTAGTGAAGGTCAGAAAACAATGTCCAAATTTTCTCTTGTTAGCTGTAAAAAAATGATATCTTGGTGAGTTCCTAACACACTAATACGAAGACATATCTGGGCCACCTCTGAGTTTGGAGTGCCAGGCGACAATGCAGAGGTGGGAGACTGACTTTCCTTAAAGTTTACGCCTCAAATACCGCCATCACGCAAGTGTGCGTGACATTGAGCCATTTCTCCAGCCCTTTTTATTGTTATTTTTTTTACAACAAATACAGGGACAAACTGAAAGGAAGGGGAATATATTCCAAGAGCCAGTGATTCTTATCCTTTTTGATATTATAAACTTCTAAAAGAAATCTAAATTAACAAATTTCTTAATAAAAACTCCTGGTATCATTACCATAATTTATAGAGCAATATATTTCGCATAGTGAAAAAGAAAAAGACAAAGTTATAACAGATTTAAAAATCTTCATGAATATATATCTAACTGACATCATACTGCATTAATTAATAGCTGCAATTTTTTGTAAACTGTGGCTATGGCAGTCCTGAACAAGAAGGGTTTCCTATTTAAGCTGCAGTACATTTTCTGACTATTTCCTTTTGAGACGACTGTCTCAAAGTAACCTGCAGCTCTCCTGACAATCCCTCGCTTTCTCTCCTCTAGGGACTGTATCCTCTTTCAGTTTTATTTTAAGACCTTCTCGTCATTTCTATTACCATATCCTTAGCTACCACCATAAGGACTGCCTGAGCTTGCTTCCACCAAAATTGACTTCCTTCATGGGTCCATAATTTGATTGCTGTTGTGCATTATAATTTCTAAAGACATTACAAATGCCATTAAAATTTCCTTCTCTATTGTAACCATCATATATTAAGAAGAGACATTAATAAGTTTAAAAGTATCCCATAGCTTTAAAGATTGCTTTTGCAATGTCAAAATAAAGTGTCCTTTTCTAAGAGTGAAGGCATAAAGTGTAACTCATGCTGTGCGTTGTTGCCCAGAATGACGTCAACTCTGAGTTACTTGTTTTAAGTTAACCTTTTGTTACAGATGTTATAGATGTTCCAAATTTTTAACCATACCCAATAACTTATAAGCTAATTAATCTATAATCAAGACATGCAGAACATAGTAACCATGCATTTAAGACCAGTCAAGAACAAACATACTGTGGCCACATGCACTTATACACTTAGAATAGATAGACAAAATGTTCTTACTTTTTTACGCTGTAATTTCAAGGGAGGAGCATGTTGTCACCTGCCAGATTCAATTCTCATAGCCATCAGCTTTCTTACCAGAGAAGCCAGAAAGCTGATGGCCCCTTTAAGAGTGGCTTGTACAGTCAAGGAGCCCCTGGTAGGGCTTCTCCAGCAGTGGTAGACTCCAAGGGCAGGCAGGTTTTGTTGTCCCCATTTGGCTTCTTTTTTTCCTTCTAAAAACCCTTGAAATGAGAAAAACTAAGTCAAAAGGTAATTGGCCAGCAGATAAGCTTTAACCGTTTTTCCCGTGAACAGATATCACAGAGCCACAATCAGGGATGAAATAAAACTACAAATACAACCTGACAGACACGGACAGACCAGAGCACCGAGGACAATCACCAGAGATGGAGAGGAAAGGGGAGGGGCCGGATGGCCCACCAAAGGCACCCAGATGTCCCATAGTGAAGAACTTAAAAACAGAGGAGAGAATTAAACAAAGCAGAAAGTGGAAAGCAAAACCAAACAAACACAAGTTTCAATGCAGTGCAGCACAAGGACTCTTTGGAGAGAGTCCCAAACAAGTCCAAGTCCAAAGGGGTGGATTGTACTTGAAACCCGTAGCCAGAAAGAATCAGAGGGTTCGCCTCACCCCCTACCCCGCCTCAGACTCAGGGAATTCTGCATTCAGATTTATATTCTTGAGCCTCTTTAGAAGGTACTCCAAACAAAACCAACCACCCCCCCCACAAAAAAGAAAAAGAAAAAGAAAAGAAACAGAAAGAAAAGAAAAGAAAGGAAAGAAAAGGAAAGGAAAGGAAAGGAAAGGAAAAGAAGAACTACATATGTACAGAAAAATCTTCGCTCCTTATAAATGGTCCAGCTGACTTGGTGGCATTCACTGTCATAACTGAGGTGTGCTCCAGGGTAGGGAGATTTTGGCCAATGCACCAAATGTTATGGTCTAAAAATCACTCCACAAACCACATGAACACTGACCTCAGGCAGACAGGAATTGTTTCTTGAATGAAAACGCTAATACTGGTAAGACAGGGGATATAGTTCAGAATTATCTGAATATAACAGTGGACACCTTTTTCTGTCAGCTTTTAAAGGGAAAAAAAATACACAAAAACCACAATGAGCTCATATGCCAGTGCAGGAAGTGCTGCCTGGTGGTCAGCTCCAACTCAAGGTATTTTAGACACGATAGTTCATATTGATTTGATGAGTTCTCCATAAAGCTTTGTGGAATTTCTTAAGATTAACAAACCTCAGAACATTCAGAACATAACAGGGGATGTGGTCAGCATGATCCAGCTCTGGGGCAAGCCACTTCTCTGTGTCAGTGACTGGCAGCCACATTACAGAAACAATATGAAAGAGCTGGCAGGCATGGAACAGAATGGCTACAGCTATGCTGGGAGTCAAGGGGGTCAGAGCACAGCAGGTTATGAAGGCAGAGGACCAGGGTTATGTTCCCAACACCCACATCAACCATCTTATCACCACCTCCAACTCCAGTTCTAGGATCTTCGGTCTCTTTTCCTGTGAGCAAGCCCCAGGGGTCTCTTCTTAACAGTAGCTTGAATGGCACCAGGGTGCCCATAATCTAAGCTCAGGTCTCTACGTTCAAAGCCAGCCTAGTCTACAGAGCAAGTTCCAGGACAG
>NW_022196904.1:25064035-25066295 GCF_008632895.1 Mastomys coucha
AGCAGTAAACTTAGAAATTTGGTTATGAAATATTTAATAACCAAAAGTATAATGACTATATATTTATTTAAGTATAGCCAACATAGCTCTGGGGAAACATCTGTATATTGTGATGTTCAAATCTCAGAATTTTAGTCAGTGGACAGTCAGCCTGAGAAACAAGGAATGTTATCTTTTCATGTTTGTCTCAAAGAAGAGATCCCAGCTGAGGCTAAAAAAAAAAAAAGTGAAGCCCACATTAACTTGGCAAAGCAAGAGCTTCACAGAGAGATTGGAACAGGAGCCCAGGGCAGGGCTAAGTAACAGCACAGCAACTTCTAGCTGTGTATTTTTATGAGGTGTTATGTTAATAGGTTAATGGGACCACTTTTTTTCCTTCCAAATCATGCTGAATGGTTCTTCATTTTAGCAAATTCCACAATCCTCTGAAAAAGCTAACAGTAGGTAGGCGAGTTCAGATATCTGGTTCATGTACATCTGTGGGAAAATTTGCTAGTGCTTTGGTGTGGGCTGTATTTTGAGTTATTTTATTTTGTGTGTATGGGTACCTCACTCATGTGTTTGTTATTGCCTCACAGTCATGAGTGGTGCCTACTCATGAGAGGCCAGAAGAGGGTATCAGATCCCCTAGATATGGAGTAACAAGAGGATGTGAGTCAGCAAGTGGGTTCTGGGAACCAAACCCAGGTTCTTGGGAAGAACAACCAGTGCTCTTAACCACTGGGCCATCCCTCAAAGCCCCTGCATTCAGTCTTTTCAAGTGTGTATCTTTTCAGACCATGTACTTGACCATAATCCCAACACTCTAAAGAAGGAGGAAGACCTCAGGTTTGAGATGCATGTATATATATATACCATATATCCTACATCAGGACAACATAGCACCATACAACAATCATTGATGGACATGAGTCAGGTAAGTCATGAAAAAAAAACAGTAACGAGCAATCTCCTTACCCCACTCACTTTTTTTCAGCCCTGCCCAGAAATCAGGGCCAGGAAGCCTTTCTAGAGTGGGTTTCTGTTTCTGTCACCAAGTGCCAGGAGGGCCCAAGAAGTTTTCTCTGCAGTGAGGCCTCCTTGTGGAGAGGCTTGAAGATGCGCTTGAGGAGAAATGGGAAACTCAGCAGTTGAGCAGAGAGACTTTGATTCTGATGGTGCTGTGCCATCACAATGAGCTAAGGAGACTCCTTCCTAGACAGGATTAGAAAATGTCCCTAGAGGTTGCCTAGAGGGAAAAGGACTTGGAGTTGAGTGTGAGGGAGGGTTCCATTGTGGAAGGAGTTTTATGACGTTTACTGTTATTTTCTTTAATTATTATTACAGGTATGGGTTTTTTATGGATGTATGGATATATATGTTTTTGCTCCTATGTGTATATGTCTATGCACATATTCAGTGGCCCCCAGAGACCAAGAAAGGGCTTCAGTCCCCAGAAACTGGAGTGTAGATGGTTGTGAGCTTCCATATGGGTGCTGGGAATTGAACTGGGACCCCTGGAAGAGTAGCCAATCCCTTAACCACTAAGCCATCTCTCTAGTGTTTTATAACTACACACCAGAGGAGAGTTATGAGTCGATGCTTTAGCCAAAGTACATGATGGGGAAGAAAGATGGGAGGCAGCAGCACTGGCAAGTGTAACCTCATCAGGATTAAGGGAAGCTAGTGATCTGAAAGACAACACATTCTATAAGTTCCAAAGATATTAAGGCAGATACAGATAAGGCTGATAGTAAATGGACATTGAGGGGATTAAATACAGTTGAAATATATTATCACAAAGACAGGTGAAGTTAAGTCATGTTCATGGGTTAGAATTGTGTTTGGCAGTTGACCAAAGCTGTCAAGAGACACCGAACATGGGATGGGTACAAAATCAGAACAATGGAAAAGATCGATGACTGAGGCAGGTGATTAACTGTTATCCAGGTGACAGTGATGCAGGTGACTGTGAGACAGGTGACTGTGAGACAGGTGACTGTGAGACAGATGACAGAGACTGTGAAGCAGGTGATTAATTGTGAGACAGGACTCCTATGCCTTCGAACATTCCCCAGACTGTTATGGTGAACCTGGGTGGGATGTGGAGATCTGCACTTGGGCTGGTAGATAAGCTAATGGGTACCTCTTAGTGGGTACCAAGAAGGATGGGCTAAGCCGGGTAGTGGTGGTGCAGGCCTTTAATCCCAGGACTTGGGAAGTAGAGGCAGAGGCAGGCAGATTTCTGAGTTCAAGGCCAGCCTGGTCTACAGAGTGAGTT
>NW_022196904.1:25066305-25067790 GCF_008632895.1 Mastomys coucha
AAAAAAAAAAAAACAGAAGAATAGGCTTTTGTTAATGCAATTGTAAAAGTAGCTGTTTCTAGTTTATCTCTGCTAGCTTATAAATAAATGAGATAGCGACTATTCTATTTGTTTAATCAAGAGTTATAGAAGAATAAGTGGGCAGCCATTGATCCATAATAATCCTCTAAGCTAACCTGGCTACCTCCCAATGAAAATCCCTGAGATACTTACATTTTATTATTGATCTGGCTATCTGTACTCTGGGTGTTTTCCCATGGTGTCTCCTTAAGACCCTCTCCTGGTGGCTGAATTCGCTCTTTTTCTTCTCTCCTCCCCTCTCCTGGTTGCGGGAGGTGTAGCCCTGTTTTCTCTTCTACCCATTGGTACATCAGTTTTTATTAACAAATCAGAGAATAAATGGGAGCAATGTTTTAAAAACATTGAAATACAAGATGTTTAGAATAAGCATTACAGTTCCAGGTCTGGATTACAACCATATGTGGGAACAGAGAACTCAGCACTTGAAGAACACAGAGTAAGCTTTATAGAGTGCACAAAACATTATGTCTACAGATTTCGATGGCTGAGATATTAGCAGATAGCCTTGCAATAGAGTTGGAAAAGACGTAGGTACCTGCATTGAGCCATAGCTTGCCGGAGACCCCCTGAGTGAACCACGTGGAGCCTGAATCAATGCAAAAATCAAGACAAATGTATTCTTCCAGTGAACTGGGGTCGGCCTAGACCCGAAGGAGAGGCGGCAACCCCATACAACTTGTTCAGTGAGATTTTATACAATTTTCAGGGCAGTAGCCATTAGGCACACTGTGATTGGCAAAACAGTGTGACTTTTTAAACTGATTGGTCTCAAGGAATGAGGTGACAAGGACTTCCCTTGTCTGAAGGTGGGCAATGGTCCTTTCTGTGGAATGTGTTCCCACCCACAGGTTGGTTTCCACACTGTGGTCTGAGGAATGTTAATTAGCCTCTCCCTTCCAGAGGGGCAAGTGTTCCATGACCTTCCCAAAGTTCTGGAGCTGACCTTTTCAGTACAAGTACATAGAGATGGCTGAGGATGAAGCTAGGAATAAGGCAAAGCCAGAACAAGATGGTCTCCATGCCTACATGTCCCAAGTACTCAGAATGCCTTTGCTGTAAGGCACGGGTTACTATGGCATGAGAGGAAAGTTGATCTTGGAGTGATGTTCTTGAAGGGATGTAAAGTGATATTACCAGAGCCAAGAGAGAAAAGCAATCCAGGGTCTGTGTGAGAACAAGGGAAGCAGATTGGGAATGAGTGCAAGGCAAGGAGGGGAATGGGGCCTTCAGTGTAGCCCCAGAGCTCAAGATGGCATTTATCTGCTCATGTGACTTCCTAGATGTGGGCAACAGGATGCCCAATAGAAGAAAGAGTGGCCTCTCACCAGCCACATCATCTCCAGTGAAGTAAGCTAGGACATGGCAGGGGTGAGGGCAGGTACCTGCTTTGGGACATTTTGGATA
>NW_022196904.1:25068094-25068577 GCF_008632895.1 Mastomys coucha
GCCTCTCAACCCAGGACTCAAAAGCCTGCAAGGAATGATGCAGGATAGGAGTCTTCCCAGAAGCCAGAGATCCTACCAGGCAAAGCTGGATCCTGGCAGGAACACAGCCTGGAATTGTCCTTCTGCCACATTCTGCCAATCCCCTCCCACTGACATTTTTCTCATGCCTGGTTTCAGAAACCATTAAGATATCCCTTTTTCTCTCTCTCTTCACTATGTCCTAGGAGAGCATTCTGTTATTGGGCTGGACCCCCAACCCTTTAAGATCCTTTGTCACTATTACTTTCTTGTCCTATGCACAGTTGGGGTGGGGAAGGGTCACCCTGTGCTGCTGCATTGTCTTCTGAGTAAGTCTTTTACCTTCCAGGAATCACCTACTTGTCCAGATGGAGCTGAAGGAACAAGAATGGGTGAATGATAGGGTAGATGTGACACTCAGGAACTAGCTCCTGCAAGAGAAGAGGGAGGGGTGGCTCCATGTCA
>NW_022196904.1:25069346-25070577 GCF_008632895.1 Mastomys coucha
GAGAGAGACTAGTGTTGATCAGGAGACAGAAAACCATGAGAAGGAGGCCTCTCCCTTTGCTTGGGGATACCTTGAGCACAGAAAACAATTCTAGGATTTACTGGTTTGAATAATCCCAACAGGTTTCAGATTCAGGATCATGCCTGGTCCAGAGAATGAGGAGTCACACGGAATGAGGAATAGAGAGAACAGAGAGAGGTGAAAGCTGCAGCGGGAACTTCTGAGAGCATCTATACTGAAGCAGTCTGTAAGGACAAGGAAGCAAGTGACAACCAGGGCAAGCCACCTTCCTGGTTAGGACAGTGGTGGATGGTCATTCAGGCACTGGCTTTTCTTGGCTAGAATGGTGTATAAGCTAACTTGCTCAGCTTCACTGCATCCCACACAGGTGTGCGGACAGTTTTGGTCTAGAAGGCGAGGAACTCAGTTCAGGGAGATTAGACTTTAGCTAAGGCCATTGTTCCTTTGAATAGACATGTGACACTTAGGTGAACTTAGGCCACTCTTTCATGTACATATTAAAGGAACTCACTGACATATTTGTTAAACAATATCCTCTTGAAAGCAAAAAAGGCACCATCGTGGGGTTAGGGTGGGGTCGATAAAGAGAACAAGTGGGGTACAAGCAGGGAAATGGTAAAAACAAGGACTTTTGGAAAAATATTGCCTTCGGTGTTAAATGTTGGATATGGTCTCTTGGCTCAGGAGTCATTGGTATGCCTGTGAGAGCTTTGTCCCTGGCAAGGACATTTAGGCCTTCTAAGGACCAGTCTGCCTTCCTTAGGAAGCTTTAGGTGTTGTCATGTCTCATCAGGAAACAGATGAACAGAGCAATGGCTCCATGCATGTCAATCTTACACACTGACCAATGTGTCCTGTTTGTATGACTTTCAGTCCCTCAGCCTGCTCACCAGCACTTGCTCTGTTCAACCAGTCTTCTCAGTTTTCCCACTATTACACAGAATAAGAGGTGTGCTGCTATGTTGTATGGCCATTATAACTAATGGAGTTCACCATTTTAATTTACACTGCTTGCCAGTCCTCTCTCCCTTTTAGTTGACTGGCTGCTGTTTTGTGTTTGAGTGTGCAAGGGACAGCAGGCATGCACATACCACAGTGTGCATGTGGAGATCAGAGGACAATCCTCAGCCTTTGTTTAGGATGGGCCTCTTGCTCTCTGACATTGTAGGATGCCAGGGTAGCTGGTCTACAAACTTTTGGGAATTCACCT
>NW_022196904.1:25070650-25071699 GCF_008632895.1 Mastomys coucha
GGACTCTAGACACATGATACTAAGTCTGGCTTTACAAGGGTTCTGGGAGTTGAACTCAGGTTCCCAATAATGCACAGGAGCACTCCACTAATTGAATTTCTTCTCAGCCCTTCGCTCTTTTTCCTTCAGTTGGGCATCCACTCCTACCTCTTTCCTCATTATAGTGTTTTGTTTCTTATTAAGTTTTAGGTTTCTTTTAAAGGTTCATTTAGTTATTTCATGAATATGAGTATACTGTCGCTGTCTTCAGACACATGAGAAGAGGGTATCACAGATAGCTGGGAGTCACAATGTGGTTGCTGGGAATTGAACTCAGAACCTCTGGAAGAGCAGCCATCGCTTAACTGCTGAGCCATGACTCCAGCCCCTGATTTTGTTTTTGATTAGGGTCTCTCTATGTAGATGTGGCTGTCCTGGAACTTACTAAGTCAACCAGGATGTGACAAATGGTAATGTTACTACCAAACTAAGAGAATCTTAGCACACCCATGTGATCCCCGAGTTACTCCCCTGTTGTAACTGGACACCAGGATCCCACAGTCCTATGATAAAGCCTAGATGCAACACATGAGGTGAGTGATTCTGCACGTCCTTTCTGTCCTGCCATCCTAGTAAAGCCTGTGCCTGCTTACATGCTACTTGCCCTCAGACAACTCCAGTCTCCACAGTCTCACGCAGCTGCAGTAAACTGAGCATGGGTGTTCATACCTATAATACCAGAACTCAGGAGGAAGAGACACATGGATCTCTGTGAGTTCCAGGCCATCCTGATCTACATAGCATCAAAAAAGAAGGCAGCAATGGCTCTCCCATGATTACCTGGCTAGTCAGGGACAGTCACCCTGATCTCAGTGACCACACAAGTCACTTCTCTCACTGTCTCCTGGATCCTCTGAAGACCTCATATGATTCCCATTTAGCACATAGACACAGGGCACAGAACAGAGTTGCAAGCATTTATTAGAATAAGCCTAAGAGACGGAAGGATGAGGGCACAGGTGTCAGGAATCCAACTTCAGGAGAGAAAAAGGACAGGTCAGCAAGATGGC
>NW_022196904.1:25072488-25073242 GCF_008632895.1 Mastomys coucha
TCATCTGAGGCAGGGGACTAGACTCAAGGGAGGTTCCAATGTAGACCCTGTCCAGTAGACACAAGTTTCAGGCATCTTAGAGTAGACCTGTGACTATCATACCTGTGCAGAGACCAGACCAAGGACTCCCTGTTCCTCCTATGGGTGAGAACCCCATGTTTACCCAGTATGTGGGAGTGAATTGCACGATTGCTCATGGAACAGGCTGGATGTGGACCAGGCATGCTGCTTTGATATATTCTAGAGTGGGCAAGGTTTTCAGTTTTTGGTTGCTGGTCACCTGACACGTATTAATGGTTGTATTGATCACTTCTACACAGCCTTCCAAAATTTGCTGCATGGGCTAGTAGAGGTAGGGAGGACATTACCATAATTTGGGGTTCCGTAAGCGTGGTTATTAATCCTCCCTCTATGTAGCAGTCCTGGATTTTTTCATAGGCGACCTTTTCCCTCTCAGTACCATTGTATGCGCTAAGTTCATGATGCAACAACGATCTGCTTCCAGAGATAACACTCGCATAGCCAGTGAACAAAGGAACACATGCTTCTGCTGCAAACACAGACAGAAAAACATTGTTAAAAGACTACGGGCTGGTAGAAGCAGAGGATCCATAATCCTTGCTGCATCTACAAAAGCATTAACTGACATTTCTCACAGTCGCACCCTCCCAAAGGCTGCTGTCTCACATATACAACATGATTTCCATGATACACACACTTCTAACAGAAAAAGATACATGAGAGGACAGGCCTT
>NW_022196904.1:25074654-25075953 GCF_008632895.1 Mastomys coucha
ACAAAGCTCTGAGTGGGAGTTTTTAGACTTGGTAAATAGATGTGGGTAGACTGACATTCATGTGGCAGTGTGGACTATGGTCATAGGAGGGGTGTACTGGGGAAACACAAACTAAGCGCAAGTATTCGTGCCTCTCTGCTTCCTGATTGTAGATGTGACCAACCACCCAAGTACCTCACTGTGCCTAGCTCACCGTGAGCACAAAGGTGCTTCTCACCTGGCATTTTGTCACTAGTTCCCTACAACAGTGGTGGAGTATTGTTTTTAGCATGTGCAAAGCCCTTGGTTTATTCCACAGCACCACACAGGGGCAACAAAAGTGATGGAGAAGTGTGCAAATTGTTTATTGTGCAAACATAAAGGACTGGGTTAAGATCCCAAGGGCCTATGAGAGTGGTTGCATGCACATATAATCTCATATGAGCCCCAGGTTCAATAAGAGACCTGGTCTCCAATAATAAGTTTGAAGGCTGTTGAGATAGCGCAGTGATTAAAGATGCAGGAAGGTGAACACCTGAGTTCAAATCCCAGAACTCACCTGGTAGAAGAGAACTAAGTCCTCCAAATAGCCATCTGACCTTCACATGCACACACACACACACACACACACACACACTCACACACACACACACATATCTTGACACCTCTGCCCATATACAGGCACACACACAGACACATACACACACACAAGCACACAAACACGTGAACAGACACCTAAAAATGTCTGTGGAAACTGGGATGAGAAAGCATTAAGAAGCTCTTAATGGAAGAATATTTTTAAAAAAAATGAACAACAAACTAAGTAACATTACATTAGATTTTACTATAATTGAAATAACCTATAAACCCATGTTCTTGTGAATGTTTCCATGGTAGATAAATGAACATGGATGAAAGTCAGTGATTTACATCTCACAGAAGAATTCCTGAGGATCTGTAGTTGTTAATCCTGAGAGTTAACCTCCCTTCAGTCCTTCAGTGTGAGCTACATGTTCTTAATAAAGCAGCAAGGTGGGCTTGGGGACAGGCCAGTCAGGGAAGCACTTGCTGGGTGCACACTCTTGAGTCTATGAGTTTCAGCCCTCATGGACTCATTGGGACTTTGAGGTCAGCCAGAAACAAAATGCCTCCTGGTACCTCCAGTGCCAGAGAGGCCACCCAGGGCTCACTGGACAGCCCATCTAGCCAAATTAGCAAGCTCAAGTAAGAGGCCTTGTCTCAAAAATTATACGATGGTTTCTGTCAGCTATAAAGAGGACCCAGAGTCACTTCCAGCACCCACATGGCAGGTAACAAGCA
>NW_022196904.1:25076550-25089259 GCF_008632895.1 Mastomys coucha
CAGTGGGCTCAGCAGACAGCTTACAAGTAGATCTTAGTACTTGGCACCTAATTGCCAAAACAGTTACCAGATGTGAATCCTGTTTGGCTCAGCTAACCAGTAAAAGTCAAAGGCACAGATGGACGGATGCTGAACCTTAAGGAGCTGGGGAAAACAGCTGACATTGGACTCTAGTTTTTACAAGGTAGCTGTGGAATATTCAAAATAGCCATTATGCTGGCTTTTTGACCACTAGTCAGAGTATCTAGAGCAGTAATGCATAGTCTGGCGGTGGACAGTTAGTGCATCAAGTCACTACAAACTGAAATATGCTTGCTTAGTTATGAGAATATGAACAAGAGGCACTTGCTGTGGGAACTTAATGAACACACTAATGATGGTTTTTAACAAGGTCTCTCTGTGTAATTTTGGCTGGCCTGGAACTCTCCATGTAGACCATGCTGACCTCTAACTCACAGAGATAGGCCTGCTTCTGCCTCCTAAGAACTGGGATCAAATTTGTGAGTCACCATAGCTGGCCATTGCTAACAGATTTTGACAGTGCTTACCACCGACCCCAAAGAAAGCAAAATCCAACACACATGCACACACACACACACACACACACACACACACACACACACACCATTCTCAGGAGGGTTATGAGCTCAAGGCCAACCTGGCAAGATCCTCTTCAAAAAACTAAACAAACAAAACAAAAACAAAAAAGCAAACAACCCAACAAACAAACAAAACAGAAAACCTCAACCAGGGGTTTAAGGGGTCAAGTTTTGGTAGATGTGACAGTGCTTGCCTTTAATTCCAACACACACAAGGGAGAGAGGCACAAAGACCTCTGTGAGTTCAAGGCTTACCTGGTCTACATATTTCCCAGACAGCCTGGGTTGTATAGAGAGACCCTATCTCAAAAACCCAACCAACAACAAAAACGTCAAGTTGATGGATGCCTACAACAGCAGGAGAAGCTTGGGTTGAAGAGACTTGTTCAAGAGAAGCCACAAAGCAAATGGAAGATAGGGGCAGGACACAGACAGGGCAGGGGTCACATGGTCAGTGGTCTGAAATCTGGCTTGTCTAGACACTGACTGTGAGTAAGTCTCTTAACTAAACATTGAGGTTCCCATTGTGACAGGGGAACACAGACCTCACTCTGGAGGTCTGATTGAGTAACCATTGGACTCTACCCCTAGTCATCTTTTCCTTTGACTGTCAAATGACAAGTGACCTTAAGATGATCACTAAGAATGGGACCAGGCTGAGCCAGGTTGTTGACCAGGATTTTATCCTCTTGCCAAAATACACATCTCCCCATAGCACAAACATAGCCCCAGGAAGTTCCAAGATGTGTTCTGGGAAGGGCCTGGAGGGGCTCAGACATGGCCCCTCCCTGCCCACTGAGCAGACCAGGGCAGGTATAAAAGGGGACCAGGCTGGTTAGGAGTACCTGCCACCATTACCATGAAGCTCGCTGGTGCTGTCTTGCTGCTTGGGGCTGCCCTGCTCCTGACTTCAGGGGGAGGTGGGTATTACTGGGGGAAGGGGGTCAGGGATGCAGGCTCTCCAGATCTCACACCCTCTATCCCCTGAGATGTGCTGATGCCTGTATTTCAAGGGAGGGTCACTTTGTCTTTGTGTTCCAGATTGTGGCATTTGCCCAGCTATAAAACAGGATGTTTATCTATTTCTTCACGGGACCCCAAAAGAATATTTTGAGTATGTGAAAAAATACAAAGATGACCCTGCCATAGTGGAAAATACTGAAAAACTCAAGCAATGTGTCGATAGCACATTGACAGAGGAAGACAAGGCACACGCATTCGCTTTCATCGTGAGTCTCTAAGTGCTGGGCTAGGGGCAAGGCTTGTGCTCCTCCTCCTACCACTGAAACTTCTCTGTGAATCCAGAAACGTGACACACCTGATTGAGGATGAGAGGAGGAAGGGGCAGGAAGGGACCCTCAGGCTGCCTGAGCTGGGTCTGGCTGCTCAGCTCAGCCAAGTCACACTAGATCCCTGCCCGAATTTGGCCTCCATCAGCCTTCCTGACACAGCCTCCCAAGTCTAGCCTGGCATTCTTCTCCAGCCTGGGTCTTTTTTCCTAACTTTACAAGCCTACTACCCTAGCCCCCAAACAGTCATATGTTTTCCTGTTCTCTGCACCTCCAAGGCCACTGTGTGGCTGCCAGGCCTGGGGCATTCGAGGTTAGAGTTAAAGTGAACCCCTTCTTGTTGCTAGAACTGGTGGGATAAGTCATTGCCTCAGCTGCAGATATCTGAGGGTCATCCTCATCATGTGAGAGGAGTCAGTTCCCTTGTGGGGCCCCAGCTGTCCATAGGCTCACAGGGAGTGCTGTCAGCTCCTCCCCTTACTGTCAGGCTTGTGCCTATGGTGTCTCACAGGGTAGATCCTCCCATCTGCCTGGATGGGAGGCTCTTTGCAAAGCTTGTCTCAACAGATTGGAGATAAGGCTCCCTGGTCCTGGTCAGACCCAAGAGCAATTGCAAACCAGCTACAGGTCCTTTCATAAGGTATTCCCACATGTGGTCAGGAGGGCATGAGGTCTCATTTACTCTGAGGGCTTGCTTGACTATCTCTTTGCAGGAAAAAATAGAAGCCAGCCCAGCATGTTGATGGATATGTCTTTGCTCTCAAGGAAGCCACTTGCCTGCTCACCAGCATAGATGCAACAAGCCCTACCCCTTCCCTCCAGGTGTCTAAGAACAGGAATCCAACATTAAAGGCCTTACAATTAACAGAGGAGCCTGGGTTTTTGGATTCGAGGTTGGGTCTGATTGGGTTGAAGGATATCGCAGGGAAAACCAGTGGGACTTTGAAGTGCCATCGCTCAATTGTGGTGCTTCCAAAATACCTTTGCATAGAGAATGCTAAGAGACCATAGTCACTATACCAAAGTATCTGTCACTCTCATGGGACAGGGTCCACAGGGCACAACATGACTTCCCAGGTTGAAATCCTCAGGAACATGGAACTGAATAGGGCCAGTGACACCAAGGGTCTGTTGAGGACAACATAGGCTCTAAATAGCAGAATCTGTCCCTGTTCCCCAGTGTTTGGGACATGAGACAGTTGTGCAGTGTCTGTGTGTCACAGTGTATCCCATCTAGAAAACAAAAGAAAGTATCTATTTCCAAGGCTGTCATGAGTCTTCCCACCTCTCACAGTGAACAGAAGTTCAGCCTGGAAATCAGTATGGGATCTAGCCAGAACCAGAACTCAGTCTATCCTAATGCCAACTACTCACCTCTGAACCTAGTTAATTCTCTACTGGCTGTTACATGGAGTGGGGACCCAGGGTTCTAGATGTTTAAGGCATTTACTGTTTCTCTGCTCTGTATACATGGCAGGAAGTCCTTTCCCACACCAGTCACCAAATAGTTACCTTATGGCCAGTCCTAAGGCCATGTGCCTTACTGCTCCATTAACGAGCCATGGTTCCCAGGCTTCCCACCACAAGGCATAACCAGAAGAATATATAAAAGTTCCTCATGATGCAGAGGACCATGGAAGGCCCAGCAGGTTTATGCTCTCTAATTATAGAGTACCCACTGAAAAGAGTAAAGTGTATTTATTCATTTTCATAAGGCTGTAAAAAGATGATAATCATGGCTGAGTAATAAAGGAAAACTAACCATTTTTAAAGCTCCAGGTCCAATGTCCTGCAACCTCATTTATTAGCTCTGTAGAGGACCTCCACACCAGCAGAGAGACAGAAAATAGCATGAGTCACATGGCCAAGTCAGTGTGTGTGTTGTCTCCAGCACTCAATCAGTCTATAGCATTTGTCCTTTCCCATGGCCACACCCAAGAGACCTAATCACCTTTCCAGTTGTCTCCTGCTTCTCTATCACATCATAACTTGAGACTCTATGATGGGAACTAAGTTTCCAGCACAGGAGTTCTTAGAGGACATCAAGGAACCAGATACAAACCAAACAGCACATTAGGAGGCCATCTTGCATAGACTGAGGCCTGATGTCTGTGACCCAGATCTGCAACTCACTAGTGTCTAGCCAGAGCTTGCTTCTGAAGGATGCCTCCTGCCTTCTGGGAGCTAAGGGTGGTCTAGGGACTATGAAGATGCTGTGACCAAGTCTCCTTGCTACACACATGAGTCACAGGAGGGAGTTCAACCATGCTTCAACAATAAATTCCCTTACTATAGAGTTCTGTGACTCTAGAAAACCCTGACTAATACAGAAGTTTTCCATCTTATAAGTCTCTTTGGACTGGAAACCAAACTGCAATGGAGTGCTATAAGTTCCCATCTGCCATCTAAAAGAATGGTATGTAATAAGTCATGAGGACCACATAGCCAAAAAAATTCATTGGCTTCCATGAAGAGATTCATGTCTGGGCAGTTCTCATGGGGGACCAGCTTTTTAATCACTTTTTGTTATTCTTCTGGGTCTCTTCTTCCTCACTTTCCCTGTCAACAGCCAAGATTTTCAGGAGGTCTTCCATGATCAAATTCCTTTATTACTACTGAAGGAATTCACAGCTTTTCATTTCAGCCTGTAGTCCAACAATGGTCAAGAGCAACTGTGAATGGAAGTCCAAGGATCTAGCAGTTGCTCAGTCCCACAAGGAAAGCAGGCAAAGAAGAAAGAAAGTGAATCTTACATCTTCCAATGTCCTTATATAGGTCTCCAGCAGAAGATATGGCCCAGATTAAAGATGTGTGCCACCACACCTTTAATCCCAGATGACCTTGAACTCATGGCCACTATGCCTCAAGATCTCCATACCAAGATCCAAGAAACTTGTATCTCTCAGCATCCAGATTAGGATCAAAGCTGAGCCTTCCAATTCTGGATTGTAGTTCATTATACATATAGTCAAGGTGGCAACCAGGAATAGCCACGAAAGACCATAATAAAAATCCTGTTAGAAAAATTCTGAAAGTAATTCTATTGCAGGAGTTTTGGGCTGCAACACTTAGTGCTCCCAGCTGGGTGTATGCATACACCCACCCAGGAGCTATCTGGATCCTCAAATGGACACACACACTCACACACACACACACACACACACACACACACACACACACACACACACCAGTTAATTTTAAAATACCTTGGCTATTTTAAAGGTTGGGCACTCCTAAACTTTCCCCTGGCACCCCAGGCCCAAAACTGGTTGGCTTTATTTCCTGCTGCTACTGCATCCCCTTCTTCTTTCAGTCCTGGTGATTCTTTCTGTGTCCTATCTGCACAACTCTAAGTATCCCATCTCCTGTCCAGCCATTGAATGCTGCTATCTTTATTGATAGATCAAAAACCAATAGGAGACAAGGACCTTCAGGATCTGGACAAGCAGATTCAGAGCATTAGGACCAATCTTCAACAAACCACTTTTAATGTCCAATTAAAAAAAACTCTTCTCTCAGATATAAATTGAGTATAACCACAACAATTATATAAATCATAGACTATGATATACAATTAACATACAATTCATCATATTTCTCAGTTAGATAAAGTATTCCATCATCATTCCTAACTTTAAAAGTTTACAATTCTATACCTAAATTATGTTTTTATTTTAACCTGTAATAACATGTGAAAACCATGTTTTTAAGTCTATATCATATCTTTAATGTTAAACAACTTAAGTTTGCTTATGGGATTTTTTAGTCTTCAAACCCTGTCAGAAATCCAAGAATGAATTAAACATTACCTGGGTATACAGGAAGCACTGAACACAGCTTCTCAATCTTAAACAATTGTAGAAACAGCTGACTACCTGGACACTCTCCTAATTTCTTGTAATGTTGGAGCATGTGTCTTCAACCATCTGGCCCAGGATCATCTGACAGACCTTTGTAAAGCAGAATTATGAAGGATTGCTTACCCTGTCTTGGCAGAGCTATCAGTCAACTATTCCACATAGTGTGTTCTTTTCCCAGAAAGTATTTTTCTCTGCAGATGAAATAGGCAATTTCTCCTCTGTGGCTATCTTGTCATGATAAACAACCTCACCTGGAGGTAAAGATGCTCAATTTTTCTTTGAAGGAGAATGGAGAAATTGTGAGAAGCAGACATGTCTCGATGTCAAATGATCTTTAATAATGAAATAACATTAAATGTCACATTCTGTGGATTTCTGATGGTTTTTGAGTACTATCTGTCTATGTAAAATATATTTGAACTGTTAAACCTTAGCTAATCTTAACCACTTTAATTTGAGTAAATTGAAAGCACTTTAATATAATTAAATTAGAATCTAACCTAACCATGAGTTTACTATCTGGCCCTTAACTGTATCACTTAATCATCTTGTTCTTAAATGATTTCCATAGGCACAGTGCCTACTACCTAAGAGTCACAATATCAATTTCTAATGTTGTATCGATATGCAGATTCAAACCAATGAAAACTTTAATTTTCATTTTTAATTATATCAATATATAAATTCTATACCAATGTAAGAGATCATAACTTCAATTTTACACCAATTACAAAGAATTCTACCAATGTAAGATTGTGGCTACACAATGATTTGTTCAAAAATAAATTTAGTAATCCATCTTATCTGTTTCCTCCCTGTTCAAAATTATGGCCATTCCCAAATTATCCCTTAAAATGACAATCTATCTGTAATTTGTACTATAATCATTAACAGACACTCAAACCCAGGGAAGTGGGACGATGACTCTCCATGGCTTCTTCCTGCTGAATAGGAATGATGAGAAATTTTTTAAAGGGGGAGGCAAGGAGTAGGGAAATTACAAAATTGGTTAGACTTAAGAAAGCTAGCTTTAGCATCTATTATTCAGTTTCTGTATCCTTAGAAGTCTAAGTGCTTGACTAAAGTTCTGAATGGATCCATCTATAAGGCTGGATGAGGCAAGATCATTAGGAATCAGTAGCAATTGCTGAGTTGTTCTGGAAGCAAGTGTGTGGACAGCATCAGGAAACAGGGGGCTATAACAGCAGGTCAGTTCAGCATCTCTGAAGATGAATCTTGCCAAAGCTGTACATTCTGTAATATATGAATCTCACAACTGAAATTTTAGTACCATTAAGATATTTGTATGGATTGTTCAGGGTGCACAGATCATTTAAGGATGAAATTTTGCCCCTTGTTTGAGCAGATAAAAGACAACTGTCTTTTTTATAATTACTTTTATCAATAACCAATTGTAATAAATCTTCACTCATGCCGTATGAAGGATGGTATGAGGAATCTTAAGGATTCCATAACCAATAAGATTTATTGCCTCATTTTAGCAGAAGTTTTGGCTAGAGACATTTTTATGTCTAAACTAGTTACTGTGCTGTTCCTATGGTAAGGAGTCAGGAGATGAATTTACCTGACTCGCTTGATTTTCTTGAATTTTTGGAGATTTTCAGGTGGCCCTTTCTTGTCATATCTGATCCATATCACTCTGGAAGGGATCCAGAGCCTGTTCTCCTTTCCTGTCAACACAAATGCAGAGCCTCTCTCCCAAAGTAGCATATCCTTGGTCCAGTAACCAGAAATCATTAAAGGAATAACTTGACCTCTTTTCCAGGAGAATTTTAATATAAACACCAAACTCATAACCACAATCATTTTGCTAACTAAAAAAATTTAAAGCAAGTAATCTAAACAAATATTAACCACTGAGACAGTGCTTCTTCACCACCTCTTTCTTTTTGACTTGTAGTTTATGTTCAAATGTCAAAATATTTTATGCATCTATGTATAAGTAAATCCTCCTTATTATGGAGATTAATATCTCTGTGGATATATATTGTAGTATGTCCCTTTTTCAATATAGAATTCTCAAAGCCTAAGTTTTTACTGTCTGAAATAGGCTAGGCTTCCTATCCCCTGCTTCTGATCTAATTTTTTAAGATTGAGTGTTTCAAGATTTTATACATCCATGTATACTTAATCCTCCCTACTATGGAGATTATTATCTCTGTGTCTATCATCTGGCTCTCTGGCTCTCATCTTAAGCTCTTTGTATCAGTTTTGAACCACAGGAGGACATCCCCATATGGTTCAGGCAAAGTCTGTATGTTCCCTTCTATCCATAGAAACAATTAAATCAGATTTATAAATCTCTATCCTTCATCTGGTGGCTGGAGGCAGGCAGCGTAATTGTCCACTTCTTATTGTCTCCTCCTTGAAGGCAGCCCAGAGTAAATCCCTGCTGGCATCTGTGTTCCTTAGATCAAGTTTAGCGAGCTAAAACCATGTGACTCAGCTCTGTTCCCTGAGACTCTAATTCTCCCCCCTCCTAGACTCATATCATTTGCGTTTGTGTATTCCATCTTAGAATCCCTAAATTATTTAATAGTGGGTTCTCACCCAACACTTTAGGGCAATCTGTCATGAGAGTTTTTGGCTGCACCATTTTGTTCTCCCGCCTGGGCTCACACAAGCAACCGCCCAGGAGCTATCTGGATCTACTAATGGAAAGCATACAGGCACTCGTGTGTGCTCGTGTGTGCGTGTGTGGTGTTAAAATTAACACCAGTTAATTTTAAAATACCTAGGTTACCTCAAAGGCTGAGCACTCCTAAACTTTCCCCTGCTACCACAGTCCCACTCAAAAACTCACATGGCTGTTTGGCATTATCTCCTGCTGCTACTGCATCCCTTTCTCCTTCCCCCAGTCCTTGAGATCCTCCATATCTTCTACCTGGGCAACTCTAAGTGTTCCCACAGTGTGCCCAACCATTGGCTGCTGGTTATTGATAAATCAAAACTAATTGGAAACAAAGACCTTCAGCATCTTGACATGCAGATTCAAAGCATTAGCACCAATTGCCAACAAATCCTTGTGTTTTCCAATCAAAATCAGAAATCAGAAAAAGAGTCTAAAAGATCAGTGTTCTCTCTTCAGACAGACTTCTTGGGATATCTGCTAGAAAACATTCTAAAAGACCTGTATCAGATCTTTTAGTAAATCCTATTAGAAAAAAAAATTTAAAAAAAAAAAAAAAAGCTTTGAAAATTTCTTAAAAAGCTGTTTGCTCTCCATGGATTTTCTGACTAAAATCAGAAATCCTGTTAGGAAAAGTTCTTGAAGAGCTCTTTTTGCTCTACCATGCTCCACAGAACAGAAGCAATGAGGCCAAGAAATGAAGGGATAGAATCTACAAGACTGTAAGCCAAAAAAAGTTGGTTTTTCTTGTTACTTTGTCAAAGTGATAGAAAGATAATAAGGATTCTGGGACCCTCCCTGATAGGTGCTGGGGTTCTAGAAGGGCTTCTCAATCCTCTCAGAAGAGCAGCCATAGGTCCTTAAATCACCTTCTAATTCTCCTGTCCATAAGATTTTAACACAACTCTAACCTAATACACAATGATGTACAGAACATCAGACATACATATTTTCAAATTAAAACATCCCATGAATATCATAACAGAAGGCAGTCACATCTGTACAGACTTTTTTATTTTTAAACAGAGATATTTTTGTCTTTGTGGCACTGGAAATTGAACGGAGGGCTTCCATGTGCTAAATGAAGTTAGGAGTTGCATTCTCCAGCAGCGAATAGAAACCATGACTTGGAGACGACTGCACTTTGCAGGTCCACTAAGAAGTACAGCACCATGCAAGAACCAACAGGAGAACCTAGAAATGGTACAAACTACACACAGTTTTACAGCTCAATTGTAGGCACTGGGATGGCACCACCTGAGAGAGAGTGTGGCACAGCATGAGAAGCTGTCTCTACCATGCCCCTGAAGTCATAGCCATGACTCCAGTGGGGGACTGAGAAGAGATGATCCAGGCCTCAGGGTCCACTCTGCAGCAGTGACTGGCCACTAGAACACTGTAAAAACTAAGACTATATCTTCATTTTCTATAAAGGAAACAACAAGTCAAGTGGTGATAATGTATTTTTGTTGTTCTCAGCACTTGGGGAGCAGAGGCAGGTGGATCTCTGTGATTTCAAGAATAGCCTCATCTACAAAGCAAATTTCAGGACAGCAAGTGATACACAGAGAAATGCTGTCTCTAAAAAGGGGGAGGGGGAGCAACACTTTGGTAAATTGTTCTTTTGTTAAAATACCTTCTCAGCATTGACATGAAATACACACACGCATGTGCGTGTGTGTGTGTGTGTGTGTGTGTGTGTGTGTGTGTGTGTGTGTCAGAACAGTCTAAGAATGGATTCCTTATGAGTGAGTATGAGAAAATCCCAGAAAAAAAAACCAGGACAAAAAGAGTCTTATGACCTCATTTTCTTCAAAACCATGGATTGACTTGTTCTTGGAGTGCGCTTTCGTCCCCATCTCAGGTGTAGCAGATGTGAATAAATTTACTTTAGATTGTTCATTACAACTGGCAATTCTTACTTGTTTATGTGCCTCTATGGAAAACTGTGTTTTAGCACCATACAGCCCACCCCTGTTGTTTGTGCACAATGCTCATCATTCATCTTAACCCTGGTAAATTATCCGATGCTCTGAATAAAGTTGACTATTGCATGAGACTTCTGTCTACCTCATTTATAGGCTCCATTCTCTGAGGTCCCACTGTCTTTAGAGAAGTATACAATTTACAAGCCTAGGTACGCCCTTTACCCCAGCACTCAGGAGGCAGAAGTATGGGGATCTGAGTTTGAGGGCAGCTGGGTCTCCTGAAGGAGTTCCAGGCCAGTCAGGGATATATAGTGTTACCTGTCTCAAACAAAACAACAACAACAATGACACATCTTAATTTGGAGCCTTAAGAGAGAAATCACCAATAATTAAGTCATTTTTCATGCCCAGAAGAAAACCAAAGGCTACTTCTGTGTGACACCCACCCCTTTTGCAATGAATAGGGAAAAGAATGCAAAAAAACTTAACCAAAACCACAAAATCTAAGATTTCTGCCATCAATACCCTTCCTAAAGAGCACAGAAATAATTTCTAAGTAAAAGAGAGACAAAAGCTTCTCATTCTCAAGAAGTCATTTTCATCCACTAGGGAATCATGGGAAGGCTTAAAACAGGGGCTATGAACAACTAGCAGGCATGCACACTGCTGTCAGTCAACTGAATGTTCTGAGATGGGTGAGGTGCCAGGCATGAGGAAAGAGGGCTCTGATCTGACATTACATCTCTTTTCCAAGTTAACATTCAAGGAAATACTTCCACTGCCACAACAAATTTGAAGAGGAAATGATTTGGCTTAAAGCTAACCTTGGCTGAAGACCAATGTAGGTCCTATATGAGTGTGCCATGCAAGGTAGAGCTGTGTGAATGAGAAGCTCACTCCTGGAAAAGGTCTTTCTAGGATACTTTGCTCACCAGGACAAGAGGAGCTACCAGCCTCATTCAACCTGAAGCAGTGTTAAAAGAAGACCAACTTGGGACTAACCCAAGGAATCAACCCCCTAATATGTGGTCCAGGTGGGGTGCCTTTGTGTCTGATAAATTGAGGTGGCTGATGGTGTCATAGTTAGCTTCAACTGTCAATTTGACACATTCCAGATTCACTTAGGAAGAAGGGTCATCAGTGAAGAAATTTTCTCCACCTTTGTTCGGTGGGGCATTTCCTTAATTGACAATTGATGTGGGAGGGCCCAGGCTACTGTGGGTGGTGCCATCCAACCGTGTGGTCTTCGGGTGTATAGAAAAGAAAGTTGAACAAGCCAATGGGAGCAATCCAGCAGGCTGTGTTCCTCTGTGGTCTCTACTTGAATTCCTGCCCTGGATTCCTTAGTGATGGAAGATTGTAACCTCCAAGCAGAAATGAATGCCTTACTCCCCAACTGGGTTTAATTCATGTTTTATCAAAGCAACAGAATGGGAAACTAACCCAGGTGAACTCAGGGTATAATTACACAAGGGCATTTTCTCCCAACCAATTAAAAATGAGAATCCTGTGCTCATACTAGTATGAAGCAGTTGTGACATCAGGCAGCACATGAAAAGACTGAACCTGCCTGCCACTAACCCTGTCTGAAGTCTCTCTGGAAGACTTGGTTAGGGATATTTGCTGACTCTCACATGCATGTCCCAGTTTATCAATATGTTTTGGAAAATGTGTCCATTCAGAAGTTGTTTGTGCCACATGTACTCAGGAGAGGATCTTTGTGGGCTTGTTGTAAAGGAGATTCTTGTTCAAGTAGCCTTCATTAGGCAGCATGACCTGGATGTGATGAGCTTGGTCCATCATGAAAGCCTGGGAACAGAACTTGGTGATCCTGTAAACCTCCAGTGTCTTTCCTGAATAATAAAAGTCTCCCTCTTCATCAGAACTGTCGGCTTTTCTGAGGCTGCCTTTCATAGGCCAAGGATTTTTCTTGGGGATCCAATGAAGAGAGGATGCAACATGCATAGCAAGGAGAACAGAATATCCACAACCACACACTTGCAGAACATGATGTTCTTGTGAGCACAGACCACATCCTTCACAGAGTGCTGGTGGGAAAAAATGGCTGATTATCTCCATTCTGTACATCTAAATGTCCAGCTGGTAGGTAGAGGCCTGAGCTTCCAGAATTGTCATCTGCCCTCCTTTACAGGGCTTCAAGGTTGTAATGCTAGCTGGTTGGTCAGTGAAAATGTAGTACTTTTCTCTGTGTTCTTTCATGAAGTATTGCTAGGAATCATGAGAACCCTGAGATTAACATCCTGCCCGACAATCACAAGGATGAAAACCCTGAGATTAACATCTTGCCTTGTTGAGAACCATGAGAGCCCTGAGATAAATATCCTGCCCCAGCTAATTGAGAACCAGGAGATTAACATCCTGC
>NW_022196904.1:25090041-25090490 GCF_008632895.1 Mastomys coucha
AGTTATCCACACCAAGAAATGGCAGAAGGTTGGTCGTGAACTTAATGAAAAAATAAAACTTGAAGGAGGCAAAGCAGTCCCGACAACGATCTTTACATTTTGGGGTCTCATCCGAGACATTCTTGAGGGCGCTGATTCCGATTCGGGGAAACATCAGCTCCTCTCACTTGCAGAACTCTGTCTCTCACAGTCCTGGCCTGGGTCCCGTCCCCCTTCTCGTCCACCCTCTCGCTCTCCATCTCAGGCCTCTATTTCTTTTACTCTCATTGATATGCCACAGGAGGACTGTCAGATTCCGCCCTTGCCTGCTGCCGCTCCCGCTGCTCCTCTCTACCCACCTCTCCCCTCATAGGTCCCTCTGGTTCCTTCCCCTTGTCATCCTCCTCCTCCCTATGACGACCCTTTCTCCGCTGTGGAGAAGGGCCTTTCTAAACCTCTCTGCGCTCCAG
>NW_022196904.1:25090630-25090955 GCF_008632895.1 Mastomys coucha
AACAGGGGTTTGTTTTTGTTTGTTTTTTTGTTTTTTGGAGGGGAAACTGGGAAAGGAGAAATTCGCAGAGCTCATAATTAAGTTAGCCAATGCCTCGATTGCTATACTCAAAAATGATAGTTCTCCTAAGTATCCTGAATGCTGGATGTGCTTCTCCCCAACCCCACCATTTTATGAAGGCTTTGCCTTGCTTTCCACCCCCATTTTTACCAATAATACTTCCATGGCTGTCTCTGCCTCAGGCCCTGAGCATGGTTTAATTGTTCAGTCCATTTCTGGGATCGGCACCTGCCTTCTAGGCCCCAATATGCTCCCTCCTCAGTCC
>NW_022196904.1:25093412-25111878 GCF_008632895.1 Mastomys coucha
AGATTTTTGCCTTAAATATGATCGGCTGCACTAAGTAAACGGCTCTTGACAAGCAATGCTTCCTTGAGAACTGTCATCTCTCTCGCCCATTCTTTATTCACAGGTTGTGACCCTCCTCGTTCCCCCGAATAACGTGACCTGCAGGCCAGGTCACTGCCTGACAATCACAAGGATCTGGCTTGGCCCTGAGAAAAAGAACATTCGCGGAAATCCACCCCCTCTCCACCTGTCACCCCGGAGCTCAACCCCAGAAGATTTTGTAACCTTCCATCTCCCTTCTTCCTCTCCCCCTCCCCTTGTAAACTTCCTTCTCCCTCCTTGCTCTCCCCCTCCCTCCAAGATTTTTGCTTTAAATATGCTCTCCTCAACCAAGTAAATGGCTCTTGACAAGCAATGCTTCCTTGAGTCCTGTCATCTCTCTCGCCCATTCTTTATTCACAGGTTGTGACCCTCCTCGTTCCCCCGAATAATGTGACCACCTCTGTGGTCTGCAGGAACACTATTAGGAAGGCTATGTATTCTCCTGTGGCAAACACAATTAACCCAACAGTGACATTCTGGAGCCAGAATTGCCAGTTTGGGAAGTTCCAATACAGTGGGAGCCAGCCAAGGAGTCTGTATGGCAGTGTTTACCCTGCTGGGTACAATTAGGTACAACTGATAATACAACCTCCTGTACACATTCACTGTTTTCAGGAAGTCCACTTCTCTTGCTGTTGTGCTGTCATTGGCACACCTGTTTCTGCTTTTCCAAAACCAGGAAAGTGTGGGCGAGAAAGGCCACCATGAGGATTAGTAGGAAAACAAAGACCACAGAAAGATGTGAGTGATACTTGGACTTCTCAGATTTCTGCAGTGCTTGCATCATGGCTGCTGCTGTCTCCTCCATGACACAAGCGTAACTGCTTCTGGGTAGAATGGTGCCAATCCAAGGTTCTAAAATATCCAAGGCCCCAACACACAACCTCCAGTAAGCCTCCAGACTGTCCGACACTGACCCAAGTGTCAGGCACCACATTGATCAATCACATGGAGGAGATCTCAAAATCTTGACAGAACTGTAAAAATGTCAGGTTCTGTTTCTGGTGTTTTCACAGTAACCACATAGCAGGATTCAGTCAATGGACCACAAAGAAGCAGCAGATAGGTCATAACTCAGGATTCTTTTTTTTTTTTTAATTTTATGTTCTTTTATTTATTTACATTTCAAATGTGGTCCCCTTTCCGGATTTCCCCTCTGCAATCCCTTCATCCCATTCCCTCCCCTTTCCCTTTATGAGGGTGCTCCTTCTCCCACCCACCCACTCCTGTCTCACCCTTCTACTACCCGCCTATGTTGAGGCATCAGGCTTCTACAACACCAAGGGCCTTCCCTCCCGTTGATGCCAGATAAGGCAATCCTCTACCACAGATGTAGCTGGAGCCATGGATCCCTCCATGTGTACTGTTTGGTTGGTGGTTTATTCCCTGGGAACTCTGGTTACTTGATAACTGCTATTCTTCCTATGGAGTTGCTAGATGTCCCTCAACAGAAGAATGAATACTGAAAATGTGGTACTTTACACAATGGAGTACTACTCGGCTATTAAAAACAATGACTTCATGAACGACATTCTTTAAACATGCTCTGGAGACTGGCTCAAAGGACATTACTAAACAGGTCAAAGGAGAGATTATACTGAAATCAGTGCAGGGCAGACACCACCAGGAGGGACTGGGTACTCAGGATGCTCATGGTCTGCCTTGTCCTTCACAATTAGGACTTATGAAATTCAGCAGAAGCCAGTTGCTGGGAAACCCATAGTGTTGGGACTAGACTGCCTCTAACATCACACTTAAATGGTAGAGGGAGTGAAGTATGTAAATGTTTCTGCTAGCATGGGAGGTATCCTGAGAGCAGAAAGCAAAGGAATCATACAGCTTCTAAGGGAAAAGGTATCCCAATGGAAGGGAATACTGAGACATGGTAGCTCAGGAACCACACAGCTTTGAAAGGAAGCCTCCTCAGCAGAGTCATTATAGCTCCCATGGGAGGGTGTCCCCAAATGAGATTATGAGCTCAGAAGTCTCAGCTCTGCTCCACTTCTTTGCTGCTTCTCTTTTTTGTTGGTTCTTTTCTTCTTGTCTTCTTCCGATGAGAGTCACACCAGACAGGAAATCTCATAAAAAAGATCTATTGGAAAGTCCAGGGTGTGGAGGGGTGAATCCAAGAATGGCTGCACTTTGCTCCTGGGAGTGCACAGAGCTGAATTGGATGTAAGGCCGTGTTTATATAAGATTTCTGAGGGGCAGGGCTTCTCAGGGCAGAGATTTCCAGATTGAAGATTAATGGGAGTTCAAGTCTTGAGCTTGGGAAGCTAAGGGATTGGGGATTTTCCTTTTCAGGGGTTCATGGCTTTCCTGCTCAGGGAGTGATGAGTTTTTCTGGGAAGCTCAAGGATTGGGTGGGTACTTCCTCAGGGTTTGGTGGCTTTATTTTCATCCCCTTTCCCCTGCATCAGACCCATAGTTTACAGTGAGAAGTTCTTCCTTGCTGGGGGTTGCTTTGTCAGAGGCAGCCCCTCTGTGGGGCTCCTGGAAGAGCATGTAGCTGGAGAGTTGAAGGTTGAGATCTCCAAGGTTCTGCCATTCGGATGGCTCCTGAGGGGCAGCTCCTGCTGAAGAGGAAAAAGTCTGTGGTCCACTGTGGACATCTCCTACATGCAGCTCCTGTGAGGGCTGCCTATGGAGGCCATGTTGTGGTGTCTCCGTTTTAACAGGAGCCACCATTTTGGACAGATCCTGTGGGACATTTTACTGCTGCAGCTGTAGAATTGGGTTGGAAGGAGGGACATGCCTCCACTTTGAAGGCTTTTGTGGTACAGAGGTTACTAACTCCAACCTAGGCATCAAAGTTTGGTTTTCTTTTCTCTTCTAGTACCACATGCAATCTTGAATTTGTTTTAATAGCAGGCCTTACATTATTAGAGTTAGAGTGCTGAATTTGATTAGAATAATCTTGTTCTATTATCATCCTAAGTGAATTCTATCCTATTGGAAAACCCATCCTTGGAAAGGTCCAGGCTCCATATTTATCACAATATTGAACATTAAAGTACAAGAGATTCCAACTTCATGGGCTACTCTTTTATCTCAGTTTGATTTCTATTGCAGTGACAAAGATCATCCATAAGCAAAAGCAACTAGGGAGTTAAAGGATTTATTTCATTTTACAGCCAGGTCACATTCAGGTAGAAGTCAGAGCAGGAACAAAAGCAGGGACTCTGGAGGAAAAATACCTATTTTCTTGCTCTGCATAGCCTCTTCAGCCTGCTTTTTTGTACAACCTGTGACTACTTGCCCAAGGGTGGCAACACCCATTGTGGGTTAGGCCCACCCATATTGATCATTAATCAAGAAGATCACGTTTTGAAGAGGCCGTCCTTTCTCCCATATATACTTTGGGCATCTTTATAAAATATGGGGTGGCTATAGGTGTATAAGCTGCTACACAGGTGCTCTGTTCTATCTAAGAGCCCAACATGTCTGTTTCTTGTGCACTACCAGCCTTACCATTACTTCTCATATTTTCATTGTCATTTATGTTTCCTTTTGAATTTTTATGGGGTTTTTGTGAGCACTCCATAGCCTCACTAGTAGTGTCAGGCCTTGGAACCTCCCCTTGAGCTGGATTCCACTTTGGGCCTGTTGCTGGACCTTCTTTTCCTCAGGTTCCTCTCCATTTCCATCCCTGTAATTCTGTCAGACAGGAACAATTATGGGTCAGAGATGTGACTGTGGGATGGCAACCACATCCCTCACTTGATGCCCTGTATTCCTGCTGGAGGTGGGCTCTATAAGTTCATTCTCCCTACTGTCAGGCATTTCATCTAAGATCCCTCCCTTTAATTCCTGAGAGTCTCTTACCTCCCAGGTCTCTGGTGTATTCTGGAGGGTCCCCCCAACCTCCTATTTCCTGAGGTTGCCTGTTTCCATTCTTTCTGCTGGCCCTCGGGGCTTCAGTCCTTTTCCCTCACCTAATACCAGTTCAGGTTCCCCTCTCCTGCCCACTCCCCCTGCTTCCACTTTCCTTCTCAGGTCCCTCCCTCCCTTCCCACTTGTGATTGCTTTCTTCCCTTTCCCAAGTGGGACTGAGGCTTCCTTACTTGGGCACTTCAACTTGTTGACCTTTTTGAGATCTATGGACTGTATCTTGGGTATTCTCTACTTTTTTGTTTTGTTTTGTTTTGTTTTTGCTAATATCCCCTTCCTCGTAGTACATATCATGCATGTCCTTTTGGGTTTGAGTTACCTCACTCAGGATGATGTTTTCTAGTTCCATCCATTTGCCTGCAAAACTAAGAATGTCCTCCTTCTTAATAGCTGAGTAGTATTCCATTGTGCAAATAAACCACATTTTCTGTATCCATTTTTCTGTCATGGGACATCTAGGTTGTTTCCAGCTTCTGGCTATCACAAATAAGGCTGCTATGAACATAGTGGGACATGTGCTCCTGTGGCATGGTGTGGCATCTTTTGGGTATATTCCCAAGAGTGGTATAGCTGGGTCTTCAGGTAGATCTATTTCCAATTTTCTGAGGGACCTCCAGATTGATTTCCAGGGTGGTTGTACCAGTTTGCAATCCCACCAGCAATGGAGGAGTGTTCTTTGTTCTCCATGTCCTCTCCAACATGTGTTGTCACCTGAGGATTTGATCTTAGCCATTATGATTGGTGTAAAGTGGAATCTCAGGGTTGTTTTGATTTGCATTTCTCTGAGCACTAATGACTTTGAACATTTCTTTAGGTGCTTCTGAGTCATTCGAGTATCTTGAGTTGTGAATTCTCAATTTAGTTCTATACCTCATTTTTTGATTGGGTTGTTTGGTGATTAACTTCCTGAGTTCTTTATATATTTTTGATATTACCCCTCTATCAGATGTGGGGTTGGTGAAGATTTTTTTCCCAATCTATAGGTTGACAATTTGTCTTATTGACTATGTCCTTTGCCTTACAGAAGCTTTCCAGTTTCATGAGGTCCCATTTATCAATTCTTGATCTTAGCATGAGCCATTGGAGTTCTGTTTAGGAAATTTCCCCCTGTGCCAATGAGTTCAAGGCTCTTTCTCACTTTCTCTTCTATTAGATTCAGTGTAACTGGTTTTATGTTGAGGTCGTTGACCTACTTGGACTTGAGCTTTATACAAGGTGGCAAATATGGGTCTATTTTCATTCTTCTACATATATGCATCCAGTCAGACCAGCACCATTTGTTGTTGTTGTTGTTGTTGTTGTTGTTGTTGTTGTTGTTTCTGTGAAGAATAGTGCAGGCATTATGGTGACAGTGACATTTTCACAATATTTATTCTTTCAGTCCCTGAGCAAGAGAAGTATTTTCATCTACTATCTTCCTCAATTCTGTTCTGTTTTAAAGTTTGTATTGCAAGCTCATATTTCACTTCCTGGGCTTGGTTCATTCTAAGGCATTTTGATAGTCTTGGAATGATTTTGAATATGGCGACTTCTATATTTCCTTGTTTTCCCCTCAGTATGTCTTTCGTTACTATATATAAGAAAGCAACTGATTTTTGTATGTCTACTTTATATTCTGCCACTTTGTAAGTGCCACTTTTGAAAATGGTTATTATCTCTAGGCATTTTGTTAGGGTCCTAGAGTCAACTCAGAAACCACATGAACACTGATCTCAATCAGACAGGGATAGTTTGAGTTTTAGCCATGGGATTGATTGATCAGTGATGAGACTGGACTTGGGAGCTGGCTGTGACTACAAGCCAGGATCTTACAGAGATCCTTGCAATCCATAAAAATCTGTGCCAATTTACTGAACCAAACAGAACTAGGGAATAGAAGACTTCCTTAGGAATGTGTCTTTCTTGTACATTTATTCTGCTGTCATTGCTTGAGCTATTCAAGAGTTGCAAGAGACTTGCCTTGCCTAACAACCATGACTTAACTTGCCAACCAGGATCTCTGTCACCACATACATGTCTCTTTTTGCCAAGTAGTAGGATATCATTTCCCAGGGAGGTCTTAGGAACTTAAACTTTATTCGACCCCTGCCCAAAGTGGAAGTCTTATTCCAAAGAGCTTCTTATATTGATGCAGGTGTCTCTTATGTTGGGACCCATCTAGGGGCAGCTTCATAATAGAAAATGCAATCAATTCAGACAAGAGAAGGTTTCTTTGTAACAATACATGACAGAGTTTCTTTATAACATTAGTAACAACATATAAAGGATCCCTACAGATAAGAGTTACCTAGGTCTTAACAGTTTCCTGATGTAGCATCACACCATATGCAAATAGAGATTCTTAGCTTTCTTCCTCTTATCTTTGTATCCCTTTTATTTTCTTCCCTTGCCTTATTGCTCCAACAAAGACTTCATACATAATTTTGAATAGAAGTGAGGAGTAGGGACCCTCTTGTCATACTCTTGACCTTAGTGGAAATAATTTGAGTCTTTCTGCATTTAGCATGAGCTGACCAGTCTGTTTATCATATATTTCTACCTCTATCTCTGACTCTTTCTCAATATCATGTATATCTATATCTATATATTTATCTATAAATATATATATTCTCCATTCCTAGTAAGTTTTTATCATAAATAATTGCATTTTTCAGGTATTCCACTGGACTATATCCAGTGATGAAACATTGGATTTTAACAAAAGCCTGCACTTGTTGAAATGTTCCTGTGATTTCTGCCTTTAAGTCTGTGATGACACTTGAAGTTGTGCATACATTGAGCCATCTCTGGAATGATGTGTTCTTGAATTGAGTCCAACACAACTTTACTGAGAATATTGTGCCTATTTTTGTCATAGAGTGGCCTATAACTTTCTTTTTATGTTTTGTCTTTGTTTGACTTGGTATCAGGATAATATTGGCTTCACTAATAAAGTTCCCCTAATAAACTTCGTGGAATAATTTGAGACTCATTAATCTTAGCTCTTTAAAGGCTTGGTAGAAATCAGCAGTTAACACAGCTAACCCTGACATTTTACCTGGGAAACTTTTCACTACTGCTTCAATGTCATTTCTGTTATAAGTTACATTGTAGTTATAAGTTACATTATAGTTTTAAGATACATTGTAGTCATAAAGTGCATTGTAGTCATACATTACATATCTTGCCTTGGTTTAGCCTTTGTAGTTTGTATACATAAGATCTATTTCTTTAGATTTTCCAGTCTAGTGTGACATAAGGTTTAAAGAAGTGTCTTTATGATCTTTCTAATATTGTTGGCATTGTTAATCCAAAAGAAGGGAGGAGAAAAACACCCATCCAAATCATCATGGTCAAATTAATTAAAGCATGCAATTAATTAAACCAAGCTGTTTATTTGTGTATACAGCCTGCCTCTCCCTAAGGTGGAGCTCGATATGTCAACATTGGATGTGAAGAACACAAGACCTATACAGCGCATGAGTAGGGAATTTCCAAACAAGGGATTTGGCAGGCAAAATAGGGAGGGTTACAAGAGCAGGACAAACAAATTAATCCTAATGAACTCTTGAACCAGAGATATGGTTGCAGGGTGTACATAACAGGGTACTCATACTCAGAAGTCGTAGTCATATGGGACCATATAACTTTCTGAAACAAAGATAGGGTTGCAAGATGATTACAAACAACTTTTAAAACAAAAACATGATTGTCAGTCCTAGAACAAGCAGTATGGAAGCACTTGTAGTTAAGGTTACAGATAGGTCATAGCCCAATCCTTAAGAAACAGAGCTTTGTTTAATCATTAACATGAATGAACTTAGTTTGTCTTTACTATCAGATGACTTTTAAGCCTAAGATGGAGGCAGGCTAGTTCCTGATGATCCTGTCTTTCCTTCTCCTGTATTGTGTTGAGTCTTAACTTCCAATTGGTTGGTTTGGATTAGGGTTTATCAATTTTATTCGTTTTTTAGCCTATTTATTTGCTTAGAATGTATAGGTAGGGTGTTGCTCTTTGGAGGGTGTCAACAGCAGCTCACTATGATTTGCTTCATGCTCTAGCGAGGGCATGATTTTACCACCTGCAGATAGTTTCTGTGATTGTGTGATATTTGGAATTCTGGGAACTCTAAGAGGTAGGGGCTTGTTTGTTAGTTGCTAGCTGTTGTGGGGCATGGACTGTTAAGTACTCATGCTCAAAGAAGAAACAAGAATAAAAAAAATTATGTATTCTGATGATGTAGATCAAACTTGTCCCAAAGAATTCAATGCCCTTAATCAGCAGGAAGTAGTCAAATGATAGTATCACCCACTTTTCTTCCCCTGGCTTAATTCAGGGATCTCTTTTTTGCCTGTCTAGTGTTAGGAACTTGAAAGGGTGAAAGAAAAGAGGTGAGGAAGGGTGGAAGAAAGAAGAACCCACAAAGAAGGAAAAAGACAGCTATATCCTGTAGTCTATAACAGCCTCAAACTTGTTTACAAGTTTAAAGTTTCTTCTGAGAGTCATGCAATCTCTTAACTGTAATCCCCTGTAAAATAAAGATAAAAACAAAGATAAAAAGTAAATCACATACTTCCCACAAATGATGTCACAGGATATACTTCACCATTCCAAAAGGAGCATAGTAAGGAAATATTGGACCAAAGCCAAACAGGAGAGCAGCTGAGAAAACTCCAAACTGTGTATTCTGATGTGTGATGACAAAGCACTCTTCATATCTCCAACTCCTTTCAGCTTTGTTTACTGCATCACACTTCTCTTTCTTGGGCTAGTTCCACTCCCAGTTAACAGCTTTCCTCAACAGTTTTCCCACTGCTCTGGCATCACCAACATCTTGGGGTCTCCAAAGCAATTCAAGCTTCACCTTCACAGCTTCATGGAAAGGCCTCTCTTGGTCTCCATGCAAGGGCATTGCTGACACATGCCTGACCTCACAGGCTTTCTTTAGTTGAAGAGGGAGATCCTATAACCCCTTTCTTGACCTTGAAGTCAGAACCACATGGCTGAAGTTCCTAAGGTCTGCTGCTTGTGGGTGCTGGAACTTGACCACCTTGCTCAATCATGTCTTACTAGCTTTTTGTTTTTGATAGTCTCCTTCGCTGCCTAAGCTTGGCTGTCCTGGAACTTGCTCTGTAGACCAGGCTGGCCTTGAACTCTGAAATCTTCCTGTCTTTTAAGGGTGTATGCCATCATGCTCGGCCCTAAGCTTTTCTTATTTCCTTTTCACAAGTTGGTAGCTTAGCTGGTCACCAGTAGTGCCATCTTTTCCTGAGGTTACCACTCTGTTTATTCCATTTAACATCAGATTTTCCTTTAATCTGTTTACCTCCCTGAACACAGGATTTAGCCTCATTCCACTTCCTGTTGCCCATTTTCTTGTTGTCATGTACATTTTGTAATTTTCCTTGCTTAGCTTGCTTGTTTTTATTATAAATTTTCATAAGAATAAACACTAATAACCACACAATAGAATCAATTCTAGGCTGTTTTGAGATGTCCTGTTTCAACAGAATTGATACAAAAGCTTTCACTTTATCCTCAAGCTGACTTTTTGGACAAGAGTAGAAAGCAGCCTCATTCTTCAACAAAATATCCCAAGAACTATCTCTAGGCCACATATTAATATTCTTCTCTGAAACCTCTTGAAACAGGCCCCCACCTTTAAAATCACACTCAGCACTTCTATCTTCTGATTTCCTACTAGGATAGCTGCCTCAGCCTATAGGACTTAAACAACAGGGTTCTTGAGAGGAGGGAACAACAATGAAAAATTTGAGATCAGGAGATGCAAAGAAAGGAGACAAGACAAAAAATTCTGATCAAGTCTTAGTTTACTCTAGGGAAACAAAGGGTTTATAAAGCCATAGATCACAAAGGTATTTGCCCAGGTGTACGGGCCAAATCAGTATTATTGTTTGGTTACACATTAGCATGAATGAATGTCCACATTGTAAAATGCCTGGAAGGGTATGTTCCCACATCGTAAAATGTCCAGAAATGAATTTCCTCATGGTAATGAATGTCCTCATTGTAAGAAGTCCAGAAAGCCCCCTATCGTAAAATGTCCCGAGTCAGTTGTGGGAACTGAAGCAAGATAGTGGAAGAGACGAAAGAATATTAGTTAATAGATGATGGCCCAAGGACAAGATGGAGACTGAGATGCCAGGGGCTTATGAGGCCCAACAGGTCCCCCTTTTGTATATAGAAACAAGGTGTACTTAGGGTGGTAATGTCTGAATCAGTTTGGCCCTAGAGACTCCAGGGGGACTGTGCCTGTCTTAGGTCAGAGAGGTTGCAAGGACAGTCATGCCAAGAATGGTCTGACCCATCATAGGGGAGACCCCATCAACTTAGCGGGGTTCCCTGTCTTAGGTTGCTTCATACTAAGGGCAGCTTCCTCCTCTCAGTTGCCCATCATTGGCTAGCCAGTCCATCATGCTGGAAAGGTGAAGGGCCAAGCATGAGCTGGGTTATTTTAGGGCCATTTGTAAGAATGTCATCAAAGCCATCTCCCATATCTGACATTGCCAGACGGTGGTAATGAATCTGCAAGGGCTGGGCCTTATTAATAAAGGCCATAATTTTATTAAAAAGAAAAGGTCCTAGCGATAGTGGAATTAGCAAACCAAGCACTGGGCCAAGGAAAAGGAGAAGGTAGGGCAGAATTCTTCCCTAGGTACTCCACATAGGGTTGGCGAAGAGTTCCTGACATTTCTTCTCTAATTTTTTGTTGGTGTTTTTGGATTAAGTCGAGTACAATCCTGGACATATTTGTATAAAAACAGCACTTTTCCTGTCACCATTGTCAGGGCACTCAGCAATCTCACAGGTCAGCATGTCACACCAATCACTCTGGCAGCTAGCAAGCTCCTGCAGCACTCTGTAGGAAAAAACACAAACATGCTCTCTTCTCCAAATTAAATGCCTGATCAGGATCATGCCATATGCCAATAAAGCGGATCCTTCCATCTCACCTAGACATGAGTATGCTTAGTTGTAGGATGCTATGGACACTCAGCAAAGAGTTCCTTGGCATTCAAATTTTAAAATTTTAAAAATAAAAAGTGTGATTTAAATAATGTGTACAAGGATATAATTCTCCCTTTCTTGTTTCTTAAAAGCCATTTTTTTCAGAGTATGATACACACATTCAACAATTCCTTGTCCCTGAGAATTATAAGGAATCCTAGTAATATGGGCAACATTAAATTGTTGACAAAACCTCTCAAATGCTTGACTGTAATAGCCAGTTTCATTAACTGTTTTAATCTGATTAGGAACACCAAGCACAGAAAAATAATGTAGGCAATGATTCCATTCTTTTGTTGCTTTTCCTGTTAAGGCAATTGTAACTAGAAAGCCTGAAAATGTATCAATAGTCACATGTGTATTTTTTATTTTTCTAAAAATCAAAAATATGAGTATACATTTGCAATAATTAATTAAGTATAAGTCCTTGAGAATTAACACCATTATGTGGTACAGGTAGAAACTAAAGACACTGAGAACAAGTCTTCACAATTTGACATGCACATTCTCTAAAAATACCAAGTTATTATCTCAAGCAATTACTATTTTGATGACATAAAGAATGAGATTATATGGACAATTGTTCTTGTGTAAAGCCTATAATCTCCTTGGGATACAAATCTGCTGTGGCATTGCCTTAAGGGGTTTTGTCCAGGCAGTCTAGGATGAGTTCTTAAATGTCCAAAGACAGTCCTTTAAAAGAACAGTACTTTCTTTTAACTTGAGTTGTATATGCTTAAACAATTGCAAAATTTGAGAATTAACTGAATCTAAAAAATGAACAATTTTCACCAATTGTAAACCCTGAGCTATATATATTGGCTATGAGTATGTAAATTAAAAGTTTGCACAGCCATCTGTACAGCTACAGTGTACTCATACACATAAAAATAAATAAATAAAATAAATATTTTTTTTTAAAGTTTGATTTTAGCACTTTAAAAACAGTGACTACAGCATGTAGTTCAATTATTTGTGCTGAAGTAGAGGGAAACCCATAAGAATAAACATGTGATCCAATCACATATACTCCCATAGAAGGGCTGTAGATGTAACCTTTATGGGATGCATACATAAATTTACAGGAAATATAAAAGCATGCATAGAAGCAAATTTTAACAACTTGTCTTTCTGATAATGATCATCAAATTTGTCTAAAATTTTTACTATGCAATAGGCCAAATATCAATCAATATTCTACAATAACCAATTTAATTGCTGTTTGAAACAAGGAATAGATGTCTCATCAGGTTTTTAAGACATTCTTTCAAAATACGTTCATGTTTTTATCCTACAATTGTTTATTAACACCAAAACAGCTTCATAATAAGATGTTATAACTTTATTTGGAGATAAAGAAAGATGAATCCACATTAATGTTCTCTTTTGCCAAAGAATTGTTGTGGGCACATTGAATTACAATAACTAACATTTGATTACAGTTGATTACAATAGATTACAGAAGCTTCCTCTACTTTCTGCAAAACTCTTTGTCTTTCACAAGTTAATTTGCATCCCCCTTGACAACATCCAACAAAGGCTTAAGTCCTCCTGTGGTGAGTTTAAGGTGAGGTCTTAATCAATAAACTTCTCCTGCAAGCTTTTGAAAATAATTTGAAGGAAGCAAATAATCTTTTCTTTCTTGAATTTTCTGTACCACAACCCTTTCTAGGATATAACGGTGGCCCCAAATAGTGAAAACAATATTGTCTTTGAAACATTTCTGGAGCAACAACTACTCCAAAATTTTTAAAGCTTGTTGTTGTGTAAGAGCAAAGGTAATAAAATTCCCCTTCAGATGAATTAGTTAATAATATAATACTCTCCACATAATAAACAACATACAGTGAAAAATTCAAAGTCCTAGCTTCTCATATTGAAACAAAGACAAAAAAATATTTTTTTATGTAATGTAAGGCTATTAGCCATTCCTAAAAGCAAAACTTTCTAATGATTACAAACCCACTAGAAGCAAACCCTTTACAATTACCAGGATGCAGAGGAAAAAAACAGCCTTCCAAATATACAATAATTCTATATGGGATAGGCAGGCCAGATTGTGATGCCTCAACAAGTTCCACAGTCTCATTGACTTTTATAAATCTTAAGTTTAAACTTACTTTGAACAACACCTGAATAGATCTGTGATAATGTATTTTGTCTTAAAAACAATTCCCCAGAGGTAAGGAGAGGCCAGGCCACAAAAACTTCCTTAGGCAGAGTTTGCAAAACAAAAGAAATACCTCACAACCCTTGCTGAGTTTGCTCTGAGCTTTGCATTAACTCCAATGTAAATATTTCTTAATCTGAGTATACCACCTGAGTCTGAGCCCAAAGAATGCACCTCCTGCAGTAAGGACAGATTCCTGCAGTAAGCAATTCTACTGTCTGTCTATGCCTCTAATTTTTGGACTGTCTTTCCTAAGATGATTTATACTCAAAACATTCTTTATAACCTTGGTGCTGTGAAAGCATTGCTTGTACGTACTGTAGTCCACAGCAAGGCAGCAAACATAGCTAAATCCTGATTGTATGAGGGTCTAATTTTTGCACAAAGACGAATACATTTAGATAAGTCTGTCTTTGTTTTGTATGGCTGGATGGCCATAGAGAGTTGCATTAGCATTCTCATAAGACAATTGTGTAACAAAAGGAACCCCTGCTTGAGGGTCTTTGAAAATTCTACTAGCTGTTTTTAGTAGTACAAACTCCTTGAAACAGTTTATCAGGAGCCTGTTTGATACCAAATAAGTTCTCACTGAGATCTCCTTTTTAACGTTGGGGGGTTAAATTTTGCTTCTAATACTGTATCCAATAAAGCTTATGTAAAAGGGGCATTGGGCCCATACTGGCCACAGTTGTTTTAACTATTATTACTCTTGCAATCATCCTAATTACTTGTGATAAAACTATAACTGAAAGACCCCCGGAACTGGGGAGATCCTTACTCAAGTCTCAGGACAGCGTGACTACCCAATGACTCACAAGAGACCGAACTTGCTGTAATCACATGAGGTTTATTCCAGATCTGGGGTCAAACTCATAGCCTGGCAGGCCAGAGGAGTTCGACCACTAGCAAGAGTAGTAAGCGGTATTTAAAGGAAAAACCACAAACTAGGGGGGTGAAGGGGTTACTAGGGAAACATAACAAGGGAACAATGGAAAATTCCAAAGGAACCCACCACCTAGCTGAGTCTGGTCACAAGGAAGTCATCCTGCACACTCATTGTCTAGAGGAATGTGGTTTGGTCAACACTATCTTTTTAATGGCTGACCGCTCCTAGGACTAATTAGATCCTGTTGTTTAGTCAATGCTATCTTCTTAATGACTGACTGCTATCCTGTTCCTTATTCTGGGCAATGTTATCTTCTTAATAGCTGACTGCTATCTTGTTCCTGGAACTGACCAGTCCACATTCCTGGCTCACAGAGACTTCCTATGCCTTCTTTAAGTAAAGGTTACACATTATACATTTCTATTAAATGCCCTCATTCTAAGATTCTCCAGTCTTTCACAACCAATGGAACACTGGCAATTTTAACCATATTTTAAAAGTTTCTTTTGTAATATTAAGGCATAACCACAACTTTTGGAAAGCAAAACCCAATTTTAAACAATCCATTCTCTTTAAAATCAATACCAAAAGCATTACATTTACGTTATAAAGTTTTTAAGTGTCTCCCTACTTTCCAACTGCAGTTAGCAAGCCTGGGTCATTCTGAGACGGCAGCTCAGAGCACATCAGAATTTTAGAAAACAAAACGCAACCTCCAACAATCCAGTCTCAACAAAAACACCAAATGAATCACCCAGATGCTACAACATCTGGCTACCAACTCCCGCACACTATGGTGCAGCTTTTAAGACCTTATTTTTTTATTAGATATTTTCTTTATTTACATTTCAAATGATATCTCCTTTCCCAATTTCCCCTAGGGGGGAGAACAACCTTGTTCCCTCCCCCTTCATCCTATAATACCATATTGTAAAGAACATATACCCTCAGAGGGAATTTTAGAAAGTGTTAGAGCCCTTCCATCATTTTGTAATATTCATGGCTAGCCTTTTGCCCATAAGTCTGTCTTTATCGATATGGAATATAGACTTCATGAGAATACTAGATATTTCCTTTTGTGATGCTTTCCCTATGATAGGTTCCACATGCTGAGGTACTGCTAATGGGATGTCAATTTTAACTACCTTGTATTTAGTCTTATTCTTAGTTATGCAATTAGCATCCTACCAAGCTCTTTCCACTGAGTCAGAGGACTCCTCATCCTCCAATTTTATCTTTTTGATACCCTGGATGAGTTTTTTTTTTCTAGTCTGCTCATGGTGTTAACTCATAGAGTATATCATGGTACAGTGCCTTTATTGTTTTCTTTTTAAGGTACCAGGTGATATTACTTTTTGTTGGGTTTTTCAATAATTCATTGAAAAATTTATCAGCCCATCTCACAAGTCTTTTTGCCAGTCACTCTCTCATTAGGTTTGGTGACCTCAACACTCACACTTGGCTCTTTGGCCTTTTAGGGTGTGAGTTTTGGCTGCCCTGGCTCCTTTACTGTGCTCTGTCCACTTTTCCTCATTCCCTTTCAGACCAGAGTTGGCTTCGAAGACTTGTCACAAGGAAAGCCAGTGCCTGCTGAGTAAGTTTAGAGCTTCCACTCTTGGCCATTCAGTGTACTCCGTGCTTCTGCTTATTTTTTCTCATCTCCTTTTGGATCAGAGGTGACTTCGAGGCATCAAGTGTGACTTCAAGGCCAGAGATTCTTAGACTAAGAGCATATGCAAATATTTATTGCCTGGAAAATAGCCCATAATTTAAGGTACAGCTGCTATATGATGTTTTCTATTAGATATTTTCTTTATTTACATGTCATATGGAATTTCCTTTCCCAGTTTCCCCTCCAAAAAAATGAAATTTAAAAAAAAAAAAAAGCCTGTTCCCTCCCCCTTCCCCTGCTCACCAACCCACACTCTCCCGCTTCCTGGCCCTGGCATTCCCCTACACTGGGGCATAGAACCTTCACAGGACCAAGGGCTTCTCCTCCCATTGATAAACAACTAGGCCATCATCTGCTACAAATGCTGCTGGAGCCATTAGTCCCACCATGTGTACTCTTTGGTTAGTGTTTTAGTCCCTGGGAGCTCTGAGGATACTACTTAATTCATATTGTTGTTCCACCTAAGGGGTTCCTTGGGTCTTTCCTCTAGCTCCTTCACTGAAGACTCTGTCCTCAGTCCAATGTATGGCTGTGAGCCTCTATGTCTGTATTAGTCAGGTACTGTCAGAGTCTCTCAGGAGACAGCTCCATCAGGCTCCTAGCAGCCAGCACTTGTTGGCATCCACAACAGTGTCTAGATTTGATGATTGAATATAGGAAGTATTCCCAGATGGAGCAGTCTCTGGATTGTCGTTCATTCAGTCTCTGCTCCATAGTTTGTCTCTGCAAGTCCTTCTGTGGGTATTTTGTTCCCCCTTTTAAGATGGAATGAAATGTCCACATTTTTATCTTCCTTCTTCTTGAGTTTCTTGTGCTTTGTGGGTTGTTCTTTGTGTATTCCAAACTTCTGGGCTAATAACCACTTATCAGAGAGTGCATACCATGTGTATTCTTTTGTGATTGGGTTACCTCACTCAGGATGATATTCTCCAGATCAATCCATTTCCCTAAGAATTTCATAAATTCATTGTTTTTAATAGCTGAGTAGTACTCCATTGTGTAGATGTAACACAATTTCTGTATCCATTCCTCTGCTGAGGGACATCTGGGTTGTTTCCAGTTTCTGGCTATTATAAACAAGGCTGCTGTGAACATAATGGAGCATGTGTCCTTACTACATGTTGGAATATATTCTGGGTATATGCCCAGGAGTGGTATAACTGGGTTCTCTGGTAGTACTATGTCCAATTTCCGGAGGAACCACCAAATTGATTTACAGAATGGTTGTACCAGCTTGCAATCCCACCAGTAATGAAGGAGTGTTCCTCTCTCTCCACAACCTCTCCAGAATCTGCTGTCACCTGAGTTTTTTATCCTAGCCATTCTGACTGGTGTGAGGTGGACTCTCAGGGTTGTTTTGATTTTCATTTCCCTGATAACTAAGAATGATGAACATTTCTTTAGGTGCTTCTCAGCCATTTGGTATTCCTCAGTTGAGAATTCTTTGTGTAGCTCTGTATCGTATATTTAATAGGGTTACTTGGTTCTCTGGAGTATAACTTCTTGAGTTCTTTGTATATATTGGATATTAGACCTCTATCAGATATAGGATGGGTAAAGATCTTTGCCCAATTTGTTGGTTGTCATTTTCTCCTTTTGACACTGTCTTTTGCCTTACAGAAGCTTTGAAATTTTATGAGGTTCCATTTGTCAATTCTTGATAGAGTATAAACTATTAGTGTTCTGTTCAGGAAATTTTCCCCTGTGCTCGAGGATCTTCCCCACTTACTTTTCTATTAGTTTCAATGTATCTGGTTTGATGTGGAGGTCCCTGATCCACTTGGACTTGAGCTTTGTACAAGGAGATAGGAATGGATCGATTTGCATTTTTCTACATGCTAACTGCCAGTTGAGCCAGCACCATCTGTTGAAAATGCTGTCTTTTTTCCACTGGATGGTTTTAGCTCCTTTGTCAAGTGACCATAGGTGTGTGGGTTGATTTCTGGGTTTTCAATTCTGTTCCATTGATCCACCTGCCTTTCACTGTACCAATACCATGCAGTTTTTATCACAATTACTCTGTAGTATAGCTTAAGGTCCAAGATGGTGATTCCACCAGAGGTTCCTTTATTGTTGAGAAAAGTTTTGGCTATCCTGGGTTTTTTGTTACTCCAGATGAATTTACAAATTGCTCTTTCCAAGTCTATGAAGAATTGAGTTGGAATTTGGGCGGGGAATTTGTAGATTGCTTTTGGCAATATGGATATTTTTACTATATTAATCCTGCCAATCCATAAGCATGTGAGATCTTTCCATGTTCCGAGATCATCTTCAATTTCCTTATTCAAAGACTTGAAGTTCTTGTCAAACAGATCTTTTACAAGCTTAGTTAGAGTCACACCAAGTTAGTTAATATTATTTGTGACTATTGTGAAGGGTGTTGTTTCCCTAATTTCTTTCTCAACCTGTTTATCCTTTGTGTAGAGGAAGGCCTCTGATTTGCCTGAGTTAATTTTATATCCAGCTACTTTGCTGAAGTTGTTTATCACATTTAGGAGCTCTCTGGTGGAATTTTTAGGGTCACAATTATACTATCATATGATCTGCAAATATTGATAATTTGACTTCTTCCTTTCCAATTCATATCCCTTTGATCTCCTTTTGTTGTCTAATTGGTCTGGCTAGGAATTCAAGTACAATATTGAATAGGTAGGGAGAGAGTGGGCAGCCTTGTCTAGTCCATGATCTAAGTAGGATTGCTTCAAGTTTCTCTCCATTTAGTTTGATGTTGGCTACTGGTTTTCTGTATATTGCTTT
>NW_022196904.1:25113235-25118946 GCF_008632895.1 Mastomys coucha
AACTTCTGTTAGTTTTACTGTGTCTTTGTTTAGTTTCTGTTTCCATGATCTGTCCATTGCAGAGAGTGTTGAAATCTCCCACTATTATTGTCTGAAGTGCAATGTGTGCTTGAGCTTTAGTAAAGTTTCTTGTATGAATGTAGATGCCCTTGCATTTGGAGCATAGAGATTCAGAATTGAGAGTTCATCTTGGTAAATCATACCTTTGATGAATATGAAGTGTCCCTCCTTAACTTTTTTGATCATTTTAGGGTGAAAGTCAATTTTATTCAATATTAGAATGGCTACTCTAGCTTTGGGGGCAGGGCATTGGGTTGGAAAAATTGTTTTCCAGCCTTTTATTTTGAAGTAATGTCTTTCTTTGTCACTCGGGTGGGTTTCTTGTATGCAACAAAATGTTGGGTCCTGTTTACATACTTAGCATGATAGTCTATGTCTTTTATTGGGGAATTAAATCCATTGATATTAACAGATATTAAGAAGAAGTAATTGTTGCTTCCTATTATTTTTGTTGTTAGAGTTGGAATTCTGTTCATATGGCTATCTTCTTTTAGTTTGGTTGGAAGATTACTTTCTTGCTTTTTCTAGAATGTAGTTTCCCTACTTGTGTTGGAATTTTCCCTTAATTATCCTTTGAAGGACTGGACTTGTGGAAATATATTGTGTAAATTTGGTTTTGTTATGGAATACTTTGGTTTCTCCATCTATGGTAATTGAGAGTTTTGCTGGGTATAGTAGCCTGGGCTGGCATTTGTGTTCTCTTAGGGTCTGCATGACATCAACCCAGAATCTTCTGGCTTTCATATTCTCTGGCAAGAAGTCTGTTATAATTCTGATAGGTCTGCCTTTATATGTTACTTGACCGTTTTCCCTCACTGCTTTTAATATTCATTCTTGGTGGACCTCGGGCGCAAGCTCTGCAGCCAGTCCCAGAACACCCAGAGGAAGCTCCACTCCCAGGTGCTCTGACATTCTCAGGATCAGAGGTAAGGAGGACCCAACATCTGTCCCAACACCAGGAGTAACTGGGACCAGCTGGACCAGGCACACAGGAACTCCACCAGCAGAGTAGCTCAGGTTTCTTCCAGTCTCTCTGGGCTGGTGTCCTGAGTAGACCTTAGGCCCAGGCTCCACAGCCAGTCCCACGACACCCATAGGAAGCTGCTGCACTCCCAGGTGCTCTAACAAGCCCAGAGTCACAGGATCCCAGAATCACAGGGTCACAGTGACAGCCTGACTCTGAGTTGTTCTGATACAACCAGGATCACAGAAGAACTGATACCAGTCAGATTTAGCAAGGGCAGGTAGCACTAGCAATAACCAGGTGGTGGAGGCAAGCATAAGAAAATAAAGAACAAAAACCAAGGTTTCTTGGCATCATCAGAATCCAATCCTCCCACCATAGCAAGTACTGGACACACCATCACACTGGAAACGCAAGATTCAGATATAAAATCACTTCTCATGGTGATAATACAGGACATTAAGAAAGACATAAATAGCACCCTCAAGGAAATACAAGAGAACACAGGTAAACAGCTAGAAGTCCTTCAAGAGGAAACACAAAAATCCCTTAAATAACTACAGGAAAACACAATCAAACAGGTGAAAAAAATGAGCAAAACCATCCAGAATCTAAAAATGGAAATAGAAACAATAAAGAAATCAGAAAGAGAAATAACCCTGGAGATACAAAACCTAGGAAAGAAATCAGGAGCCATAGATGCAAGCATCACCAACAGAATACAAGAGATAGAAGAGAGAATCTCAGGGGCAGAAGACACCATAGAAAACATTGACACAACAGTCAAAGAAAATGCAAAAATCAAAAAGCTCCTAACCCAAAACATCCAGGAAATCCAGGATGCAATGAGAAGACCAAACCTAAGGATAATAGGTATAGAAGAGAGTGAAGACTCCCAATGTAATGGTTCAGTAAATATCTTTAACAAAATTATAGAAGAAAACTTCCCTAACCTAAAGAAAGAGATGCCCATGAACATACGAAGTCTATATAACTCCAAAGAGACTGGACCAGAAAAGAAATTCCTCCTGTCACATAATAATCAAAACACCAAATTCACTAAACAAAGAAAGAATTTTGAAAGCAGTAAGGGAAAAAAGGCAAGTAACATATAAAAGCAGACCTATCAGAATTACAGCAGATTACTCACCAGAGACTATGAAAGCTAAAAGATCCTGGGCAGATGTCATACAGACCCTACAAGAACTCAAATGCCAGGCCAGGCTACTATACCCATCAAAACTCTCAATTACCATAGATGAAAAAAAACAAGATATTCCATGACAAAACAAAATTTACACAATATCTTTCCACAAATCCAGCCCTACAAAGGATGATAGATGGAAAACATCAACATAAGGAGCAAAACTACACCCTAGAAGAAGCAAGAAAGTAATCTTTCAACAAATCCACACAAATATAATTCCACCTCCTACAACAAAAACAACATGAAGTAACAATTACTTTTTCTTAATATATTAATTTGAAAATTAATATTACCAACATATCCTAATCAATTGAAATCTAAACATGAGGAATTAGATACACCAGAAGAGTGTGTCAGATCTCATTACAGATGGTTGTGAGCCACCCTGTGGTTGCTGGGATTTGAACTCAGGACCTTCAGAAGAGCAGTCAGTGCTCTTAACCTCTGAGCCATCTCTCCAGCCCCCTTTAAGGGATTTTTGTGTTTCCTCTTTAAGGGCTTCTCCTTGTTCTTGTAATTCTTTAAGGAATTTTTGTGTTTGTTCTCCTGTATTTCTTTAAGGGGGTTATTCATGTCCTTCTTAAATTCCTCTATCACCGTAGTGAGATATGATTTTTAGATCCAAATCTTGCTTTTCCGGTGTTTTGGGATATCCAGGACTTATTGTGGTAGGAGTACTAGGTTCTGATGAAACCAAGTAGTAGTCTTGGTTTCTGTTGGTAAGATTCTTGCATTTGCCTTTTGCCATCTGTTGATCTCTGTTGTTAGATGTTCTTGCTGTCTCTGGCTGGAGCTTGTTCCTCCTGTGGGTCTTTAAGCCTGTGTCAGCACTTCTGGTAGATCAGCTCTCCTATGGTAAAACCTATGTGCAGAGGGCTGTGGGTCAGTCTTCCCTCCTGAGTCCTGGGGTCAGAGCACACCCTGAAGACAGGCTCTCTGCTTCTGGGGAAGGTGTAGAGAGGGTTGTGGATCCGCTGTCCCTCCAGAGAGAAAATGACAATCTCACCTGAGTCCCTGGGTCAGAACACTCCCTGAAGGCAAGCTCTCCACTTGTGGGGAAGGGGCAGAGAGGGCTGTAGATCCGCTGTCCCTCTAGAGAGAAAAATCACTGCTATATGATGTTAAGCAGGTACTAAACGGCTGCTCTGAATTCTATCACCCCATAAATGGCCTGCTACTTAAACTGTGGCCGCTAGATGGTGGTAAGTGGCTGCAATACTCCAGCTTGGGTACATCTGCCAACTAATCCAACTGTCTCCATTTGGGCCAAGATTCGGGCTGTAAAGCGTAGCAGAAACAAATTCCTCAAAATACGGTGGGAAGTTTCTAGTACTTTTATTTATTCATAAATGGCAAAAAGCAAATAAATGGTAAAATGGGCGCTCATTCATTTGTTCACACAAACACTCTCCCACTAACCTTTCTAGTCTGGCAGGTGTATCCCTAGCTCCCAGGCAGAGGCACGCAGGTAAGGTGAGATTTGATGTTCCTTGCTCTGGATTCTCTGGAGTTGAGCTGTGGTGTGTAGGCTTTTGCTGTCTAAGCAGCGGGTGTCCACATCTGCATGGGGTCCACGAAGATTATTTCTCCACACAAAGTATCTCTGCTGGGCTCTCTGGAGATGAGCAATTTTGCCATGCCAGACCAGTTTCTAAGCAAAATTCAGCCAATTTCAACTAGGGCATTCCACACATCATTTCATGCATGAACACATTCACTCTCTATGGCCTGGATATCTAATTATCTAGGGCTGTGGGGGGATCCATGGCATTGCCCGGCCATGGGCTCAGGGCAGTGAGTGTGTATTCTTTATCATACTTGTTCATTCTCGAAGGCTTGGTTTTCATTACTATCTGTAGACACGGGTGTAACCCTCCTGCTTTAGGGGATTCTTCAGACCCTGCCTGCCTCTCATAACCACACCTCCCTGCCCACCTCCTGCTATTTGCCACGCCTCTCTCCTGGTTCCAGTTACATTGGAAGTCCTGCCTCCAGAGACCGAAAAATGAGTTGCTAAAGACCATTGGGCCAACATGCTGACGAACTTGGGGGAGGGGTTTTGCCTCACCTATACTACCTGTTGGCTTGTAACAAAATGAGGATTAAATGAAAGCTGGCTGAGTGATCACACTTTCATGTCAGCTAATTTGTAAGAACCTTTCACGTGGATTAAGGTAATAATATGGCTTGCCAGGTCCCTGACTCCATATTCCAGAAAACCCATTCTTATCACTGCTGCTGGTCAGCAACAGATGGAGCCCAGAACGTGGGGCTGAATTTGGAGCAGAAAGGGACTGGCACTATTTTACAGAGATCTCTTTAAAAATTAAAAAATATGAAGGTAATGATGGCCAGGGTGCTGGGTAGACGGCCAGTGTGCTGGGGTAGACAGCCAGTGTGCCGGGGTAGATGGCCAGGATGCATGGCAGACAGCCAGGGTGCTGGGTAGACGGTCAGTGTGCCAGGGTAGACAGCGGGATCACCGGGTAGACGGCCAGAGTGCCGGGGTTAAGTTACAGCCAGGGTGCCAAGATTTGGAAGGCTGACTATCTCCGGGGAATTGGAGGCAGCCTTTTTTCCCCAGTATGCACTGCGTCTGGGTATCATACGGGGACCTCCCAGGAAGCGAAGGTGCAACACAGCAAGGGCGGGCCATATCGAGGTTCCACTCTCCCTGTGTTTTAGGAGGATTCCTGGTTTATATGTTAAATGTAAGTTCGTTCGTGTTTTGTCTTGATGAATGAGTGTGGTTGTCTTTGTGTCGTTGTCTTTTACACATGGGCAAAATGGCTGCAGAGGCCCTCCCCCCCACCACCACTCACAGTGAAACTTTCGGGCCCTCGGCTCCCTACTTAGCAAATGGGTCAGCAAATGGGTAACCTACTTAATCTGCTCGGTACACTGGGTCTTCTGATCCGCAGCAGGGTTAGGCTGCCTGCTACTGTTCCCCAGGGCCTCTTTGGCTTGCGGACACTGCCGAGGGGCTCCACGCAGCAGTGCAGGTCCCCCAAAAATCGGGTCATGTCCGGTTTACAGCTGACCCGGCCTGGCGGCCGGGCCAATTGCGATCCTGGCGCCCGTGGAGCTGTGTGCTCCCTGCAGCGCAGCGACTCTGCTTCACCTCCTAAGTGGGCCCGTCCTCCCCCACGCCTGGGCTAGAAATAAGGTCCCACCGAGATGCAACTGCGCAACTAGCACGGTGTGGCCAGAAGCTTCCTTTGTTCCATGCGCACAGCAGATGGCAGACGAGCCCAGCGTCGGGTCATGCATGATTTGGTGTGGCACGGCCAGGCCAAGCCCCGCCCGCGTCCCCACCACTGCCCTCACCACGGAGCCTCGTGAGCTAACTGGAGCCAGCAGCTCGTTGGACCAGTCATGGGGTCCTGCGGTGGGTGAGACAACCGCACTCATAGAGCTCAGAACAGTACAATCAGGCAGATGCCCGACAGGGGCTTTGCTAGTTGATTCTGTCCAGTCACA
>NW_022196904.1:25118956-25123445 GCF_008632895.1 Mastomys coucha
GGGGCCCTGCTTTCTCTCCCTCTCCCAGGGCCGGCTAGTCCTGGCCTGGGGGCTGACTGGCAGTGCGATGTGGCCAGGTTTCCCAAGTTAGAGCACAGCGGGTAGCAGACGGGCCCGGAATCGCAGCATGAGGAGCTGCTGTGCTTGGTCTGGCCGTGCCCTGGCGCATCTGGCAGCTACCCCGGGCACCTGCAGAACCTCGGCTGGAAGTTTCCGTTGTTCTGAGCCCTCGGGGTGGCCCAAGCAGGATGGAGGCTGAGGAGGGCCTCCGCAGGGCAGAAGGGGAGGCTGAGAGCGGCTGTCTGTGTGTCTCATTCTCTGCCCGCTAACAACAGAGCACGCAGGTGGCGCTAGAGCATAAGGGCGCAGTGACTCTGCGTCCTCTCCCTCCCACCTGTGCTGAGACTGGGACGGCCCTGGGCAAGACAGAGGCAGAAGAAGACTCCGGCTTTGAGGGTCTTGTCCCGCCAACGCGGCCTCACAGAGCTCAGAAGCCCCGGCTCTGCCAAATGTGGTGGTGGAGTGATGCCCCAGAGGTGTGGTGAACACTGGCCACAGGTTCCGCCATGATCGCCTGTGTGCACGTGAGCGCAAATACTATTTACCTAAGGTTTCACAACCACTTAGCACCATCTAGTGGTATGATAGTAAACTACAAGCTAATAATTCTCACAACTACTTAATTTTGCTTTCAGAGCCGCCCTGCCTCCGGTACACTGTAAAATTGACTCAGACAAAAAATAAAAAGATTCAGATGTTTTTAAACACTTCGAAAAGAGGATATAGTTCTGTTTTTTTCACAGATACCTCGAGAGGCTATACCATAAAGATGAAACTCTGTTCTCTCTGGAAACAGGTAAATAAAATTGGTTAACTAAAGAACTAGTCCTAAGATATAAAATTGTTCTATATAAGTTATTAGACTTTGTTAACATTGTAACATCAATGACTAAAAACTAATTTAAGGCTAATAACTCATATAACACATGTGGTATGCACGTGGTATTTTTCAGTTGAGATGGCCAAAATCTCAACAGACAACCCCAGCTAAAATCAAGCTACAGGCCATACACCTAATGATAAAATCTAAACTGCTATTTAATTTAGTAACTGCTTAATTTTCTACAATAGCTATATCTTAGATTATGGACGTTGTACCAGGCTTACTAGCTATAGTTCAGAGGCAGAGAGACAAGGGCTTTGTGGCGTAAAAATAATGTTTCCTTAATATTAATTTTAAGAATATCATTGCTTATATTTGGGTTTCGCCCTCTAAAGAGTTATAGTTATGTCTTTATATTACATAAATAATTAAGACAAAGATAGTAAAAGCTAAAAAACAGCTGTGGCCAGTATAGGCCTACTATCATCTTTAATTACAAACTTAATTAAATAAAAGTGGTGAAAACAAAATTCTTAATTGGTAAAGAGATTTAAGTAAAAATTTACTTAGTGTCAAACAAGTTCTTGATAAACTGTTTCAAAAAGGTTTGCACCCTTAGAACCGTTCAGTCACCCAAGTAAAGTTTCTTTTTGTTACAAACAATGTTTTTTCAACACCAAGGTTATAATATATTTATTTTAAGCTTACTATTGTACTAACCAGGCCTAAGAAAGTCTTCCTAATTTTGCCTCTCCCTTACCTCAGGAAAATAGCTTTTTAAGACAAAAACAACATTATTACAGATCTATCCAGTTGTGGTTCAAAGTAATTTTGAACTTGAGACTTATAGAAAATCAATAAAGTCATGAAACTTATAGAAATATTACAATCTGGCTTGCCTATTCCATATAAAGTTATTAAATATTTAAAGTTGTTTTTCCCTCTACATCCTAGTAATTTTAAAGATTATAAAATATTGCCTTTAATTATAGCTAAAAGACTTTTATATAATTTCTTTGTCTCTGCTCAGTTCAAGAAGCTAAAACTTTAATTTTCTCAATATAAGTCAACTTTTAAAACCTCAGATACATCATATAAATAAATACATAAATATATTGCTTATTTCAAGTTACTCTTGGCTAAGACCTCATTTTAAACATCTTTAAAAATTAACTGGTGAGACATATAGCAATTTACAGAAAGTAGAAGCTTCTATCACTTGTCTACCGTAATCAATTACATCTCTTTGCCAAAGAGAGAACATTAATACAACTTCTCTCATATTCTAAATAAAGTTTAATATCTTATTATGAAGCTGTTATATATAGATAAAAATTATATGATATATTCATAAAGATATTTTAGAAAAAATGTTCTAAAACATTTTTTCATTCATTAAAACCTAAATAGACATCTATTTCTTCAACAAGCAGTTAAATTGGTTATTGCAAAATATTAATTGATATTTGGCTTATTACTTAGTAAAAAATTTTTAGACAGAAATTGATATTTCCCTAAAGTAAACAAATTGTTTTAATTTGTACTTTTTATTTCCTATAGACTTATATATACACCCCGTAACAATATATTACCTCTTTAGCCCTTTAATAAAAAAATTTTATATATAAACATGTGACTTACATATAAGTCACATGTTTTATTTTATGTGTGTGAGTACACTGTAGCTGTGCAGATGGCCATGAGCTATCATGTGTGTGTCTGCTGGAAATTAAACTCAGGACCATCTGCTGATTCTGCTCGCTCCAGCGTAATTCACTGTGGCTGTCTTCAGACACACCAGAAGAGGGCATCTAGTATCATTGTGGGTGGTTGTGAGCCACCATGTGGTTGCTGAGATCCGAACTCAGGACCTTCGGGGGAGTGGTCGGTGCTCTTGCCTGCTGGGTCATATTGCCAGCCCTAAGTCACATGTTTTATTCTCATAATTTTCTCCCTGTGTCAACACAAATAATCAAATTGTGAGCTGTAGTTTCTATTTATCAAGTACTAAATTTAAGCCTTATCTTATATATTAACATATAGATACACATATATATATTTGAATTCTCTATTACTTATATAATCTATACATTTTTAAAATATAATTTTGATTTCAAAATTAGTATTAAAATATATACATGTGACCATTATTTCCTTCTCAGGCTTTCAAGTTACTATTGCTTTAGCATGAACAAAATGTTAATTGGTTGTTGGCTATACTATATTTCTATATTTAAGGTTCCTTATAGAACTGACTATTATAGTCAAACATTTAAGATATATTCTCAACAATTTAATGTTACCCATTTTTCTAAAATAATTTATAATTCTCAGAGACAACATTTATTCAATGTGCACTTCACACTTTGAGAATTTTATATTTAAACATTAAAAGGAGGGGGAATATGCACTGCACTGCCCTGCACTGCACTGCACTCCACTCCGGGAGCATCTTGTTTTTCGCTTGTGTTAAAAGGCATGGTTTGCTTTTTTTGATTGTGTTGAATAATATTTCATTTTTTGCCTCTTTTAAGGCATGCCTTGCTTATTACTTATTTTTAAAGACAGGTTGCCTTTTGCTTGTCTTGAAATATATATATGTATATGAAATATATATGTATATATATATAATTTTGCAGTCTGATGCTAAAGACCAGTCTGCTGTGGATCACCATTGACATCCACGTATTTTCAGTTTTTATGCCATAATGGAATGGCGTGTCACTCCACTTACTAACACATTGTTTTTCTTAACCCCACCTTGATCTGGGGAAGGGGCTCCGTTGGTGTTGGTACACAATGACGGCCTAATACACTAATTTGTCAAGTGGATACAGACACAAAACCTTTTTATAGACATGTTTTTGTGCCAAGAATATTGGCTAAACATTTTTACTGGCCAGCAAGGTTTGCTTGGCTGAAATGGACTCCACCATTTTCTAAGAGCCAACATTGGCTTCCCTCTATACCTAGAGGCCAAGCTTTGGACCTAAGCGTTGCTAATTTGCAACTAAAGTGCCTGAGACATCTTCAAGTTATTGTTATTTTTAAACTTTTAAGTTTTTATATCAAGCAGACTCATTCCCAGAGTACAAAGACAATCAGAATTCGCTCACTCTCAGAGCCCTATTTATCTAAAAAGCAAGCTCAATCTCAGAGTTTCTAACATGAAAGTTACTTATTGACAACTGAATTAAAGGCCTATTGAAGGCAAAGCTATTGAAAAGGCTCCTAGCTTGGGAGCTACTATTTCGCAATTCAATTAGGTGTCTACGCCCAGCTGCCCATTAGCACACCAGTTCTTCTTCACATGGACTTCAAGAAAAGTGGACTCCAGAGAGACTGTGGTAGTTCCTGGACTTTGCAGGCGATAAAGGCATGTCTTGGGATTAGAGGCACAGATGAGGTGCATTTAATAATCTGTCTCTACGGCTAGGTCCTGGCGGTATTAACCTAAGACAGAGACACATGCCAAGAGGCTGTGTTTTTTGAATAAACTCCTAATAAGCCCAGTTTATAGAATCAAATGAGCTGCACATGACCTTGATGACGGGTAAGATGCCATTCAGTAGAATATTATCCACAGATTATAACCTTCAAGCACCA
>NW_022196904.1:25125338-25134382 GCF_008632895.1 Mastomys coucha
TGGTACTTGAGCCTCATGGAATTGGCGGGCACATCGTAGAGGCGCACAGACGTATCCCAGGAGGAGACAAGGAGGAACTGGGAGGTGTTGGGGCTGAACTTGACCGAGGAGATGCCATCTTCCGGTGGCTGATTCAGCTTGAATTCGTTCAAACCGGTCATCTCGTGTCCGCCTAAGCAACGTTTCTGCACCGGCCACTACCAATCCGCTTCCCTCCGAGCACTCGCCCTGAGTTGCCAGTTTAAAGCTAACTTTCTGTTACCAACATTACAATTTTTTTAATCATACCCAATGACAATACTCTATGACCAAGACATGCAGAGCATATTTATACCTTTAAGACCAGACAAATCAAATGAAGTGGCTATACAAATCTTATAAATTTAGATCAATCAAAGTATTTTTACCCTTCCTAGCTATAATTTCAAGAGAAAAAGCACTTTGTCATTTGCTGAATCCAATACTCACAATTGCAGAGATTTTTCTAGGAAAACAGCTATCAGCATATTTGCCTTAGAACTAAGAAGCTGCTGACCCCTTTTAAAAGCAGCTTTTTAGCAAGGACTCTCCTGATGTTTTTGACTCCTGGCTAAGGGTGCGGGCAACTTAAATCAGGCTCTGCTGTGCAAACTGAGACTGAATCTAGAGATGGATAGCCAGCAGATAAAGTTTTAACCATTTTTTCTTTTCAACATGAAACATTGAACAACAGTCATTCAGACAACGAGACAAAAAGAGACACAAATTGATATGTGGACAGTTTGGTGCACTGAGAACAGACAACACAGAGAGTGTAGAGAACTTGATCTAACCAGAACTAAGGTTGTCTCCTGTAGGGGCCAGAGAGGAAGGAATGTCTTCCGATTTCCTTCTGTCCCTAGGAGAGTTCTGAAATGCATTTTCCTTCTCTCTTAATTTCTCTCTTTCTCATTTTATTTGTATATCTAGCATTTCCCCCCTTTTTAAGCCCTATTCCTCTTGACTGATGCAGTTCTTAACTGTGGACAAATCCCTAAAAAAATCAAAAAATGCAAGTAAGTCATGTATTTTAACCTTTATCCCTCACACCTTTAAAGCATTTTTCAAACCTTCCACAAAGAATTAATGGTTACTCAATCAATGCCTGTCCCATGGTCACCACAAACTTACCAGGATCTCTAGTAGAGGTGGCAGGCTCCCAGGCATGTCTATCTTCCATACAAAATTCATTAGCCGACCAAAAACACTGAGGTGATCTTCACTGGTTCCCTCATTCTCGAGCTCCACTGCTGGTCACCATCTGCCCTGAGCTGCAGGACTTAAACAACCAGTTTCTCAAGAGGAGGGAACAACAATGACAAATTTTGGATCTGGAGACACAACGGATGGAGACAAGACAAAAAATTCTAATCAAGTTTCATTTTACTCTAGGGAAACAAAGGGTTTATAAAGCTACAGAACACAAAGGTATTTCCCCAGGTGCACAGGCCAAATTGGTATTATTGTTTGGTTACTCATTAGTGTAAATGGAATGTCCACATTATAGAATGTCTGGAAGGGAATATCCTCATTCTAAGAAGTTCAGAAAGCCCCCTATGGTAAAATGTCCCAAGTCAATTGTGGGAACGAAAGCAAGATAGTGGAAGAGATAAAAGAGTGTTAGTTAATAGATGATGGACCAGGAACAAGATGGAGACTGAGATGCAAGGGGCTTTTGGACCCCAACAGATAATCCATTAAGCCCTACTTCTCTAATTCAAAATTCCAAAGTCCATATTCCTCCAAATAAAAGCATGGTCAGGCCTATCACACCAGTACCCTAGTCTTTGCATCCATCTTTTATCTTAGGTTTTATGGCTGTAGAGAGACACCATGACCAAGGCAACTCTTATAAAGGCAAACAATTAATTGTGGCTAGCTTACAGTTTCTGCATTCAGTCCATTATCATGATGGCAGGAAGCATGGCAGTGTGGAGGCAGGCATACTGCTGGAGAAAGAGGTAAGAGTTCTGTTTTGATCTGAAGGCAGCAGAAGTAGATGGGCATATCATGGGCATAGCTTGAGTACATATAAGATGTCAAAGCCTGCCTCCATAATGACACACTTTCTTCAATAAGACCACACCTACTCCAACAAAGAAAAACCTCCTATTAGTGCCACTCATTATGGGTCAAGTATTCAAATACATGTGTTTTGGGGGGCCATTCCTATTCAAACCACCAAAAACTCCAACTGCACCTTTTAACACACAATTCAGTCTACATGCACATCTACAGCACAGATGCAGTAGAGGGAGTGAAGGACAGTGGTGAGACTGGAGCCTGTCAAGTGCTATCATCTTCAGCCAAGGTCAGAGTAGGAGTAATAAGCAACTGCCAAGAATGGGTATGACTTTAATCTATTCAATGCATACTTTTAATGATGGTTCTTAAAAGGTTCAACCTCCCTTCTACCTATCTCATCCAGAAGTAGTGTAAAATAAAGGATACAGGGGAAGTAGATTTGCTTAAAGATGGTTCTTTGGAGCAAATCACATCTGTGTTGTCAGGAAATCAACAGTTCAGTTCCAAGGTCAGCAGGAACAGCTTGATCCACTCACAAATTCTTCATGGATATACCAGAAGTCCAGTTAAGAAGTGTTGGTTTAATGGTCTCTCTAATTTGGTAATTGGAGAAATAGGTCCAATATTGTAATATATATATATACATATATGTATATATATGTATATATATATATATATATACTTTCAGCTTGTTTGTGACAGTGTCGTGCTGTGTACAACATAAGGGTCTTGAAATCTTGCTTCTCCTATCTCAGCCTCTCTATTAATAGTATTGTTTATTTCATGTTTTTACACTATACTATGGTTTTCAGAACAGCTTATATATTTCAATAGTATTTATATACCCAAGGGAGACATAGACGATTAACTTGGGAGATGGCTTGTAGGAAAGAGAACAACAAAGAGTGAGACTGAATGCCTTGCTTGACGTTTGTAGCTCTTGTATCAAGTTTGAAAAAGAGGACTTTATAAGTTACTCTTTCTCTGAGATGAATGCTTTTCCAAATTATCACAGCCAATGAACCAGATTCTTACCCACACCTAATCTGTGCCACCCTCCAAGCAGAACCATTGTTCATTGAAACAGTTGGTGAATGACTTTATGGATAGACTATCTTAATACACACACCATTTCTTAAATGAATGTAACCTGTTCTCTGTGGACTGAGAATGATGACAAGTCAAATAACTTTGACCATAGCAGGAAATCTGTATCCAAAAATCGTGCCTACAATTCATTCCTTGGTGCAGCAGAACTGTCAACTCTCAGCTTAGCTACAATGGAGGTAAAATCCTTTGGTGATTTGAAGGTCATTGAAGTACAGCCTTATTACAATGAAATCCAATGTCTAAAAATTGTTCTTACTTTGGACTTGTACCACAGTAAGAGCCAAGATTTTAAACTCTACTAAATACAAAAAAACAAACAAACAAACAAAAAGACTTTATATATTTATGTTCATTTAAGAAAATACTAGTAGTGATGCATTATTTTGAAATATACAGTTAATATGTTTGGAGTTATTTAAAATTATACTGAGAAAAACATGTATTTTCAGTATTGCTATAGACAAGCATCTACATAACACTGTTAAATTGATTGTTGTTTTATATCAAACAACTTTTATAATACTTATTTTTCTTTTTATAATATTTTATAAATTTTAAGAAATAAGACAAAAAATATTGTAGGTTTTAAAGAGGGGGTCTCTGGGAGGAGTTGGGATACAAAAGGGAGACAAAGATGTGATTTAATTCTATTTACTTAAAATATGTTTTTAAATGTTAACAAATTCAGACAAATTGAAATCATGTAACTTTTCTCATCATAATGCAATAAAAGTTAAAAAAAAAAAGACAAAATCTGAAAAAAAAAAAAGATTAAACTTTAAAAAAAAAAAGTGTTGGTTTGCCAGAGGCAGTGGCGTGGCACAACCTAGCAGGAACTGCCAGGCCTTGACCAAATCTGCATGAGTCATCAGGTTAGAATAGGGCCAATAGGAAAACCAGGAGAAGTTCACAGCTGTGCCTCTCTCATCAAAGTGAAGACCAGCAAAGACTTGAGATCAAGAAGTATATAGTTATGCAAGCAAGCCAAGCTCCTCCCACAGTCCATTGGGTCCTATTTATGCTCCCTCCAAACTTCATGTGTCTTACATGGGTCTTGATTTACCAGGTGTCTTGTCTCAGCATCTGGGTCTGACTTAGCTGTCATCACTCTGCCAATCATCCTGAGTCTTAGGAAGCAGCAAGAAGCCCCGGCACACCACCAGAAGTTTTTTGGTGTCTTTCTTTTTATGTGGTTCCAATAAATGGAGCTTAAGTATACAATGTAATGTGGACCAACTTTTTAGATGATTTGGCCTATACTGCTTGTATTATGTAAGTTTGGTCCAAAAAACTGCACAAGAATCTGTGTCCACATGTAAGACACTGAGAGACCCTGCCCCCAGTTGGTTTTGATTGGTAAATAAAGGCCCAGAACACTACCAGAAGTTTTTTGGTGTGTTTCTCTCTAGGGATAACTGACAAATGGTGCTCAACTACATTATGTAAGGCAGACCAATACATGTGTGTAGTCAGCAAAGAATCCTTACTCATGTGTCCTTTCACATTCTTGCATTAGCAGAAAATCCTTTCACATGTGTCTGCTTCAGTGAAATGTTCCTTCATGACTCTGCTTTAGCCTTTCAACTGTGTTGATTTCAGCACAACGTTCCTTCAGGTGTTTGCCTGAGCATTACACCATCCAACACAATTGGCTTTCCAAGGAACCCTGAAGTTTCTACTTCAAATGGGGCTTGAAGGTGCAAAATGAGTTGTGGCCTCAACTTTACTTTGCCAGGGAAACCCAAAAGGGACACTAGAAAGGGTTCTGGAAGCATTCCAAGGCAGCCAACCACACTCTTCATTCCAAACTCACTTAAGGCAAGCCCTTTGCATGCCTGTCTTGTTCTGTCCTATATCTCATCTGCTCCTGCTCCACTGGACAACTACATGAACTAAGGAAGGTGCATCTATGTTCTTTTTTTATTAGATATTTTCTTTATTTACATTTCAAATGATATCTCCGCTCCGGTTACCCCTCCAAAAAATACCAAAAACAAAACAAAAACAAAAAACAAACCCTGTTTCCTCCCCCCCACCCCCACCCCCGCTCACCAGCCAACCCTCTCCCACTTCCTGGCCCTGGCAGTCCCCCACACTGGGGCATAAACCATCACAGGACCAATGGCTTCTCCTCCCATTGATGACCGACTTGGCCATTCTCTGCTACATATGCAGCTGGGGCCATGAGTCCCACCATGTGTACTCTTTGGTTGGTGGTTTAGTCCCTGGGAGCTCTGAGGGTAGTAGTTAGTTCATATTGTTGTTCCTCCTAAGGGGCTGCAAACCCTTCAGCTCCTTGAGTCCTTTCTCTAGCTCCTTGACTGGGGACCCTGTACTCAGTCCAATGGATGGCTGTGAGCTTCTACATCTTTATTAGTAGGGAACTGTCAGAGCCTCTCAGGAGACAGCTATATCAGGCTCCCAATAGACAGCATTGCCAGCATCCACAATACTGTCTGGGTTTGATAATTGAATATGGGAAGGATTCTGGAGTGGAGCAGTCTCTGGGTTGTCTTTCTTTCAGTCACTGCTCCATATTTTGTCTCTGCAATTTCTTCCATGGGTATTTTGTTCCTCCTTCTAAGAAGGAACGAAGTGTCCACACTTTAGTCTTCCTTCTTCTTGAGTTTCTTGTGGTTTGTGGATTGTATTTTTGGTATTCTGAGATTCTGGGCTAATATCCACTTATCAGAGAGTGCATACCATGTGTGTTCTTTTGTTATTGGGTTACCTCACTCAGGATAATATTCTCCAGATCCATCCATTTCCCTAAGAATTTCATAAATTCATTGTTTTTAATAGCTGAGTAGTAGTACTACATTGTATACATGTACCACATTTACTGTATCCTTTCCTCTGTTGAGAGACATCTGGATTGCTTCCAGTTTCTGACTATTATAAATAAGGCTACTATGAACATAGTGGAGCATGTGTCCCTATTACATGTTGGAGAATCTTCTGGGTATATGCCCAGGAGTGGTATAGCTGGGTTCTCTGGTAGCACTATGTCCAGTTTCCTGAGGAACTGCCAAAGTGATTTCCAGAGTGGTTGTACCAGTTTGCAATTCCACCAGCAATGAAGGAGTGTTCCTCTTTCTCCACAACCACTCCAGCATCTGCTGTCACCTGAGTTTTTGATCTTAACGATTCTGGCTGGTATGAGGTAGAATCTCAGGGTTGCTTTAATTTGCATTTCCCTGAAGACTAAGAATGTTGAATATTTCTTTAGGTGCTTCTCAGCCATTCAGTATTCCTCAGTTGAGAATTCTTTGTTTAACTCTATACCCCATTTTTAATAGGGTTATTTGATTCTCTGGAGTCTAACTTCTTAGGTTTTTTGTATATATTGAATATTAGCAATCTATCGCATATAGGATTGGTAAAAGATCTTTTCCCAATCTTTTAGTTGCTGTTTTATCCTATTTATTTATTTATTTATTTATTTATTTATTTATTTATTATATGTAAGTATACTGTAGCTGTCTTCAGACACCCCAGAAGAGGGCATCAGATTTCATTACGGATGGCGGTGAGCCACCATGTGGTTGCTGGGATTTGAACTCAGGACCTTTGGAAGAGCAGTCAGTGCTCTTACCTGCTGAGCCATCTCTCCAGCCCATGTTTTATCCTATTAACAGTGTCCTTTGCTTTATAGAAGCTTTGTAATTTTATGAGGTCCCATTTGTCAATTCTTTTTTTATTAGATATTTTCTTTATTTACATGTCATATGATCTCTCCTTTCCCAGTTTCCCCTCCAAAAAACAACAAGAACAAACCCCTGTTGCCTCCCCCTGCCCCATGCTTGCCACCCCACCTTCTCCCACTTCTTGGCCCTGGCATTCCTCTACACTGGAGAACAGAACCTTCACAGGGCCAAGGGCCTCTCCTTCCATTGATGATCGACTTTGCAATCTTCTACTATACACATGCTGCCAGAACCATCAGTCCTACCATGCATAGCCCTTGGTTGGTGGTTGAGTCCCTGGGAGCTCTGAGGGTACTAGTTAGCTCATACTGTTGTTCATCCTAAGGGGTTGCAAACCCCTCAGCTCCTTTGTTCCTTTCTTTAACTCCTTCATTGGGAACCCTGTACTCAGATCAATGGATGACTGTGAGCCTCTACATCTGTGTTAGTCAGGTACTGGCAGAGCTTCTGAGGACATAGCTATATTAGGCTGGCTTGTCCTTCCTTTAGTCTCGGCTACATGGTCTCTGTAACTCCTTCCGTGGGTATTTTGTTCCCCCTTTTAAGATGGAATGAAATGTCCACATTTTGGTCTTCCTTCTTCTTGAGTTTCTTCTGCTTTGTGGGTTGTTCTTCCTGTATTCCAAACTTCTGGGCTAATAACCACTTATCAGAGAGTGCATACCGTGGGTATTCTTTTGTGATTGGGTTAACTCACTCAGGATGATATTCTCCAGATCCATCCATTTCCCTAAGAATTTCATAAATTCATTGTTTTTAATAGCTGAGTAGTTCTCCATTGTGTAGATGTACCACAATTTCTGTATCTATTCCTCTGTTGAGGGACATCTGGGTTGTTTCCAGTTTCTGGCTATTATAAATAAGACTGCTATGAACATAGGAGCATGTGTCCTTATTGCATGTTGGAGCATCTTCTGGATATATACCCAGGAGCAGTATAGCTGGGTCCTCTGGTAGAACTATGTCCAATTTCCAGAGGAACTGCCAAACTGATATCCAGAGTAGTTGTACCAGCTTGCAATTACACCAGCAATGAAGGAGTGTTCCTCTCTCTCCACAACCTCTCCAGCTTCTGCTGTCACCTGAGTTTTTTATCCTAGCCAATCTGACCGGTGTGAGGTGGAATCTCAGAGTTGTTTTGATTTTTATTTCCCTGATGACTAAGGTTGTTGAACATTTCTTTAGGTGCTTCTCAGCCATTCGATATTCATCAGTTAGGAATTCTTTGCTTAGCTCTGTACCTCATTTTTAAAAGGGTTATTTGGTTCTCTTGAGTCTAACTTCTTGAGTTTTTTGAATACATTGGATATTAGCCCTCTATCAGATATAGGATTGGTAAAGATCTTTTCCCAAATTGCTGGTTGCCATTTTGTCCTATTGACAGTGTCTTTTGCCTTACAGAAGCTTTGCAACATTATGAGGTCCCATTTGTCAATTCTTGATTTTAAAGCATAAGCTATTGGCATCCTCTTCAGGAAATTTTCCCCTATGCCTATTTGCTCGAGGTTCTTCCCCACTTTCTTTTCTATTAGTTTCAATATATCTGGTTTGATGTGGAGGTCCCTGATCCACTTGGACTTGAGCTTTGAACAAGAAGATAGGAATGGATCGATTTGCATTTTTCTACATGCTAACCACCAGTTGAGCCAGCACCATCTGTTGAAAATGCTGTCTTTTTTCTACTGTATGGTTTTAGCTCCTTTATCAAAGATAAAGTGACCATAGGTGTGGGGGTTCATTTCTGGATCTTCATCTGTTCCATTGATCTACCTGCCTGTCACTGTACCAATACCATGCAGTTTTTATCACAATTGCTCTGTAGTACAGCTTAAGGTCCAGGATTGTGATTCCACCAGAGGTTCTTACACTGTTGAGAATAGTTTTGGCTATCCTGGGTCTTTTGTTGTTCCAAATGAATTGAAGGTTTAATAAAACTCTGCACTAAATCCATCTGGTCCTGGACTTTTTTTGGTTGAGAGACTATTAATGACTCTTTCTATTTCACGAGCAGATATGGGACTGTTTAGATCATTGATCTGATCTTGATTTAACTTTGGTACCTGGTATCTGTTGAGAAAATAGTCCATTTCATCCAGGTTTTCCAGTTTTGTTGATAAAAGGCTTTTGTAGTAGGCTCTCATGATTTTTTGGATTTCCTCAGTGTCTGTTGTTATGTCTCCCTTT